>NC_087163.1:19074584-19079584 GCF_035594125.1 Scylla paramamosain
AGATGAAGTAATGAGTGTTATAGTGTTGTTAGGGATCAAGGAATGAAAGAATTTATTTCCCAAAGAACCTTGTAATAGAACAGTACTCGTTATAAACTCATTTTCTATTGTTCTGATCCTTCTAGAGTGAGAAGAGAAGGGAAAAGATTTAGTGTTATTAGGTCAAAGAATAAACGAAGCTGTTTCCTGAAGAATATTTTAGTACAACAGCACGTTTTTACAAACTCCCTAGGTGACTGTTGCGTTGCTTATAGTGAGAACATAATGGGAAAATATTTACTTGATAAAATTTTTGAAACCACATTACACTATCGTTATTTCTTATCAGGTTAATCTCATTATTGTTGATAAATTTTCCCTAGTCACTGCGAGCGTCTTTTGTGTAGTTGCTGTTGTTGGTGTTGGTAGCACCATCTGGCGGTGGAGTGCGACATGAAAGTGTATCACAGCGGAGTGAAAGCTCTCCTTTCACGGCCCCAGTGAACGTGAAGGGAGAGCCACCTGGTAATCACAGCTTTGTCTGATACTAATCCTTGCGGCACCAGAAAGATACACGTCTTTTTAGTTAGTTAAGAGGCATGAAGGTGGATTGGAAGAAGGCAATGCGTGAATGAAATTTTTGTGCACATATGTGAGAAGCTTCCTTTCCCTCGGTAATTAAAGCGCAGGTTAGTTGGTCAGTCATTGCCGCTCCTCCTATCCTTCTCACGAATCGTAGGAGTCAAGTAAGCTTCAGTATGACTTGCTTACCCCATCCTGGAATTTAAATCGAATTAAGAATGGCATGGTGATATTACAAGGATGGTATACTGGTCTCGCCTTCACTTCACCGTCAAACCAACCTTGCATTAACCTTTGCACACCAACACAATTTTTTTTTTCCATTAATCACCAATAAAATTTTAGACATTTCCGTATTGAATAATCATATTTTTATAGTCTAAAAAGACCAAATTAATCCCCTATTCTCTCTTTGATCGCCTCTGTCTCCACACAAGTCATTTTTACAGCGTTCTGGAGGTCAATGAAAGACGCATATAGCAGTATAAGGATTAAACTCAGACACTGCTGCCTGTTACGAATCTTCCCGTGAAATGTTTAATACTTCGATGATGCATTAAGGCAAACCAGGTGATATGGAGTGTACCTGCCTGCCTCTGTGGCCTGATTGGTGTAAGTAGGTTTGGCACAGCACCACCACAGCTCTCGGTCTCACCTGTAGCATTATAACCCATGGGGACGTAGTTGGCTTTGTTGTTGGGATTGTCCCTCATCTGAGCCTCGGAGAATCCTTCGTTTTCCATCTTGCCCACTGTGTCCAGTTCCACCTGCTCCATGCGCTGTCTGCCGGGGTACTGAGACCACCGACCCGCGCCCTTATCTGGGGGATACTATCAGTGTCGGTTATGTCTCCGGGACTACAGGGGGCAGGGATGAAGGGTGGGAGGGGTGAGGGTGAGGGGTTGAGACAGGGTATTATGTGGCATAAATGGGAGTTCAGAGTCTGGGTGACGTGACTTGGGTTCGGTGTAGGGCAGTGTATTTGTGATGGCATGGGATGAAGGGTGGATGGTGAGAGTGAGAGGCCTTGGGACATTGTTTAGCATGACTTGGAGTTCAGATTTTGGGTGATAAGATAATGTGGTGAAGATAATGTGGTGTAGTAACGTGTGATATCGTGTATTCGTGATGACCTGGCCTACCTCGGCACAATAACCCTCTGACTGCCGTGGTTTTCCTTCCCTGGAAGTTTAAAGTGTAATTTGAAAAGATAGCACTGTCTGTATAATGAGTGAGTAATTCAGTGGTTGAAATCAATCATCTATTAATTCTTTATTCAGCATATGTAAAGTTGTATAAATTTACTGAAATGAAATAGCAGTGGCGGCTTCATTAGCAGTCAGTGGGTCAACATAGGGAGTGTTTAGGGGACTAAATGAGCTGTGGTACGTGTAGACAGGTGAGCTGATGAAACATTGGTGAGTGACTGAGACTGTGAAATGTGGCTGTGCGAGGGAAGGGTATGGAAGGAAGGAATGGCGTGATAAAATCTTATGAATCCTAATTATATCTCATCCTGATACTGTAGCTCGATTGTTCCAGGCTTATGGGTGAGGGAGGACGGGCTCTTTTATTTTACGTTTGTCTTTCTTTTTGTCAATCTGTAGTGCATTTTTGTATTTCACGCAAAACATTTTTTTTTCTGTAACTCGTCTTTTGCATATGTGTTCTTCTTTTCGTAAATTATTCATTGTATTTCACTTGAGACTTTTCTTTTTCTGTAAGTCATTCTTTGCATTTCACTCAAAATTCATATTATGTAACTGATTACATCCATTTTACTCACAACTCCTTTATATAGCTAAATCTTTGCATTCCCTTCAGAAAATTGCGGATCTACGAGAGAAGACAGCATCACAAATATGAATGAAATCGTGGGAGATACCCGCTCTTAGGAACCCTACGTGTCATTGTGAAGGAAGCTAATGTATTGTAACATCCCGTTTTCTTTCTTAGCACGTGCTGTTCTGAATGTCATGTTCCGCCATATGGGTGACTGACTGCCACTATCTAGGCGCGTAATAAGCGATATTTCCTGCCTCGGTATCGTAAGCACGATGTTTGCATAGTTCAGTCTAGTGCGTGTTAACTCTACTCCAAAGAAGGTGTTTAACACCCCTTTCACTGTTTTATGTAACACTTCATGTCGCTCAAAGCAATGTAGAAGATCTTTATACGCATCTACAAGATGTGTAGATTGTGTAGATTTTGCAATTTCCAGCCACTTCGATGTTTGGAGGTGGCTGTAGAACAAGAAAAGATGTCTCAGATTTGTTAATGATTAAAGAAAGATGCGTCAAAAAGCAGTGCAAGGGTTAAGATACGAAGGATGTCTGGTAATGAGGAATATCTATCTGTTTGCAATGCTTTATAAGGACTGTAAGATTGTAAATTTCAAAGTCAAGAGCTTTTTTTTTTTTTTTGTATCTTTCTGTTTTCAAGAGGATTTGTATACGAGTGAAAATATAATGAATGTTAAAATATTTTAATAAGACCACCTATAATTTTCCCTTTCCATTCTTGGAAGATTATATATTTCCAAAGTCACGAGGTTCCTTACTATTTATTTTTTTTACTTTTATATTTTGTGCGGAAGAATTGTATACAAGGGAAAAAAACGAATGTGAAAATTAAAGAGGTAAAATTTAATAAAACACTTTCTTTCACTTTCGGTCAACATCACAAGCTTTTCATACGGACTTTTCCTTTATATTTTCTGGAGGAAATGCAGACGAGGAAGGGAAAAGGTAATGAATGTAGGAATAAGAGAGATATAAATCCACCCCATTGTCTTTCTCTCTAGCGAAGCAGATAAGGAAATCCGTACGTTATTCACCCCTTAAGTAATTGGGGAAAAAAAATCCTACCCATTAACACGACGCCTGACTAATTAGTAAAGAATTCCCTCTATTACTTTAAGTCCTTGATAATTTAGGAAAAGAATCACGTTTACTGCTCTTGAACGTTTAAAAAAAAACACCCACACCTAAGTTAGTAAATGAATAAAATAAATCAAACCCTCCATTGCTTTCAGTTCTATAATAATTTCAGAAAGGAATCCCTCTTAACGCTTTCCTTAAATAAAACATCATCTCACAACATCCACTCATAACACCCACTCATGTGAGTAAATAAGATAAGGCAGCAGGTGCCTCGTGACATGGTGACGTAAAGCACACATCCAGTGAAGCAACAATGAGTATCCTCCCCTCCTCTTCTCTTCCCTCCCTCCCTCCCTCCCTCCCTCCCTCCCTCCCTCCCTCCCTCCCTCCCTCCCTCCCTCCCTTGTTTCTCCTCCCCATTCATACCTTCTCATCTCCCTCCCTCTCTCTCTCCCTCCTTCCATTCTTCCCTTCTCTCCCTCCCTCCTTCCCTGCTCTCCCTTCTTCCATTCTTTTCCTCCATTCTTCCCTTCCCTCCCTCCCTCCCTTCTTCCATTTCATCCCTCCGTTCTTTCTTTCCCTCCCTCCCTTCTTCCGTTACATTCCTTCCTTCTTCCCTTCCCTCTCTCTCTCTCCTTCCCTCCCTTCCCTTCTTTGCGTCCCTTCTTCCCTTCCTTCCTTTCCTCCCTCCCTTCATTCTTCCTTTTCCTCCCTCCCTTCCCTTCCCTCCCTCCTTTCTTCCCTCTCCTCCTTTCCTCCCTTCTTTCCCTCCCTCCTTTCTCTCTCTGTGCCTTTCCTCCCTCCCTCCCGGCCTTACTCGCTTTAACATGACTCATACTAATCAGCAAGTGCGTCGCTCTTCGCCCTTATCGATAGTATAGATAGTAGTGACGTTCGTGCCTTATTAGAGTTCAATCTTTTTTTTTGGTAAGCTTTTATGCAAATCAAGCGATGTTACATTTGTTTTTGTTTTTTTATTTGTGTTCGTTTGTGATCCTTGATGATTTCTCAGTGGTACGTTGCGTTTCAGGGGAGGGAAATGAGAGCGATGATTCATCCAAGCAGGGAATTGCATTTAAAGGTTTCCCAGGGTTTGAAGTGTGAGGTTCTGTTTCATCTCTCTCTCTCTCTCTCTCTCTCTCTCTCTCTCTCTCTCTCTCTCTCTCTCTCTCTCTCTCTCTCTCTCTCTCTCTCTCTCTCTCTCATTTATATTTGCCCTCTTCGTCACTTACCCTCCATATTATTTTCTCCTCCTCCTCCTCCTCCTCCTCCTCCTCCTCCTCCTCCTCCTCCTCCTCCTCTAAAGCAACGATTAGGTTTCGGCACCAGGAATATTGATATTATTTATTGATATTGTTTTTAAAAACTTGATGACCTAAAAATAAATGTGAATTTATTATGAAAGAAGAAAACGAGACGGAAATTAAATAATAACGAAACCATCATGAACTTGACATTGAGAAACACAGAGAGAGAGAGAGAGAGAGAGAGAGAGAGAGAGAGAGAGAGAGAGAGAGAGAGAGAGAGAGAGAGAGAGAGAGAGAGAGAGAGAGAGCG
>NC_087163.1:19092084-19107084 GCF_035594125.1 Scylla paramamosain
GAGAGAGAGATTGCTGCGTCCGCCTCTCACTTTTCTCTTCCAGTCTTTTTAGTCGTCATTCAGCTTTTTCTCTCCCCTCCCTCTCCCTCCCTCCCCTCCCTTCCTCTTCCTCCTTTTCATCCTCCTTCTCCTTCTCCTGCCTTATTCCAATGCCTGGCAAGCAGACAGACACACTGCCCAACATTTCTCACTGCTTGTTTTGAATCCTGAGAGAGAGAGAGAGAGAGAGAGAGAGAGAGAGAGAGAGAGAGAGAGAGAGAGAGAGAGAGAGAGAGAGAGAGAGAGAGAGAGAGAGAGAGAGAGAGAGAGAGAGAGAGAGAGAGAGAGAGAGAGAGAGAGAGAGAGAGAGAGAGAGAGAGAGAGAGAGAGTTTTCTTCACCTAAACCACATCAGGATTCCATTTTTGTCTTCCTTCCGTGAATGCACAGGGAAAGAAATATATATATATATATATATATATATATATATATATATATATATATATATATATATATATATATATATATATATATATATATATATATATATATATATATATATATATATATATATATATATATATATATATATATATATATATATATATATATATATATAAAGGGAAGAAACTCGATTTTACTTGTGCACCACGTCAGCGGAATGAAGGCTGGTGGTGATGATCTTCTAATGTAGGGCTATGATTCAATTTCCACACGTCCCTCTCCCCTTTCTTTTTTCTTTCTTTTTTTTTTCCTTTTTTCATTCCTTGTATGTTTTCTTTCTTGAGTGGTTGCTGTGCTTTGTCTGCTTTTTTTTTTCTTTTTTTCGCGATGTGCCGTTTTTGGTTTTGTTTTTTCCTTATGTTATGTGTTTTTGTTCTCCCTTGTATCTCTCTCTCTCTCTCTCTCTCTCTCTCTCTCTCTCTCTCTCTCTCTCTCTCTCTCTCTCTCTCTCTCGTGCCGTGTTTCTCTTCCATATGTATTTTTTTCGTATTTTTCTTTCGTAATGTGTGATTTTTTCTTCTTATTGCATGTTTTTCTCTTATTGTAACTGTTTCTTTTTTTCATGTTTTTTTTTATCTGTTATGTACAGTATATTTTTCCTATTTTTTCCTTCGTTGTGTTTTTTTTTACGGTATATGTGTTTTTTCGTTGTTTTTTTTTACTGGCAGATGAGTTTTCTCTTCTTCTCATTTCCTATCTCATATTTATTTTCTTACTTTATCTTCCTATATCCCTTTATTTATATCTGCTATACGTAATATTTTCCTTTAGCATCTTTGTACCACACGTGTTTTCCCCTCTCTACATTCCTGCCATATTTTTTTTTCCTTTAATTCTTCTCATTCTGCGGTCCCTCATATTTTCTGCCACGGATTTTTTCTTCTTGTACTATTTTTTCCCTTTGTTTCTATTCTATTCGGTTTTCCTGATTTCCCTCCTCCTCGTCCTCCTCCTCCTCCTCCTCCTCCTGGACGGACATTTTTCATATATCTCCCCTGCTCCACGTTTCTCTTCCCCCACGATGCTCCCTTTTTTTTTTTTAGCATGTTTCCCCCACTACCATACACTTTTTCCCCTTCTTTCCTTTGCCATTTTTCTCTCTCGCTTCTTCCCCCCGTCGGTATGTGTGTGTGTGTGTGTGTGTGTGTGTGTGTGTGTGTGTGTGTGTGTGTGTGTGTGTGTGTGTGTGTGTGTGTGTGTGTGTGCGGAGAGGATGAGCAGAAGGAAGAACAAAGATATGTTCTCTGATGCACTTGAAGTTTCCTCTGGTTAGGTTAGGTTAGTTTAAGTTAGGTTAAGTTAGGTTAAGTTAGGTCAAGTCATTGTTTCAGTAAATACTTTTATCATTTTGGTAAGAGAGAGAGAGAGAGAGAGAGAGAGAGAGAGAGAGAGAGAGAGAGAGAGAGAGAGAGAGAGAGAGAGAGAGAGAGAGAGAGAGAGAGAGAGAGAGAGAGAGAGAGAGAGAGAGAGAGAGAGAGAGAGAGAGAGAGAGAGAGAGAGAGAGAGAGAGAGAGATGATGGGGAATGACGGAGTATTGGTGTGGCGGGAAGGACTCAGTGGGAAGGGGAGGAGATGGGGAGTGTAGGGGGGAAGAATGAGAGGGGGAGGGACTCGAAGGAAGGAGGAGGGCCATTCGCTCTTTGTTTGGGTGACAAATTTACCAACGGATGATCTGCAGTGATCGTAAAACGCTGTCAGTCACTTGCTGATTGTGTGTGTGTGGGCTGCGGGAGGCGTGTGGGTGCGTGTGTGGGTGAACGCGTTTGTGGGAATTCTTGTGTGTATTGAGTGAGTGTGCGTGTGGGTGTACGTGGGCGTAAAGGTAATCATTCCTTTCATTTTTACTTCTGAACTTCATATCGTTCGCGAATTTTGTGGTGAAATGTGATGCACGTATCCTGTTCTTCCACGTCTTGAGTTTCTTTCCACACTTTATGAATCGTGTTTCCTTCCCCGCGTGGCCTTCTTGCCTTCCCTCGTCTCGGTGTCAGTTGCGCAGCCACTTGGCATCGCGCACTTAGCTCCTGTCCTGGCGGGGTGGCGTGATGTATTACGAGAGAAAACAAAGTGAGTTCCCTGACAAGCCTCCCTGGTTTAGATGCAAAACCAACGCCGCTCTTCACCCTCGCAGCGGCGGGAATGCGACGTGCGGGAGACTCTGCTGTGTGACGAATTCTTCCGCTAGGTGGCGCTCATCCCTCGCTGTCTCGCATAATAAAGGCTCAAGTTCTTTTCCTCCCAGTAGTATTAGTGTTTCGAGGCGCGTGGAGCTGCTTACCGAACACAGAGATTAAGAAGTGATGAACGAGACCTGACGCTGAATCAATTACTGACTTGGTAGCAGAAGAAATGTTAATACTAACGTTGTAGCGAGAGAATGTTGAGATGTTTATGTGAACTGACTTAATTTTGTATCATTTTGTGTGTTCCTTTTAACACTTTCCATTACTTTCCTCTTCAATAATTATTATGTGAATCTCAAACAACTGCATTCATATTTTTTCAAACTGTAATTATTTGTGTATGTGAATTGATTTTCCTTGTCATCACTTCGTTTTCGTTTCAACATCTGCCATTAGCTCTCTCATTTATAACCACAATACAAGTGACAGCAAGAGGAACATTTCACAAACTACAGCATTTATGAACGTATCAATGAGTGGCATTCATTAGGAGCTGGCGTGCCTATACATGGTAGTGGGGAAGCACGAACAAGCACGAGGGAAGCAAGGAACGGCCCGGGTGCGATTCGCAAGGGACATAATGCACCAAGGCGGAAGGGTCGTGGACGAGAGAGGTAGCGCTGAACAAACTGAGAACTGAGCCTCGCATTCCTCTGTCCCTCACGCCCCCAAAGCATTACTGGCATCTCATTCTCCCTCACTGACAGCATTGCACTTTCCGTCGACTTTTTTTTAGGGAATTTTTATATTGTTTTGTTCCCTTGCGTGGTTCAGGAGGGAAAGTTAAGCCGATTTGAGGTCAAGTGTGTAGTTTAAAGTTTGTGTTTTAGTTTGTTTTGTTTATTTTTGCTGTTCTTACTATTTTTTTTACGTGTCTGAGTTGGAAATACAGTTATATATACATTTTTTCTTTCTTTCTTTCATTCTTTCTTTCTTTCTTTCTTTCTTTATTTATTTATTTTCTTTTCCTTCTTTCTTTCTTTCTTTCTTTCTTTCTTTCTTTCTTTCTTCTTCTTCTTCTTCTTCTTCTTCTTCTTCTTCTTCTTCTATACAGAAAACAATGGATTAATAACGCATACTCTCTTAACTGTATGTGTGTGTGTGTGTGTGTGTGTGTGTGTGTGTGTGTGTGTGTGTGTGTGTGTGTGTGTGTGTGTGTGTGTGTGTGTGCGCGCGCGCGCGCGCTCCCGTGCTCGCGCGTGTACCGTTTCAGCATTCATAATCCACCTCAATATACATACATCTAATTACTGAACTATTAATTGTTACCGACTTTGTTGTTGTGTGTGTTCCTGCTGGGATCGCATTGTATTCCGCCCTCCTCCTCCTCCTCCTCCTCCTCCTCCTCCTCCTCCTCCAAGCTTCTATTACCGGTTCACTGATACGCCACGATGCCATTCATTGTATTAACATAATGACAGAGGCATGAGGCTCCGTGTTGGGATATCGCGACCCTGCAGAGGAGGAGGAGGAGGAGGAGCGGCAAGAGGAAAAAGCTTGTTAAGGGAGGAAGAGGAGGCAGTGTGAGGTTGTGTGTGGCGTTGATGTGTTTGATGTGGTTAAGTTTTTATGTTACTACGCTTTTGTTATAATGGAGGTCCTTGTTCCTTCCTCCATTTTCCTTTTAGTCTCTCTCTCTCTCTCTCTCTCTCTCTCTCTCTCTCTCTCTCTCTCTCTCTCTCTCTCTCTCTCTCTCTCTCTCTCTCTCTCTCTCTCTCTCTCTCTCTCACCTCTTCCAACTTTCTCACCTCGACTTTTCACTTCCTCCCTCCCTTACCATCCTTCCCTCCTTCACTTCTCCCGCTCTCTCTCTCCCTCCCTCCCTCCCTCCCTTCCTATCCCTTCACTATTCCACATTCTAATAACATTCAGGACATCACTCAAGGGCGTTTCCATCATGCACATTCGGTCTCCTGTGCCAACTCGCTCCCAGCTGATGCCAAAACCCAAAACTAACCCAAGTGAAATGAAACAGAACTTCAAGCAAAAGGTAGAGAGAGAGAGAGAGAGAGAGAGAGAGAGAGAGAGAGAGAGAGAGAGAGAGAGAGAGAGAGAGAGAGAGAGAGAGAGAGAGGCAGAGATTGAAAATTATTTAAAAAGACGTGGGAAAGTGTAAGGTGTCTAGGGGAGAGAGAGAGAGAGAGAGAGAGAGAGAGAGAGAGAGAGAGAGAGAGAGAGAGAGAGAGAGAGAGAGAGAGAGAGAGAGAGAGACTGGTAAAAAATATAGAAACGTTTTGCGTGGACCTTTCAGAAATTTGAGACAGGAGAGAGAGAGAGAGAGAGAGAGAGAGAGAGAGAGAGAGAGAGAGAGAGAGAGAGAGAGAGAGAGAGAGAGAGAGAGAGAGAGAGAGAGAGAGAGAGAGAGAGAGAGAGACAAAGCCAGAAATGGGTGAGTCTTAACAACGTTGTGTGTGGGAAGGGGAAGAAAAAATAAAAGGGAGAGAGAGAGAGAGAGAGAGAGAGAGAGAGAGAGAGAGAGAGAGAGAGAGAGAGAGAGAGAGAGAGAGAGAGAGAGAGAGAGAACGTCTCCCACTAACCCTAATGACACTCGTTTCCTTGATGTAGTTTTCCCTCTTTGTGTTCCGTGCCACTTTTTCATCTCACTGTTGCTATTTTTGATAAGTGTTAAGTGGAGGTGCTTAGGAGGAGGAGGAGGAAAGGGATGATAAAGACTATTTTTACACTATTTCTTATACTCCTTTTTTCCTCAAGCCATCATGAATCCCTGCCTGGAGAGAGAGAGAGAGAGAGAGAGAGAGAGAGAGAGAGAGAGAGAGAGAGAGAGAGAGAGAGAGAGAGAGAGAGAGAGAGAGAGAGAGAGAGAGAGAGAGAGAGAGCATTCCTTCCTATCCCTCATTCTCATTTTCATTTCTCTTTCATTGCTCTCTTCGTTTTCTTTTCATTTTTTCCTTTCATTAGTGATTCTTCGTTCAGCTGAGAGAGAGAGAGAGAGAGAGAGAGAGAGAGAGAGAGAGAGAGAGAGAGAGAGAGAGAGAGAGAGAGAGAGAGAGAGAGAGAGAGAGAGAGAGGTAGTTCTTGGCCTCTGAAGCTTTGATATTCTCCTCCTCCAATCACGACCCAGCTTGCCATTACGTCATATCTCCAGGAGCTCTCTTATTGGTCAGCTCTCAGCCATCAACAAACTCCCATGAAACTCTATTGGGTCGATAAATTTAGTTACTCCTTATGACGGAGGGAAATTTATTGTGATAGAATTGAAAAGAAAATAAGTTAATAATTTATAGAGGGTTAATGATAATTCTAATGTAATATCGAAGTATACGTAAAGTTTAGTACATATGTTAATTAATTTGTTTATCTTTTTTTTGTTATTAAGTATTTAAGAAAGAGAAATGTGTGTATTATTATGCTTTAGCCAAGGACTTTCTGTATGTCATCAGTCTTTCTATCCAAACTCATATATATTATAAACCTTTAACAGAACAGTAAAAGGAATCTAATTAATTGTTAAGACAAGTAACACGGTATTCGTCTTAGCTGTCTTATCCTATTTCTCTCTTTAGATAGTGTAGGTTTTCTTGAGGGCCAAGAGATCTGTTGCTGTTTGTGTGTACTCCCTTGTGTTTTGTTCCACTATTTGCTAGTCACTTTTATCAAAACAAAAAAATTCAATCTACACGCGAGACTCCTGCAACACTTTATCATCTAACTCCTAAATACACACACACACACACACACACACACACACACACACACACACACACACACACACACACACACACACACACACACACACACACACACACACACACACACACACACACACACACACACACACACACACACACACACACACACACACACACACACACACACACACACACACACACACACACACACACACACACACACACACACACTACCACCACCACCACCACCACCACAACCACCACCACCACCACAACTGTGAGATAAGAACACACCACCCATTACAGAACACTACTGGGGAAGAAACACAACAAACCACATCATTACAACACCTATGGACGCCACACTACGTACGCACAGCAACACATTGTAACACAGGAGCAGGACAGGACACCCCCAACACATTCAGCTGGCGTCGGCATCTCCCTT
The DNA here is from genome assembly GCF_035594125.1 of Scylla paramamosain. Lineage (NCBI taxonomy): Eukaryota > Metazoa > Arthropoda > Malacostraca > Decapoda > Portunidae > Scylla > Scylla paramamosain. The sequence goes on from NC_087163.1 coordinate 19,098,849, forward strand.
GAGTCTGAGCCGCTGCAGCATCTGGCCGCCAAGTCTTGAGAAAGTTTGCAGGGTTTGGTCTGATTCCGTGTCGCTCTTAGAAGGCGACAGCGACCTTGGTGGAATTTTAATCACCAGTGCAAATACTCCGCCGCGGACGCTTCCTCCTCATTCCTCCTTCCTGCTTCCTCCTCTCTCTCTCGTTGGGAGGGGGGAGGTAAAAGGTGCCTGAGATGAAGGCTGGGAGTTAGATACAGATGCTAGTTGATGCATTACTTGGTGGGGCTCAAAGGCATGATAACGTTACGTCTTGAAATAATTGTAAGTTTAAGATTGCAGTCTTTAACACCGAAACATATGAGATTAAAAGTGCAAGATAGAGGTTAAATGATGTAATGCTTGGTGGAGCTCTAAGGCATGATAGCACCTTGTATTAGTTGTAAGTTTAAGATTTTAATGCTTTATACGGATATAGGAGATGGAGGTTGCGAGCTGGATTCAAGACTTAAATGATGCAATACTTGGTGGGATTGTGAGGCATAATAACGTTAGTTTTTGTATCAATAAGTTAAGATTACTAAATGTTATACTGACAGATTTCATTTTACTTTGGTATTGAAAATTAATTTTAGTAATTATGAAGAGTAATAGTAAAATAGAAATAGTATATAGGTGTTTCATAATTGTGTAGCGTCACAGCGGCTGAAAAATAGCGACAGATGTTAATTGAAGAAGTTTGGCAAGCTGACGTGACACGAGCCTTTGTGAGGACGCCAACGATTCACAACATGTTAATGAGGATGATGCATTGTGTGTTTGTCTTCCTCTCCATTCTCGTCACGGGCCGCGGCGCTCATCCCGTGTTTGCAGGCTTGTTATTCTTTTTCTTCCATTCACTTGCCTTTATCTATTCATTGGTTATTATTTACTTTATCATTGATTTACGAAGTCCCCTCACTCCTCGCCTCACACATAAGCGTGAAACAGGTTTGCTACATTAAGCCAAAGGGATTGTTTTCTACTCACTATAGTCTAATCATGATCCTAATCTTATAATGGACTTATACATGATCTACCTTGTCACTGCAGTTGTTGGCTACCGCCGCTAGGAGTGGTCATGCATTACTCACAAGGTGGGAGGACTCATCATGCACCCTCTTCTGTCTTCACAAGATTACTCACTCGGGGACGTCGCAAACTCAGCCCTCTGGAGACTGTGAGGAAGGTTTATATTTCCATAACATGTACATCATTATTTTCGTCTATTAAGTGAAAAGAACCTCAATAATGACAGCTGAAAACACATTAGTAACTTCATTTTAACGTAGTATTGATTATTCTTCCTTGACTTTTATAGTAATTCCATATTAACCTGAGTGTTGTTTTCTTAAAGCATTCAGTTTTAAGCATGCTGAAGGTAACATATCTCTCAGGACAGATGGCAGGTAAGACATAAGATCTCCAGAGGGCTGAGGTTGGCGGCGGAGACGAATCTGAACACTGCAGAGCCCAAACCTGCCATGGGACTTGTCCGCTCAATCCCCTCACGTCTCCTTCTCCCGGCTCTTCCTTCTCCTCGTCTGTTCTCTTCTCTCCTCGTAGCGCTTTAGCATTTGCTCTACTAGGACACCAAAGGGCTCCTACTCTCCTACACACCGAAGCCACGAGCGGAACGTAATCCAAAACGGGTCACCAACAAAAGTAACACTAAATGAGAGGGAGAAAATTATAGAGATCAGCTGAAGCCAACATGCTTTCTGACTACCAACCAGGGACTAAGTGTGGGTGTGACCGACAGGCATCCCGTGTGTGAGAGAGAGAGAGAGAGAGAGAGAGAGAGAGAGAGAGAGAGAGAGAGAGAGAGAGAGAGAGAGAGAGAGAGAGAGAGAGAGAGAGAGAGAGAGAGAGAGAGAGAGAGGTTAGTTATAGGGAAGTTGAGCAAGGTTACCGAGAAGAATGGTGAGAAAATGGCGTTTTTCATCTGTCATTTATTTGAAGTAAGAGATCAAAGAGAGAGAGAGAGAGAGAGAGAGAGAGAGAGAGAGAGAGAGAGAGAGAGAGAGAGAGAGAGAGAGAGAGAGAGAGAGAGAGAGAGAGAGAGAGAGAGATTCAGATCACTTCTTTCGTTCACTACTTATGCATCTAAAATAAATAAAAAAAAATGTAGTTTATGTGCCGTATACTCTCTTTCGTTTTTAAGTGAATTTTCGTGTTTAACTTTTTTGGGAGCTGTTCTTTATATGGTTACTTTTCTTACTTTTAATTTTTATAGAGACGATTGGTGTTTAAGTAATTGTCATGTGTGTGTGTGTGTGTGTGTGTGTGTGTGTGTGTGTGTGTGTGTGTGTGTGTGTGTGTGTGTGTGTGTGTGTGTGTGTGTGTGTGTGTGTGTGTGTGTGTGTGTGTGTTTAAATAGATTTCATTCTTCATGGATTTATATTCATGGATATTGTCAAAGCGACGTACGAATTTTTATATATATATATATTTTTTTTTTGGAAAAGTGATTATTCTTATTAAGGTTCATTTTAAAACATTCATAAACCACGAAATGAAGTTCCGTTATTTTTATTTTATTTATTTATTTTTTTTCTCTCGTCATCACTCTTTCACAACAACGAGAGTGATGGACATTGACTCTTGTTTTATGTGTGATGTGTTTCTCCTTTCCTTTGTTTTTTTTTTTATGATTTTTTTATCAGTATTATTTTAGAATATACCTTGATAGATAAAGACAATTAACATAACTTTAGACATACCTGATTACTTTCTCATTCATTACAAACAACAAAACAACAATTTACAGGTAGACAGTGGATGCTTTATATATTCTTTAAGACCATCTATATATATATATACTTTTAAGAGGCGTATTTTCATTAAAGCTATAATTATGCTCTCGTTAGACCGTAATTGCCAAAAGGGAGGGGCGGCTGCAAGGAGCCAAGTGGGGTGTTCAAAGTGTTTCGCTCGTGAGGCAAAAAGTTTCACGCGGGAGGAGCAGACAGGCGCCAGCGTGAGCCAATCAGGGGGCAGTTAGGGTGAGTGATGCTGGTGGTAGCGTGACGCCTTCTGTCTTCCCCTTGGAGAGAGAAAAATACCTACAAAGACACACACTCACTCACACACGCACACACATACACGCGCACACACACAAACGTGCGCACTGTCATACACGCACACACACGCTCTCTTGCACATACGCTCACGCTTACACACAAACGCCATTTCTATAACTCGACAGACAGACTGACAGATAGACAGACAGTTTCTGGCAACGACTTAGTGTATAGTAATAATAATAATGGTAATAATAATAATAATAATAATAATAATAATAAATGATAATGATAATAATAATAACAATAATAATAATGATAATAATAATGATAATAATAATAATAATAATAATAATAATAATAATAATAATAATAATCATAAACGATAATAGTAATAATGAAAAAAAATAGAAAATAATGATAAAATATGCACATCAAAATTAAAATCGGTTAAAAAGTAAAACATCAGAACGAAGTGTTGAGCAAGATAAAAGAAAACTTATGAAAAGTAAAGAAAAAAAAACGTAAGAAAGCAGCATGCAGACGAAAACCTGTTATTTCACCACACAAAAAAAAAAAAAAAAAAAAAATATTATATTAAAAAAATAATATCGAGCGATACAATAGACTAAATATAACAAGCCAAGCCTATAGATGAAAAAAATACACATCAATCAATATTACAGAACAACGGTAATCAAAAATGGCCTCAAGCAAACCAAGACTTAAGATCGACATGCATATAGAGGACGAATACAGAATCAAGCCTTAATAGCATACAGACAAATAGACAAACAGATGGATGAACAGTCCCACAAACTGACAGACAGATACACAGACAGACAAACAGACAGAGAGACAAATTTTTACTGGTGGATTGGAGGGAAGACAAAACACATCTTCTTAAAGTCTTAAACACGTAAAAAACTGTATAGATCAGACTTACATTCTTCCTGCCAGGGGAAAGTTACACCAAACTTTGACGTACCTGTGGAATGGAAGGGCGGTACACATTAGCACACAGGAAGGTTGTACACTGGGAGCAAAACCCACACGCTGCCCGGCGCCAAATTTATTTTTTAGTACTAGCACATCTGTTCAGTACACAGTGGTCATTTGAAAGGACATGTGGGCAGGTTGTTGTTGTTGCGTTTTGTACTAAAGAGTTCATAGAATACAGATTTGTGAAGTTTGTCAAGTATATATATTTATGACATAGAAATGCTCTGTCAGTTTTTTTTTTTTTTTTTTTTGCGTATATATGTGATAAAAATGCTCAGTTAATGTTACTACGTAAAAACATGTTTGTAAAGTTTAAGTATGAATATTTATCATAGAAATGTTCCGTTAGTGTTGCTATATATGCTAGATATCGTGAATTTCAGTCTTGTTTGTTATAGTGAAGTGCATTTTCTTGTATTATTGTTGTAAATTTCAGTTTAATGATTGTATTTTTCCTTTATTTGAAATTGATCATTCTTTTTCAAAGCAGCGTATGTTTCCCGTAGAAAGGAAGTGTTAGTAACTGGTGTTTAGAAGTAAGTGAAGAAGGGAAGAAGGAATTAAATATACATTCATGACCAGATTAATTATTAGTATATTTGCTCTTATAATAACATGAAATATCAACACAATAATTAACATCTAAAATCACCACAACATTGCAAATCCATAAAGAGGCAGCAGAGATTGTGCATGGAAACCAGACACAGCAGATTCAGTAAATACCTTGGGTCGTGGATTGCGAAATAATACGTTGCTATAACATATATTTCTCCACAATTACACCTGCGATAATGAACACGTCTGTTGCACCAAGCATTCATGACATCCAGGCCGCCCGTGAGGTACAGATGTTTAGCGAAGTGTTATATATATTAGTGGGTGTTTGGTGCTCATGTTGTTGATGTTGTTATGACACCTGTGACACCTGCTGGACATCCGTGACAAAGGTGATGGCGTGCACACCTGTCCGGCCTTTAATTGTAAATGTCACGCTCACCTGCGAAATGTTATGTAGGTGTTGAAATCATGTAATTCTGTGTTGATTGCGTGTGTGGGGCTGGAGTGTAGTGTGTAATTCTGCAGGTTAAGTGCAGGTTAAGTTTAGGTTACGTGAGTCTAGATCATGTGTAGCTATGAAAAGTTCTAAATCATGAATATCTGCCTTGATCACGTGTAAGTGTGTGTGACTCGAGTACAGTGTGTAAGTAAGTGTAGGTTAAGTGGAAATTACGTAGGTTCAGATCATGTGTAGGTAGGGAAAGTTCTAAATCATGAATCTTTGCCTTGATCACTTGTAAGTGTGTGTGACTCGAGTACAGTGTGTAGCTGTGTAAGTAAGTGTAGGTTAAGTGTAGGTTAGGTGTAAATTACGTAGTTTCAGATCATGTGTAGGTATTAAGAAAGCACCATTGTAGGGGGTTCCAAATGTATAAACCTCTGCATCAAAAAAGATCAAGAACTTATGTGAAACATTTCCCTCTCATTCATTAAGAGGACAGTGGTAATAAGAGAGAAAAGGATTCGTGAAAATAGAAATAACATTACATAATTCACAAGACAAATGGTTAATACATGATTTATCTTTGTGTCCATTGAGAGAATATTGTAATAAGAAATGACTGATGATAAGAAAAAAAAACGAATTAATTGATTTGCAAGATAAAGCATCGAGACGTGATTTATACAAGTGTCGGGGTAATGGTCGTGATAATGGATGGCAGTGAACACCCCAGCATGTTTTCAACGCAAGCAGATAATAGAAAATAATAGCGATACGATAAATAAAAAAAAAAAAAGTGCAGTGCCCGATACGCTTCAGGTATTTAACGCTTCAAACTTAATTACAGCTGATGGTAGAGCGTTACCTGGGAAAGACGAACACATACTCACAAACTGATTCATTCTAGTTCACTAACTCTTCTCACTCACCTGTTACACCCCCTCCCTCTGCCTCTCACTGGTTACATCTCCTCTCCCTCTCTCTCTTTCTCTTCCCTCGCCAGTCCTCTCTGAATTTACGTGATAGAATTAGAGCATGGTACGATAACCAACGTTGACTCTTCTTTCACTTCGCCTTTTGTCTTGTATACATTTGCCTGAGTTTCCCAGCGGCGGAGCGTCCAGCATTTCCCCATTCCGCGCCGATGCTGCCGAGTGCACGAGTCACCCTGCTTGTCTTTCCACTTTACCGGCGTGTATAGTGGAGCTGCTGTGTGTGTGTGTGTGTGTGTGTGTGTGTGTGTGTGTGTGTGTGTGTGTGTGTGTGTGTGTGTGTGTGTGTGTGTGTGTGTGTGTGTGTGTGTGTGTGTGTGTGTATTTTTGTGTGTGCGTGCGTGCATGTGAATAGCTACGTTATAATATTTTTTACCCGTTTTTTTTTTCCTGATTAATATTTGTTTTTATGCACTGTACTTATGGTCTATAAACTGTCTATCTATTTATCTATCTATCTATCTGTGTGTGTATGTGTGTGTGTGTGTGTGTGTGTGTGTGTGTGTGTGTGTGTGTGTGTGTGTGTGTGTGTGTGTGTGTGTGTGTTTCCTTATTGCCTTCTTTCAGTTCCCTTTCATCTCCATCTCTCTTTCCCTGTTTGTTTCTTTACTTATCTATATTTGTTTCTCCTTTTTTTCTCATTCATTTATTTCTTTGTCTTCCAATTCTATATACTCCTTCCTCTTTTATTCCCATCGCTTCCTTTCCCTTTTTATTTCAATCCCTTCTCTTTACCTTACCTTCCTCCCCTTCCCTATTGTCCTATCTCCATTTCTTCCCTCCCATTCCCTTCCCTCATCTTCCTTCCTTTCCTTCCTTACCCAACTGCCCAGACAATCCTTTCCGTACTTTTCCCTAATCTTCTTATGATTTCCATGTCTTGCCTACCCTTTCCGTAACCTATTCTTCCCTATTCCTCGCTATCTTTCCCTGTTCCTCCTACCGCATCCTCTTCAACGACCCTACTTCATGCCAGGGGTCTGTTTGGTATTCATGGCAAGGCGATCGAGGAGGAGATGGCCAAGGCAGACTAAGTTCCTCTCTGACGAAACCACGGCGGGATGCAACGAAGTGCAGGACAGAGCGTCTTTGGGTAGGGAGGTGATAAGGAGTGACGTGGCGCGAGTGTGTGTGTGTGTGTGTGTGTGTGTGTGTGTGTGTGTGTGTGTGTGTGTGTGTGTGTGTGTGACTATTCATGTTTCTGGTTCTATTTCGTGTTTTAATTTGTGACTATTCATATTTGTTCGATTTGTGATTTCATTTATCTTTCTATCTGTCTATCTCTGCGTGTTTGTGTGTGTGTGTGTGTGTGTGTGTGTGTGTGTGTGTGTGTGTGTGTGTGTGTGTGTGTGTGTGTGTGTGTGTTTAGGAGAAGGAGGAATACGAAATGCAAAAATAGGTGGTGTGTACATATAGCTGGTCAAGTCAGGTTAGGTTAGGTTAGGTTAAGCTGGGTTAGTTAGCTTAGGTTGACTCGTTTTGACTTCAGACACAGACACTGCTTGCTGGTCAGTTTATCAAATGGTGCATAATTATGACTTCATTAGTGGTATTGTTTTTATTAGTATTTATTTATCTATATTAGTGGTATTGTTTTTATTAGTATTTATTTATCTATCTATTTATTATAGTGTATCTCGCATCACATTTAGTTTTCGACAATCATTTTTATACTAACCTTTTTGTTTTTTACTATTATAGGTACGTGTGTTACTGCGGCGCCAGGTGTTCCGGATTAGTGAGTACAAAGGTGTTATTTTACCTGTCTCTTAATTAACACGTAACATCAATATACATGGCGAAGCTGTTATTTCCTCCTATCATAATATCATAGATCTGTAATCTCTTATTTTTTTCTTTTCCTTTCATCCTTCCTTTCTTCCTGCCTTCCTTCCTTCCTTCCTTCCTTCCTTCCTTCCTTCCTTCCTTCCTTCCTTCCTTCCTTCCTTAATTCATCTTTCCTTCTTCATTTATTTCTTATGTCCTTCCTTTCTTCCCTTCACATTATCGAGTTTCAGTTTCGTCCATTTCTCGTAAAGAATACTGAATTAGCCCTTTGTAGAGAGAGAGAGAGAGAGAGAGAGAGAGAGAGAGAGAGAGAGAGAGAGAGAGAGAGAGAGAGAGAGAGAGAGAGAGAGAATGGCGGGTGTAGAGCATTTTTCATCCATTTATATGCTACACAAGCGTCCGGCATAAGGATA
>NC_087163.1:19109584-19117084 GCF_035594125.1 Scylla paramamosain
GGTGTTTGGTTTCTTACGTCCTGTCAGATCATGTACTCTTACTTCATCCCGATAATTATGTGATTTATCTGTACTAGTCTCGAGAATAGTTCGTGGTAATCGCTGCTCCATTGTTGTGTTCATCATTTCTCTCCGTATGCTTGTATTGTGGATGTGTTAAATGTTCAAATTTTGGTATTCAGTTGAAAGCGTTTTTTCTTCTTTAACCTGAACTTGTTACTCGTAAATATATACGGCTTCGCTTATTACTGCTGTACTATCATTAAACATTATTCACTTGCATACACTCTTCACCTTCTCCCATTCCATAGCACCACCAAAACTTCACAATGAACGGAAACGAACAAGAAGACTCAGAACTACTCCACTTTTTTTATACTTTTTTTATGTCGCTCTCCATTACTCTCCTCTCCTTATTCCCTCATTCCCTGCCCCAGTCCCTAAATCCTGCCTTCTCTCCTGCAGTCTCATCTTCATATCACACCAAGCATCTCTTCTCAGCCTCAAGGTCGTCTCACGCTTTCAGTTTCCGCCACCAGCGTAAATAATACCTGTACGTAAAAAAGAAATATAAATGATACCTAGGAGGAGAGAGGGATAAAAATGAGACGCAATGGTGATGACGGAAGGAAAGGAGTGAGGAGGGAGGAGGATGGAAGGAAGGACGACGGGAGAGATTATAAGTTGGGGGATCAAGGAGGAGGAAGAGGAGGAGGTGCTTGGGTGGCGATTTAGCTTTCCCAGGTTTTCAGAAGGGCGAGGAGAAAGTAAGAAGCAGTTTAGCATTAGCGAGAAATTGCCCAGTCTCTTTGGGGTAGGCCCGGAAAAATTAGTGTTTGAGCCCTTGGTGGTGGTGGTAGCGGTGGTGGTGGTGGTGGTGGTAAGGGTAGTGGTGGTGGCGGCTCCCTATCTTTCTGTATCCTTATTTCGAAAGCACAGTTAACTGGTGATATACAAGGGAATTTTGAATAAGGACGTAACAAAAGGAAAGGTACAAAAAACCATCAGACCAACACGTGGCAGTTCCTCTATAAAACATACTTCTATCTATTAATCATCCCTAAAGCAACACTATATTGAACCGTGAAGGGAATATCTATTACTTAATATTCCATACTCGCTGAGCCTCGCCAAAATTAAGCTTAGTTTCGGTTCAAAAGTAGATGCCTGAGACTCTCAATTGAAAAGCCAAGCATCTAAATAAAGGAACCTCGAAGCTGTCTCAACGTCTCCCCCTCGCCTCATTAGAGTAGAGAGTAGAGATGAAAGTATGTGAGATGCGGCCATGAATTTCTGTCCTATTGTCTGTATTCAGAGGGGAAGGAGTAGAGGGTAAGGTAGCTAGGGGTAAGGAGGGAGTGAAGAAAAAGGAGAGTAGTGGCGAGCAAGAAAAGGAAAAGAAAAATAGATGGGAAAGCTAGTTAGATGGGAAAAGAAAAGGGGGAAAAGAGAGAGGAGATAAGAAAGCTAGCTATTAGAGAGAGGAAGGAAGAGAAGAGAAAAGGAAAAAGAGAGCGTAGATGGTTCTGGGGGAGGGAGTGGAAGGGAGGAAAAAAAGGGGAGAAAGGAGAGTAGAGGGAAAAGCTGGCTATGAGGGAGAGGGAGAAAGGAAAGGAAAAAAAGGAAAAAGGGAGAGTAGATAGGAAGGATGGCTATGGGAGAGGGAGGGAAGAAGAGAGGGGGAAAAAAGGAAAAAAAATCGTAGATAGGAAAGATGGATATGAGGGCTGGGAGAAGGAGGAATAGGGAAAAAGAGAGAGTAGGTATGAAAGCTGGCTGTGGGAGAGGGAGGAAGAGAGGGAAAGGGGAAAAGGAGAGTATAGGGGAAAACTAGCTATGCGTGTACTCGTACTACAAGAGGGACATAAATGGTCTAAGCCTTGCCATAAGAGTGTCACAAAGGCGATATATGTCTTTCATTATTCTTTCCAAAGACTTCTTTTATTTTCCCTTCCAGAATAAGACTTTCTCATTCCCACCCCGTTCTTCCTTGACCTACACCACTGGATGCTGCCTCGTTTCGTTGCCCACTTTACCAAGGCGCATTGTCTGTTTCTCCGATTAAGTCATTGTTTTTATCAGTTCCATAAATTCCTTGACTTTTACACTCGTTATCACTAAAATTTTCATGTTTTTCTTAGTTTAGGAATCACTTACCTACCCTAACCCTTTTGTTCCTCCTCCTCCTCCTCCTCCTCCTCCTCCTCCTCCTCCTCCTCCTCCTCCTCCTCCTCCTCCTCCTTCGCTTTACTCACCTTCAAAATTATATCCTGGTGTTTGCTTCATTCCATTTTCTCTCGTATTCCTTCTCTTCTCGAACGCCTCCATCCTGACCACCAACGCGAGGGGCGGTGTGCGGGGGCGTGGGCGCAGAGGGAGGGAGGGGCGGCGAGGGTAGGGGACGGGGGCGGGAGGGGAGGGGGAGGGGAGGGGAAGGGTAGGGTAGGGTCAGCTTTTCTTATGGATCGTCGTTGTTTTCTTTGTATTTCACTGTTGTATTTGTCTCGTGTTTCAGTCGTTTTGTTACTTTCTTCTTCTTTTTTTGTTACCTTTTTTTTTTTTTTTTTTGTGCTGTGTTACTTCATCCGTGACCGTCCGGTACTCTCAAAGTCCACATGGTGACGTTGAGAGAAATGAGCCGGACTTTTTCTTTTCATTAGACTGTAAAAAAATATGACACTTCTTGAGCCTGTACCCTTCCTTTCCTCTCACTTCCTTTTTTTTATGTGTGTATGTGTTTCTAAGTGGCAATTTTCATCACGCCCTTCATGAAACTTCCCTGGAAAACCAATAGAAGATCAGATCAAACTCACTTAATTTCACTTCCACCTCACTTCACTGTAATCACTTCCGACTTCCATCAGGAATCGCACCAAACGTAATTAATTTTCAGGACTTCACTTTTCTATTCTATGGTTGGGGAATTTCGACCCTTTTGCATCGCGCTCCCCATCAATGGTGTTTGCTTTTGTTTTAATTCGTATCTAATCTGTATTTGTCTTTATAACACAACGTGACCTGGCAAAGAGCTGGGAATTTGTACAGAGAGGTAAGGAGAGTGAGAGAGGAAGAGGGAGGGAGGTGGAAGAGGAGGAGGAGGAAGAGGAAGAGAAGGAGGAGGATGACATGACCTTAATGAATGGTACTTACTCTGATGTTCCCTGCGGTGGTGGTGGTGGTGGTGGTGGTGGTGATGGTGGTAGTGATCGACAGTGGAGTAGGAATCGGGATGGTGATGTGAAATGGAAACGGAAGGCAAATGGTGATGATGGTGACGGTGATAGTGGTCCTCATTAGAAGCGAAGAGGAACGTGACAGAAGGAAGGAAGGAAGGAAGGAAGGAAGGAAGGAAGGAAGGAAGCGATAGTCAAAGAATAAGATAAAACGGTGATAACGGCAAAGTGATGAAAATGAAATGAATAAAAGAAACACAATAGAAAACCTCACCAGAACTAACTTTACCAAACCTAACCTAACCTAACTCTACTTAACCTAACTTCAACCTAACCTCACTACTTAACCTAACTTAACCAAACCAAACAACAAAATCAACCAAGGGAAGAAGATAAATTGAGAGTGAGAGAGAGAGAGAGAGAGAGAGAGAGAGAGAGAGAGAGAGAGAGAGAGAGAGAGAGAGAGAGAGAGAGAGAGAGAGAGAGAGAGAGAGAGAGAGAGAGAATGAGTATAAAAGACATGAAAGTAGATAGAGAACCAAAATTATGAACCAATGCTAATTCAAGACTGAATCCCACATAAATACTCGTATAATCACAAGAGAGTCAATCCCATCCATCAACTCTCCATCACTAGGCGAAGATCTCCCATCAACTTCCCTGACCTTGAATTGTAACACTCCCATTGCTAGCGTAAAGGACTCATTCAGATTCTGTTTGTCCCTCGGTGATCTTTCAAGGGAAGGGGCGAAGAGGAGGAGGAGGAGGAAGTGGATAGGCATGGCAAAGAAGGGAAGGAGTGAGATGGAAAGGCGGGGAAGAGGGGAAGAGAAAAGGATGCAAAAAAAAAGGGTGGAGAGGTTAGAAGGAGAAGGTGGACATGAGAAAGGGGGAGGGAAAAATAGAAGAGGGAAGAATATGTTAAGTTAAGAGAAAGAAAGTTAAGAGAAAAGGGATGGAGGAGAGGGAGGATATGAGAGAGGGAGAAAGAAAAGAATGGATAAAGGAGAGTAAGAATGTACAGTATGAAAGGGGAAGAAGAAAAAGAGTAGAAAAAGAAGAGAGTGAAATAAGGATAGAGGATGAAAAGATGGATTAGAAGTTAGGAGAAGGAGAAAATTAGAGAAAAAGGATGGAAAAAAAAATTGGTGAATAAGGAAATAGAAGAAAAGATAGAGGGAAAGTCAATTAAAATATGATGACTAAAGCCTTCTCTCTTCTCTGTCCTCATGGCTTTCATTTTCCCTCATCTTTCCCTGACTTTTTTTTTCCCTGAGACTTCCCTCCCTTTCACTCCTGGGTTCCCTCCTCATGATTCCCCTCCCTTCCCCTCTTCATGACTGGCTGTACACCTCCTCCTCCTGCTCCTCTTTCCCATGCAGGCGAGGTGCAAATAATGGATTAATTAGAGCAGTGGTGTGAATGCATAATCGATTTGGGGATTAGAGAGAGAGAGAGAGAGAGAGAGAGAGAGAGAGAGAGAGAGAGAGAGAGAGAGAGAGAGAGAGAGAGAAAGTGCGGTTTAAAACATTGGGTGTCTGTTGGGGTTGTAATGTATGCATGGGAATTTCCGCTCTAGTGTTTCGCTTCACTGGGGCGATGTGTGTGTGTGTGTGTGTGTGTGTGTGTGTGTGTGTGTGTGTGTGTGTGTGTGTGTGTGTGTGTGTGTGTGTGTGTGTAATCCTGTACGCAATTGTTTCATTCTGTCTTTGAAGTACGTACGTTCCTGCATTCTCTCTCTCTCTCTCTCTCTCTCTCTCTCTCTCTCTCTCTCTCTCTCTCTCTCTCTCTCTCTCTCTCTCTCTCTCTCTCTCTCTCTCTCTCTCTCTCTGTGCCATAGGGGAAAGTAATAACTGATTTGCCGCCACCAACGTGAATTCCTCGGCCCGACAGGTAACTATGAGCGCCACTGGCCGTCAAACAACGCTTGCTTTCTATCACGGCATTGTTGGCTCGGCGTTTGAAGCAGCGTTTGATGATTTATGGTCTTATTTGCAGCATATTTTTCCCCAGGGACGCATTTGAGAGTCAGGGGCTTGTTAGTGCCTGTCTGCCCATGTGTGTGTGTGTGTGTGTGTGTGTGTGTGTGTGTGTGTGTGTGTGTGTGTGTGTGTGTGTGTGAGGTACATACCAGTTTAGTTAATGCAATGTGTGTGTGTGAGTATTATTTGTTAGAGAGCAGGAGAGAGAGAGAGAGAGAGAGAGAGAGAGAGAGAGAGAGAGAGAGAGAGAGAGAGAGAGAGAGAGAGAGAGAGAGAGAGAGAGAGAGAGAGAGAGATGATAATGGGTGGACATATTGCTAGATCCGTTTACGTACTTACATACACACACACACACACACACACACACACACACACACACACACACACACACACACACACACACACACACACACACACACACACACACACACCTTCCTTCCTTCCTTCCTGTATAAATCCGCGGTCGGCAAAACTCATCCCATCTGCATATTTTTGAAAAGTCTTACGTGATTTTTCCTCAAGATTATTTGCATAAACGCTGCCCGCTGTTTAGGGGCGGAACCTCCCTCTTCCGACCCGCCCAAGACGACCAGAGCCAATAGGGAAGTTAAGCATCATTACCGTCGAGAATTTTTATCCTTTACTTCTACAGTGCACCATATTTTGAAAACCTTGCGTGGTGCATCCTACATTCAAAAGGCTTTAGTGAAGCTACACAGGTTTTCTTATTTATTTATTTATTTATTTGTTTATTTATTTATTTATTTTTTTTACGGTTCCAGTGATAGAGTAACAAGATTTTTATATGATTAACAGAAGAAACACTCTTGTAAACTCGGCTAATCATCTCTATAGTCTTTGAGCACAGCGTTAGTGAATACGGGCCATTTTGCCTTACCCTTTTACTCTCCGTTTTCTACATCAGTTGTAGTTTTCTGAAAGGGTAATCTCGTGTATTCTGTTGCGGCATTTTGTTCGCGTGTATGTATTAAGATGTAGGAGTGTTTAGGTGACTTAGTCAGTGAATGTGTGTGTTTGTTATGGCGTTTCTTTCTGTGTTTGTACTTTATCATTACTTAGCAATGATTAGGCGCATTTGTGAGTGAGTGCGTGTCTATTATGACGTTTTATTTTGTGTTTGTATTTTATATGGTGGTTTAGTGGTGTCTGTGAGTAAGTGTGTGCTCGTGAAGTGTTAGCATTGGGAGAGTAAAGGGGAGGTTAAGTATTTTGGTATTCTAAGTATTCTAGTAAGGAAATAATTTGTTTATGTAGTTTTTTTCTTCTATTTCTCCTCTTCATCTTTTAATAGTCACCTCCCGTCCCTTCTGATTCTTTTGTACAGCCTATTCTTAATTTTTTATCTTTATTTTTTTTCTAGGAAGAGGAATAGGAAGAGGAAGAGGGGGAAACTTCTTGACATTCAGATCCCAGTCCGATTTTTTCCAACCCATTTTTCCCCTTCCTTGAAATTCTCTCTCTCTCTCTCTCTCTCTCTCTCTCTCTCTCTCTCTCTCTCTCTCTCTCTCTCTCTCTCTCTCTCTCTCTCTCTCTCTCTCTCTCTCTCTCTCTCTCTCTCTCTCTCTCTCTCTCTCTCTCTCTCTCTCTCTCTTTCTTCACATCATTCGTCTTCCTCACCACCACCGCCATCACCACCACCACCACCGCCGCCGCCACCATCATAACACATTACCAACGTCAACGCCAAACTATTATTTTTACACGATACATTTTCATCGCAGCATCGCCTCGCATGAATTTGTAAACCTTATTCATGTGCCCCGTGACCCACCAATCAACGCCACGCGCATGTCAACTTCTCCTCTTTCATGTCACTCACGTCCTTCTGACCTCGAGTCTGTCTGCAACTTTTTTTTTAATTCCTCGTATTCATTGCCGTCACTCTAGATGCCTTTCCTACCCCTTTGAGTGACGGTAAGCAAATTCTGTCTATCAAAACTTCAAAACTCGTTGGTTCATCCCACGTTTGGTCTTTTAATTGGCCATAAGCTTACAAGACCCCTTCGTTCATTTAGTTTTCTTTGCCTTTTTGTGTTCATTAAAGCCTTTTCTACCTATTTGGGCTAGAGTAAGCGAGTGATTTATCCATTTAAACTTCAAACTCGTTCCTGCATCTCACGTTTAGTCTTTTAAATGGTCATAACCTTACAAGATCCTAAATACCTTAATTGCCAGATGTTCTTTCGTTTTCTTCCTCATTTTGAAATGACTAAAACCTTTCCTACCCATTTCAATTAAGTTAAATAAGTATTCTATCTTTTTAAACATCAGACTTGTCCTTTTATCTCACGTTTAATCTTTTCACTACCGAGAATTTTATAAGA
>NC_087163.1:19127084-19129584 GCF_035594125.1 Scylla paramamosain
GGTAGTATTAGTAGTGGTAGTGGTGGTGGTGGTGGTGGTAGCGGCAGTATGTTACGTACAGCAGTAGTAGTAGAAGCAGCAGCAGCACAAGTCACAGCAGGAGTCACGGCAGCAGAAGCATTATCAGCCCCGTATATCACGTCGTTTTCCTTGCTTTATCAGCTAAACTCAGTCTGTTTCCTCTTTCTTATTTATTTCCTCGTTTCTCCTTCCTCCTCCTCCTCCTCCTCCTCCTCCTCCTCCTCCTCCTCCTCCTCCTCCTTCTCCTCCTCCTGCTGATGCTGCTGCCTCTTCTGCTCACTTATTCCCCTGTTTTTGTATATTATTTGTTATCATGTTGGCTATTCCTTTTCTTCTTCACCTATCGTCCTCCTCCTCCTCCTCCTCCTCCTCCTCCTCCTCCTCCTCCTCCTCCTCCTCCTCCTCCTCCTCTTCCTCCTCCTCCTCCTCTTCCTCCTCCTCCTCCTCCTCGTCTAAGCCAGGCTCACCCTAATTTTAACGCTGTCACCTCGGAAATATAAATCGTTTCTTGTCATTTGCGATTTCAGCCGAGGTAGAGTTTGTATGTGTGTGTGTGTGTGTGTGTGTGTGTGTGTGTGTGTGTGTGTGTGTGTGTGTGTGTGTGTGTGTGTGTGTGTGTGTGTGTGTGTGTGTGTGTGTGTGTGTGTGTGTGTGTGTGTGTGTGTGTGTGTATGGAGATTTACTTGTATTATGTTTTGTGTTCATTCATTGTGGGGTTTTTTTTTCTATGTCAGTTACACTCAAGGTAATGGTGGAATATTTATTGGTATGCCTGTTTTCTTCTGTTTGTGTTTATTATTCGTTAGTTTTGAAATACGTGACAAGGAAATGTGTAACTATAATAATTTAATGCATTGTTATGTGTTTTCTTTCTTTTTAGTATCATATATATATTTCTTATATATTGTCGTTTATTTCCTTGTTCATTCATTTAGTTCTTTATGTTTACTCTGATCACGCCTCTCTCCCAAGTCAAAAAGAGAGAGAGAGAGAGAGAGAGAGAGAGAGAGAGAGAGAGAGAGAGAGAGAGAGAGAGAGAGAGAGAGAGAGAGAGAGAGAGAGACAGACAAACAGACAGACAGACAGACAGAGACAGACAGAAACAAAAACAGACACACACACACACAAAAAAAAAAACTTCTACAAATTCACAAACCAGACGTTATATAAATTTTCCTATATTTTTACCACAATTTTTTATAACCAGGTAAAAAAAAAAAAAGGAAAACAAAAACTATTGGCAATCTGGATTATGAACCAGCGCGGCCCTCATTCACGTTTCCTTGGCCAGCGCTGCGATCTAATTGGCTCATAAAACTCTCGCGGGGGCCTGTGATTGGCTTTCAATAACTGCAAGTCGCGGGGGAAGAAGAAGCGGCGGCCAATGGAAAAGTGTTGTTGTGCTCCAGGCGAGTTCAATAGCCAATGACATCACTCATTTGGATTGCTGGAACGGCGGCTGGAAGATGGATGGCTGGCCACTGTGTGTGTGTGTGTGTGTGTGTGTGTGTGTGTGTGTGTGTGTGTGTGTGTGTGTGTGTGTGTGTGTGTTAGTGTGATCGTTCTCTTTCATTCATAGCATAGTAAAAAAAATATATATATATATATATTTGCATGAAAGAAAGAAGAAAGAAAGAAAACGAGGAGAGGGAATAAGAGGTTAATTTTATCTTCTAATCTACAAAACTCTATTAAACTTTACGTGTCTATAAATTGCAGATGATTATGGGGGAAAAAAAAATCAACTAGCAATGAAACGATAAACATACAATTCCAGTACATCAATTATTTCCCTCATTTTTTTTTCCCTTGATTCAGTGGAGTCATCAGTATCTTAAGGCCCTGGTATATATATAGATTTCTTTCCCTTTCTCTGATCCTTCTTCAGGTCGTCAGTCTTGTGTTTTTGTGAGTCGTTTATGCCTTTGCTGGAAGCTTTGTGGAAGATTTACGAGGCTAGAACCAATGCGAGACAGGTGTGTGTGTGTGTGTGTGTGTGTGTGTGTGTGTGTGTGTGTGTGTGTGTGTGTGTGTGTGTGTGTGTGTGTGTGTGTGTGTGTGTGTGTGTGTGCGTGTGTGTGTGTGAGTATATCCCAAACCATAATGTCATGTGCATTTCTTCAAAAGCTACAGTAATGAGGCAAAAATTTGTTTCAATGCTGCTTTCAGGTGTGTGTCTGTGTGTGTGTGTGTGTGTGTGTGTGTGTGTGTGTGTGTGTTTAAGACTATCCCACACTGTAAATTAAATCTATATATATTTCTTTACAACCAATTGTAATACGAAAAATATATACGCTTCCATATTGCTTTCAGTTCTTTCAGGTTTACATATATTACTACATTACATATCTGACCATGTGCTCCCATTCACTAAGATTTACCCTCATTTACTAACGGTCAATGTACTCTAATGACCTGCCGAAGTGTATCTATAACCTCCTTTTATTCTGTTATTTTTGGCACACAGGCTTAATTTTTT
>NC_087163.1:19134584-19154584 GCF_035594125.1 Scylla paramamosain
AAAAAATAAAATAAAAAAAAAAACTCAGTCGTCTAAATATTTGATTGGATTATGTGCGTTTTTTTTTTCATTTTTATTCAGATTTTTTTCAGTGTCTATGAACACCGAATATCTTTTCTTCATAACTGTAAAAGTAAAATACTGTTTGCTGTTTTACTTTTTTTTTTTTGCCGGATCATCAAGTTGACTGATAACGTGGCATTGTTGGCACTATTTAGCATAACAGGAAATTCTTATTGTTTCCTTTTCATAATACGAGTGACTCTATGGGCGTTATTTCTGTTTTTCTCCTCATTTTCTTTGTTTTTTTTCTTTCATCCCTTTTTCCATCCTCCTTCTCTTATCTATCCATCCATCCATCTATGCATTCATCCATTCACTTCCCTTTTTCTCTTCCTCTTCCTTTTTCTCCTTCCCTGCTTTCATGGTATTTTTCTTTACTATTTTTTCTTGTAATTCCATTTACTCGTTTTCTTTTTACTTTCCTTGTTAGTAATTAGATTTTTTTTCCATTCCTCCTCCTCCTCCTCCTCCTCCTCCTTCTCCTCCTCCTCCTCCTCCTCCTCCTCCTCCTCCTCCTCCTCCTCCTCCTCCTCCTCCTCCTCCTCCTCCTCCTCCTCCTTCTTCTCCTTCTCCTCTTCCTCCTTTGTTTAGGTGTTTGCTCTCCTCGGATCATTGACTGGCGAATGTTTGTTGAGCTGAAATGATTCTCTTCTGTCCAATAATTTCTCACAATTTATACTTTAATGATTATCGGATGTAAAGAAAACGCCACGGGTTCAAGAAATTGGTCATTTGGATGTGCATAACTATTATATTTTTATTTTAGGAGCTTCGTGTGTTCTTTTTTTTTCACCATCTTTTTATGGTACGTTTGGTGATATTGTATTTTTTAGTTTGTTTTTTTATTTTTTTTATAGTTATGCGTCTGCACTGTTGCGTTTTTTTGTTTTGTTTTTGTTTTTAGTCTCTTTCTCTTTCGTTTTATTCTGTTACTGGTAGATTAAGGTGAGTGTTCTTCATTTAACAATAAAGTTTTGAGTTCTTTGCTTTTAGACATTATTATAAACATTTTAATACGGTAATATGTGTAGGGATTGTTATTTTTTTTCGTTTTATTTCGTTTTGTTCCTTACTGGTAAGCAAAGTACGTGTTCTTCATATAACATTGAAGTATTTATTTTCTTCCTGCACTATGGATCATGAACATTGCTGTACAGTGATAAGTGTATGAACTCGTATTATTTTTTTGTCTCGTTCCGTTTTCTTCTGTATTGATAATGAGAAATGAGTGTTCTTCATATAATATTAAGGTTTATCTCTTTGTTCCTGAACTGTGGATCATCAGCATTGCGGTATTGTAATATGCGTTTCGACTGTTGTTTTGTTCCGTTTTCTTATGCATTGGTAAGGAGAAGTAAATGTTCTTTATATGGTGATACACTTAAGTACTTTGTTTCTGGAATATGAACCATGAATATTGTGGTGCGTAAGGTTAGTGTGGCGCTTGACAGGCCGTAGTGATCACGTCCTCTGTACTACCAGACTCAGAGCGAGGCCGTGAGAGGCAGTAACATAGACATTCCCTTCGCAGACTCTGCATAAAAAAAGGCCGGAGCGATATGAACTCATTCCCCTGGTTCAGAAAAAATATCAATCATTCAGTCAATTATCCAGTTTTCTAAAAAGCGTGACAAATGACGCTCCATCGACCTTGCAAACCTAAGCGTGGGGATAAAATTTGCGTCTCCCCGGAGCACCTCGCAATTAGTGCTAAATGGTGCCGTATGAGGCGAGCGGCTGGCCTGGTAAACCGTGAGTAATACCCGCTTCCTTTGTCCTCGTCTATTGGAGGAGAAAACAGCCAGAATCTGGGGTTACTACAGGAATTCAACATTTGAAGACTTCCTATCTTCTTCCCATGTATTCCTAACATCAAGGCGTCGAAGTGTTTCAAATATTTACGGTCCCCAGTGACATTTCCGAGAGAGACAAGACTGCATATCCTCCCTTTGCAGCCGCCGAATCATTACTGCCAGACTGCCAGTGGTGTCCGTGAGTCCGTCCCTCGCTGCCAATGCGTTAGGATTTCCCACTTTCCCTGAGGCTGGAGGCTGAGCATGCGCGTTCCAGTGTCTGCAGATCCCGACTGACTGAGAGCTTCCACAGTTCGCCTTCCTCCCAAGCTGCGTGTGTGTTTTGCCAGTCTTTGACGCCACGCCTTTTGTTTGACGGCAGCTTATCTTCGTCGTGACACTCCCCACCTCTGCCTCACGTCTTGTTGCTGAGTGCTGGCGGGCTTCGCGACACGTGAACTCCTACTACAGTCCTCGCTCTATTGATTGGTGGTGAATGAAGTTTTACCCGCCACCCAGTTCTCTCTCTCTCTCTCTCTATCTCTCTCTCTCTCTCTCTCTCTCTCTCTCTGTACGCAGGATTAGCAGGCGGGGTCGCGAGCAGTTACCAGCAACCAACCGAGTCTCTCTAATCCTTGTCTGGGAGTGGGAAAAAAGGAGAAATAAAACGAAAGCGAAGCGTATGACTGGAAATGAAGCGACGCCGGACATGGTATTGGAAGCAGGAATGGAACGAGAATAGAGGAGGAGGAGGAGAAAGGAGTAGGAGGAGGAGGAGCTACGAACAGAACGATAAGGTTTCCAACACGCACCAACTTGGCAGATGATTTGAAAGAGCTGGAGGATGAGGACCAGGAGGAGGAGCAGGAGGAGGAGGAGGAGGAGGAGGAGAAGGGAGAGTAGGGGACGGGGAATGCGGAGAGAGAGAGAGAGAGTCTGCTGCAGTAAGTTCGTTCGTATGTCGGTGAGGTGTCCCGGAGGAGCCGACGAGCCGACAGTAGTAACAGAGGTCGTGTCGGGTGATGATGTGCGCCTGAGAGAGAGAGAGAGAGAGAGAGAGAGAGAGAGAGAGAGAGAGAGAGAGAGAGAGAGAGAGAGAGAGAGAGAGAGAGAGACGGGGGGATAGGGGGCCAGCTTCACACAAGCATATATTCACCTTTCCCTCACATAACCTAACCTGACGGCCACGCTAGCAGACGTCACACCGAATATTTGCTTCCGTGATTCTCCTGCTCGTGAAATCCTGCAGAAGGCGACGAAGCAGTGGACTTTGATCGGACTGGAAATGTCTGTCTGCTTCACATATCGCTACGCATACAAATATACAGGCCCACACAGTCTCTCTCTCTCTCTCTCTCTCTCTCTCTCTCTCTCTCTCTCTCTCTCTCTCTCTCTCTCTCTCTCTAAGCCAAAAGAGGAGGGGCACAGGCCGTTGTAGTTAAGAAAAGGTGTTGTTATTGTCACGAAAAACATGTGTGAAAGTTTTATAGCATTCTCTCTCTCTCTCTCTCTCTCTCTCTCTCTCTCTCTCTCTCTCTCTCTCTCTCTCTCTCTCTCTCTCTCTCTCTCTCTCTCTCTCTCTCTCTCTCTCCTTTCTCGCCCCACGTTCCCTCCTGTTCTCCTTGTTCATTGTTGTGTTATATTTTCGTTTTATTTCTTTGCATCGTATTTGTTTTGTTTCTATTATTCTTACCGTGAACGTGAGTGTCGTGCGTGGACGTGAAAGGGATGGATTTTACGACACTTTTTTATGGATTTTTTAACCTTTTTTTACCTGTGAAGTCAATAATTTTTTTGTAGAATTCTGATCGATGGATATTTAAAAGGGAGAAAAAGAGAGCGGGTAGAGAGAGAGAGAGAGAGAGAGAGAGAGAGAGAGAGAGAGAGAGAGAGAGAGAGAGAGAGAGAAAGAGAGAAAATGTAGGTTAGGTCGCGTAATCTCTCTCTCTCTCTCTCTCTCTCTCTCTCTCTCTCTCTCTCTCTCTCTCTCTCTCTCTCTCTCTCTCTCTCTTGTTACCCAAACCACCTTCCACCACTTTCTCTTTGTCTTTAACCTTCTTTCGAGCCTTCCCTCCCCTCTCCTCTTCCTCTCCCTCTCTCCCATTCCCTCTCCCTCTCCCTCCCTCTCCCTCTCCTTCCCTTTGATCAGGTGACCAGAAAACTCCTTGTCGTGTTGCATCCTGACTGTGTTTTGATTCTTTTGTGTCACATTTAGCGAGCGAGCGAGCGAGCGAGCGAGAGAGAGAGAGAGAGAGAGAGAGAGAGAGAGAGAGAGAGAGAGAGAGAGAGAGAGAGAGAGAGTCATGCAGATAAGAACAAAGTAACCGGAAAGAAAGAGGGAAGAAAATAAGACAAAGGAAAAGGAGAAAGAGGTGGAGGAGGAGGAGGAGGAGGAGGAGGAGGAGGAGGAGGAGGAGGAGGAGGAGGAGGAGGAGGAGGAGGAGGATGAGGAGGAGGAGGTGGAGGAACAAGTTAAATCCAGTGTTCAGGGAAGAATATAAACACATGCTTCTTATATTGAGTATGTGGATCCTCCTCCTCCTCCTCCTCCTCCTCCTCCTCCTCCTCCTCCTCTTCCACCTTTTCGTTCCTTGTAATCCTTTCATCCTCTTTATCCTTATTTCCTATTTTCCTTTATCCCGATGAAGATATATATGATTCATAACACTTTTCTCTACGAAGATTATTATTATTATTATTATTATTATTATTATTATTATTATTATTATTATTATTATTATTATTATTATTGTTATTATTATTATTATTATTATTGTTATTATTATTTTTATTATTATTATTATTATTATTATTATTATTATTACTATTATTATTATTATTATTAATATTATTATTGATTCATCCATTAATTCATTGGCGTAAGAAAACAACATTCTTTGAGATGACAAAATTGCAAGAGGTCTAGCAGGAGGAGGAGGAGAAGGAGGAGGAGGAGGAGGAGGAGGAGGAAGAAGAGAAAGAGGAAGAGAAAGAGAAAGAGGAGGAGGAGGAGGAGGAGAAGTAAGAGAAAAGTGTAATGAGAGGCAGCCATGTCAATTAACGCCCACTCATTTCACACACATGGTTTTTTTTCCCCAAGTGAGCACTGTTAATGAAATACCTGCGCTAGCAAATTTTCCCTCTTTATCAACCTTCCCTTTCTTCACATTCTTCTTGCCCTGTAACTTCTGACACTGCAGCAAACCCACCCGTTTTCTTTCACGTCGTTTTACATTAGTTTATCTTCATTATGTCTTTTTTTTTTGGGGGGGGGGGTTCCTTAGTTTCTGTTTTCGGTATTATTTTCCTTTGGTAATAGTGATGATGGTGTGTAGTCTCTCTCTCTCTCTCTCTCTCTCTCTCTCTCTCTCTCTCTCTCTCTCTCTCTCTCTCTCTCTCTCTCTCTCTCTCTCTCTCTCTCTCTCTCTCTCTCTCTCTCTCAAGGGATAATTAATTGGATGAGAGAGGAAAGAAGAGCAACGAAACAACAGAATAGCAGAGGAAGAAGTGGGTGTGGCTTTTCCTCCTCCTTCTCCTCCTCCTCCTCCTCCTCCTCCTCCTACTACTCCTCCTACTCCTCCTCCTCCTCCTCCTCCTCCTCCTCCTCCTCCTCCTCCTCCTCCTCCTCCTCCTCCTCCTCCTCCTACTCTTCCTTCTTCTCTTCCTCCTCCTCCTCCTCCTCCTCCTCCTCCTCCTCCTCCTCCTCCTCCTCCTCCTCCTCCTCCTCCTCCTCCTCCTCCTCCTCTTCCAGCAGCGAAGACTCAAGATGACAAATGACGGTGGACGGAGGCGGGATATTGGCGTCCCTCGCAGCGTGTTGTCTGAAGAAGGCACAGAAGGCGTCGTGGAGAAGAGGAAAGACTTACGACAGGCATTTTTTTTCAGCAGGAGGGAGGGAAGGAAGGGAAAGAGAGGGATGGGAGGGATGGGTGGAGGGAAGGTGCAGAAAGAAAAGTTAGGACGAAAGATTTTTTCTTGTGTTGGAGTATTTTTTGTGTGTTTTCTTTCAATTGGAGGTAAGGAGTGTGTGTGTGTGTGTATGTGTGTGGTGGGGGGAGCGTTTCAAAGAGAGAGAGAGAGAGAGAGAGAGAGAGAGAGAGAGAGAGAGAGAGAGAGAGAGAGAGAGAGAGAGAGAGAGAGAGAGAGAGAGAAAGTTACTTATGCACCATTCTTACTACTTTTCATAGACTTAAATAAACAAAATCGACCAAAAAAAAATAATAATAATAAAAATCCACCTAGCGGTCACAAATTGAAGCTCACACCTAGTCCAAATAACCTTCACGAGAGAACTCCACTGTGACGTAACGTGTGGTAATATCATTGGTTTCCGGCACCGTAATGCGCTGTATTGCACAGTATTACTTTTTAGCAGGTAACTGTCTCACTCCCTCCCCTTCTGAGTATATTAATTAAGGTGGAAACGTGTCATTTTCCCTCCATGATCCTCCCTCTCTGGTTTCCCCGCAGTAATAACGTTCATTCCAACCTCCTAATTTTGCTGTTATTATTAATATCATCTGTTATCATATTTTATTTATTTGTTACATGGTGAAGAATCCTGCCAAGGAAAAAAAAATACGCAAGAGAGAGAGAGAGAGAGAGAGAGAGAGAGAGAGAGAGAGAGAGAGAGAGAGAGAGAGAGAGAGAGAGAGAGAGAGATTATAATGCCATTCCCCATAAAGAAATGAGTAAAGTAAGAAATAAAGAGATAATCATGCTTTTTTTTCCTATTTTTTCCCTTAATTCCATCCGCAGTTTGTTATGTGATTGCATTTATTACGTTTAAAAGTTTCCCTTATTTTTTAGAATATTTATTTATTTAGTTATTTATATATTTACTTAATTATTTTGCCATTTTTTGTTTGGTGCAGGTACGCAGATCCAATTTCGTGATTCTGACAAGTGAATTTTCGATTAATTTATATTCATAGGAAAACTCTGTGTGGGCTTTCATTTTATTATTTATTTGTTGACGCTCGATTTTCTATGTATTGTTTCATGTAATCCACGTTTTTCATATGTCTGGCGTGTTTGCGTATGCGTGAGAGAGAGAGAGAGAGAGAGAGAGAGAGAGAGAGAGAGAGAGAGAGAGAGAGAGAGAGAGCGCGCAGGGCGGATAAAATTTATATCCCGGAGTAAGGTAAACCTGATGTGGGAATTTCATATTTATGGCCAGAGAGAGGAGGAGGAGGAGGAGAGAAGACCTATGGATGTAGTTTGATCTGTCATGCTCGTGCTTCTCCTCCTCCTCCTCCTCCTCCTCCTCCTCCTCCTCCTCCTCCTCCTCCTCACGACTGCGGAACAAGCCTTATGAGGAGCGCTTGAGGGAACTCAACTTGTTCAGTTTAGAGAAACGGCGAATGCGAGGCGACTTAATTGAATTGTTTAAGATGTGTCGGGGCTTTGATAACGTAAATGTAAACAACTATCTCATCATTGACAGTTCCAACACCACTCGAAATAATGGCTACAAGATTATAGGTAAGCGTTTCAGATCAGACGAGGCTAAGTATTATTTCTTTAATAGAATTGTAAATGTCTGGAACTCTCTCCCAGCACATATTGTCGATAGTAACACAATAGAAACTTTTAAACAAAGGTTGGACAATCACCTCGCAGCAACCCCTCATATAACGTACTTTGCGCCTACATAAAATGTTTTTTTTTTTTTTAGTTAGTTAGTGTAGTGAATAGTATGATTTCTCTTTCATCCTTTCCTATCACATCTTAGCCTTTCCTCCTCCCTATACTCTCCTGTTTTTCCTTCCTTGATCTCTAGTGTCCTCCATCCTCTAACTCTTAGAATCTGTAGTGGTAGTGGTAGAATAGACACACAGACAGCCTCGTTAGGCCCAGTAGGGCTGTTGCTGTCTGTTCTTTCCTTTGTATTCCTTTGTATTCCTCCTCCTCGTTACTGTTTGTTTATGTTGGTGTTTGTTTTGACGTGTTTACTTGTTTGTTGGGTTGAGTTTGAAAATGTTTGTCGCGGAGAGGAAGTGAATGTTGGTTGCGTGATTGTGGTTGTGTTGGCGTGAGTTGGAATTGCTCTCTCTCTCTCTCTCTCTCTCTCTCTCTCTCTCTCTCTCTCTCTCTCTCTCTCTCTCTCTCTCTCTCTCTCTCTCTCTCTCTCTCTCTCTCTGTCTGAATCGTTTGCTATGTTATTATTCTGTTTTCCTTAGCATATTCATTTCCTTCTAATTGATGTCTATATTTTTTTACCTATTTTACGTAAATCTGAACCTCAAAATAATGCAGTCATTATATAACAGTAAAATTTAATGATATTCAGGCAGGAAATCATAAACAGTTTAAAGTATAACTAATGACCTGAATTCTAAATAAGTTCCTCACTGAAAGAAAACGATAGAGAGAGAAAACAAGCTTAGCGATCTGAAGTATCATTCTTAAAGGAGTCGAGTCGAGAGAAAGGGAAAGAATAGGAGTAATAAATATACGAAATAAACACAATTAACAAGAGCAGATACGCACAAGTGAATTGAGAGATAAACGTTCACTGTTCCTAACCCCCTCTCTCCCCACCAGAAAACGTACGATAGGAACGTTGCCAAGCGAACTGCTGAGCCTGAAACGTTTCCACAAGTTTATAGAGACTTTTATGATCGAAAGCTGAATGGATAGCAGTTGTGATGTTGTTCTTATTTTGTATAGAATCACCCCATTAGCGTCCAGAGCTCTAGTGTTTATGAATACTACTCTCTTTATATATTGGCTCTTCCTAACGCTCGGGATTCAGTAAATGGAGTCAGTGTCGGTTATATTAGTCTAGTTTTCTTATTATTGTATTTTGGGTGATTTTTGAGAGAGGGAGTTTTTTCTTCTTCCATTTTTTTCTTATTCCAGAAGGAGGTGACGAAGGGTAACTGTCCTTCACTTCTTTCTTTTGCTTCCATCTCATCTTTCACACGCTGCGTCTTCTTCTTCCTCCTCGTCCTCCTCCTACTCCCCCTCCTACTCATCTTCTTGCCTCCACTCTTCATTTTTGCTCTCCTCTCTTACATCTTATCGCTCATGCCCCGTCTTCCCTCCCTCCCTCTCCCTCTCTCTCTCCCTCTCTCTCTCCCTCTCCCTCATCCCTCTCCACGTTTGTGTCCTCCTCATTCCCTCATTCTTCCCCGCCACTCAAATCGTTCTTCTCCTTGGACGCTACAGTGTTCCTCCTCCTCCTCCTCCTCCTTTTCCTTCTTAATCTTCCTCCTCACGGTTCACCATCTGCGCGGCATCATAACAAAAAAGGCCAAGGAAGACACTTTCCAGAGAGAGAGAGAGAGAGAGAGAGAGAGAGAGAGAGAGAGAGAGAGAGAGAGAGAGAGAGAGAGAGAGAGAGAGAGACTTTAACTTTTATTTTGCTTTCCCTTTACCTTCACTATCATCACCATTACCATCACCATCACCATCACCACAACCGCCACTGTCACCACCATCACCACGACCACCATCACCATTACGACCAGCACCACCATTACGACCACCACCACCGTCACCATTACAATCTCGCCTCCAAAACACACGTGGATAGAGACAAAAGAGCGTCATTCTTGTAAGCTCATTCGTTTTGTCTTGTAACACCTCCCCCTCCGCCAACCCCTCTCTCTCTCTCTCTCTCTCTCTCTCTCTCTCTCTCTCTCTCTCTCTCTCTCTCTCTCTCTCTCTCTCTCTCTCTCTCTCTCTCTCTCTCTCTCTCTCTCTCAAGGTCATCTGTGTGAGTTATGAGCGTTTAGTTTCCGTAAAAAAAAAGTGAAGGAAAACGGAAAGAGGGTCCACCTTGTCCTTTAACACACAAAAAATCACTGGCTGAGGAAGACGCTACTTCTATACAGCTCATCTGACACCTCCCTCTCTCTCTCTCTCTCTCTCTCTCTCTCTCTCTCTCTCTCTCTCTCTCTCTCTCTCTCTCTCTCTCTCTCTCTCTCTCTCTCTCTCTCTCTCTCTCTGACTTTTATACAATGGTGGTAGATGTGTGTGTGTGTGTGTGTGTGTGGTTGGGAGATGGAGTATGGATTAGAGAACGAAACAGAGAGAGAGAGAGAGAGAGAGAGAGAGAGAGAGAGAGAGAGAGAGAGAGAGAGAGAGAGAGAGAGAGAGAGAGGAATTAGGCTCGCCAGATCAATAACAGAATCTAGTGAATACAACAGCCAGTAATTTCAATGTACAGTGTAGCATATCATTAATTAGGCTCGTTCTCAGTCAGGCTCAAATTGCATTATAATTGCATATCCATGGGTGGCATTCGGGCTTCTGGGGGATACTGAGCCGAGTAGCGCCAGAGAGAGAGAGAGAGAGAGAGAGAGAGAGAGAGAGAGAGAGAGAGAGAGAGAGAGAGATAGTGGGTAAGAGGGAGATACAGAGATATGAACAAAACGGGAAATGAATAGCAGCTTCTGAACGTGTATGTGAGGGAGGATGTGAGAGTGTGGATACGTGTGGATGTCGGTGGCAGTCACTGGTGGAAGGTAGAAAGAGGAGTTTAACATGTGGATGGTTCGAAAATTTTTGTTCTTGTAGGTAGGTTCATTTTGTGGAGAACTGGAAGGTAGGGAATGAAAGTAGAGGTGTGGACGTTAAAGAGGTGGATTAAGTAGGAGTGTCAATAGGGGTATATTTTTTCTCCATTGAGTTAAGAAATGATCTGTGGAGAAATGAAAACAAGTAAGAGAAAGAGAAAGTGTAGATGTACGAATGAAAATAGATGACAGTAGATAAGCTATTTCTCCTCCAAAAGGAAGAAAACAGAACAAAAAGGGATGTAAGAAAGGAAATACATGCACTTTTTTTATTTCTCCCTTATAAGTAAAGGACTTATGAGGACCAGCAAGGGAGGAAGGGCGGAGAAGAAAGAGACTATTAGCAGAGATAAGCTGGTGGTTAGGGGAGGCGGAGATTGCACGACAAATTTTAGTGCTGGCTAAGGCGAGGTAAAGCGAGGCAAGGCAAGGCAGGGGCGAGTGAGGCAGGTAAGGAGGCCAGTGCTGGTAAAGAGAAGAGGGGACAAGGATTTTAAAGAGGTGGACAGGATGTAGTGTTGAGAGAGGGATTAATTTGCTGTGTTTTTAAGTGTCAGAGTAAAAAAAGACTGGATTGGGACGAGGAATTTAAAAAGAGAGGAAGGGATGGGATGTTGAAATGAGATTAGAATTAGTTCTGTGCGTGTTTGTTTTGTAGTACTGGAACAAGGTAGAGGCTGTAATTAGGTGAAGGGAAGGGAAGGGGAGGGAAGGTAATAGGCGAAGACTTAATGAAAAGGGGAGAAGAGACTGCGAAGAGGAAGACTGAAAGGGGAGGGAGGAACTAAAACAAGCCGGGAAAGGAAAAAGGATAGAAAATGTGAGGGAGTTTAAGCGTATAAAAGGGGAGAGAGAGAGAAAGTGCGGATGTGACTGGGGTGAAAGGGACATGGGAGGTGGTGAGGGGGAGGTGAGGGGAAGGAGAGGGGAACACCACTAATGAGTTACGTCTCTGCGCACCAACTTTTCGGGAATACTTCAGACAGACTTCATAATGTGTCTGTATCGTTTTGGTGGCGTCTTATCGCGCTTAAAAGGATGATGAAACTCTTGGAAACGGTGTTGAAGGCCTTCTTTGTTCGGCTTGTGTTCTCTCTCTCTCTCTCTCTCTCTCTCTCTCTCTCTCTCTCTCTCTCTCTCTCTCTCTCTCTCTCTCTCTCTCTCTCTCTCTCTCTCTCCAGATCTTCGTTTTATTCGATCACTTATTGATATTTTTACTTTTTTTTCTCTCAGTCTTTCTTTTTTTTTCAATCTTCCAGTGTCAGTAAAAAAAATAGCTTCCGTCTTCTGACCTACTTTTTCGTCGCTCAGATTCTTGCGTAACACTGAAAGACACGCTTTTCTATTATATTTTTCCCCTCATCTGTTATTCATTCATTCCGCATCCACATTGTCCCTCCCCTCCTCTCCGTTTTTATCCCAACTTTCTTTCATTCATCTTTCAAAACTTCGTCCCAGATCCATCCTTACTTTCCCCTGAATATTTTTCGCCTCACACTTGCTCCCCCCTTTTCTCTTCCTCCTCCTCTTCCTCCTCTTCCTCCTCTTCCTCCTCTTACTCCTCCTTCTCCTCCATAACTTTCTTCTTCCAACCTCTTCAGTCCTTCCCATATTTTTTTCCCCTTCCTTCCCTGACCTTCTCGGAAACTTTTTCACTGACGAATCTTCTTTTTTTCCCTCTATCACCTCCTTTTTTTCCTTTCTTTTATGGGATTCCCTGTGTTTGTATTTTTCCCTCGCGTTTTTTTCCCATTTTTTTCCCTCAGGCTAACTTTATTCTCCTCATTATCACGTTTGTTCTTCGCTGCCTCTCTCTCTCTCTCTCTCTCTCTCTCTCTCTCTCTCTCTCTCTCTCTCTCTCTCTCTCTCTCTCTCTCTCTCTCTCTCTCTCTCTCTCTTACTTAGTAAACATATACTTCCTGTCTTCCTTTATTTATCCACTTATGTATATGATCTTCTTTGCATATGATTATCGTTATCCACTTAACACCACCACCAGCATCACCACCACCACCACCACCACCACCACCACCACCACCATCACTAGTTTTTCCACCTTACTTGATCTTTCTCTAAACTTACACATTCCTATACAGCATCCACACCCCTATTCTCCACCTCCTCCTTCTCCTCCCCCTTCTCCTCCTCTTCGTGACCCTCCTCCTCCCATTTTCTTTCAATTTTCTAAGGCGAGTGTTTACCTTTCTCACTCGATACTGTTGGGAGATGAGAGAGAGAGAGAGAGAGAGAGAGAGAGGGGGCAGGGAGAGGGGAGGGAAGGTGGGGAGAGTGACTTCTCTACTTGGCTCTGATAGCGATAAACATTCATTGAGTTTTTTGAGTCCCATCCTTTGTTTATCCCTTGACGTCACCGAAGGGAGAATGGAAATGAAGAGGCTGGATGGGGGAGCTGTTTGGGAGAGTTTGTGTGGCTAGGAATAAAAAAAAACGTGAAATAGAGAGAGAGAGAGAGAGAGAGAGAGAGAGAGAGAGAGAGAGAGAGAGAGAGAGAGAGAGAGAGAGAGAGAGAGAGAGAGAGAGAGAGAGAGAGAGAGAGAGAGAGAGAGAGAGAGAGAGAGAGAGAGAGAGAGAGAGAGATGATAAAGGACACTGACTCATTACTAGCTTTCTGTTTCTCTACGCCAATGTTTTCTTTTTTTTTTTTTTTTACTGATGGTACGTACGTGTATTTGTTTGTTTATTTTCTTGTCATCTTTTTTTTTTTTAGTTTCCAGGTAAAGGGAAGGTAAAGTTTGCTCATCAACTTTCCTAAGGATTTAAAACATAGGCAAGATTCTGTGTGTGTGTGTGTGTGTGTGTGTGTGTGTGTGTGTGTGTGTGTGTGTGTGTGTGTGTGTGTGTGTGTGTGTGTGTGTGTGTGTGTGTGTGTGTGTGTGTGTGTGTACTGAGTTTGAGGAATCTTCTTAATTTTCCTTTGTAGTTTTTCATAAGGGGGAAGAGTTTACGGATGAAGTAGCAGTTGTAGTTTTAGAAGTTAGGTTTTGATTATATTTGGGCATATTTTCTCTCTCTCTCTCTCTCTCTCTCTCTCTCTCTCTCTCTCTCTCTCTCTCTCTCTCTCTCTCTCTCTCTCTCTCTCTCTCTCTCTCTCTCTCTCTCTCTCTCTCTCTCTGTCTTCCAACAAATCTTCTAAGTATCCCTTTTACTTCCCTCCCTTTATCTCTTTTCCTTTTTTTTCACCTCTTTCTTCCTTTCCCACCACTTGGCGCTTTATTCTTAACTTTTAGATATTTTCCATCCATGCCATCCTTTTCAGCCACCTTCCTCTATCTTATTCCTTCCTTCCCTTCCTGTTTCCACCTGATCCCGTTTTCGTTGTTGTCCTCACCGCCAGACTCGTCAACACTTCAGATCACATTATCGCAACACTTTCCTACTCTGCCTTTCAACAACAGCTCACTTCCCTGCTTCTCTTTTTCATTCGTGGTAAACAAGTTCTTATTTGTTGTCTACTGGACGAAGGACGATATTGGAAATGGAGAGTTTTTTGATGTATTATTAAATTTTTTGTCCCTGTGATTCTGTTCCGTGAAGAAAATTTGCTTTTTTGTGTGTGTGTATTTCTCAAATAAAACATATTTACTGTTTTTTCCTGGTGAAGAATTTCAAGGAAGAGAAAGTTTTTGATATACTATTCCATTTTTTTTTTTTTAGTCTTATTGCACTTCCGAGATGATGAAGTTTTTATACAATTCTTGAAGCTTCATGTCTACATTTTGGTTCAAGACGAAAAATTACATAAAACAAGAAACAAAGGGTTTTGACTTACTATTCCACTTTACTTCTTATACATGAAGACAAGGTTAACCTTTTTTTTTCATACCTCTTTACATCCTTCTCTCCCAAATTTTGTATTCCGTGGGGGTCTGGGCCAGAATTTGATAACCTCAATGGCACATCCACAGCCTTCACCTTTCCTGCATTTTATCACCGCCTCTCTGTCCCTGCACGGCTCATCGGAACATTACTAGCAAATTGGGCAGCGTAAAACAGTACTTCCCTTGTCTCCTGTTAGGACGCTGCACTCTGGTCTCTAGCAGGAATATGAGGAAGGGTCCATGATATCGTAAAACTGCGTGGTAAAAAGAACCTCCCGTGCTTCCAGTGGGTTCCCTGGCTTACTGGAAATGCACTTTACTCGTGGGGACAATGACTTCCATTCCGGAGCGGCTGTTTCCATTGCAGCTCCGATAAAGAAATATAAACGTGAACGAAGTAGTCTGATAGAGGATCTCATTTATTTTTTCGCGCGAAGAAATATTAGAAGCAGTGTTTTATTTTTTGTGAAGGTATTGATTGATATTTACTTTATTTACATTTCTGAAGCGGTGAAGAATGTGTATAGATGCCAATGAAATAGTTTAAGAAAGCTGATATTTATTTTTTCCCTTTAAAAGGTAACAATAATAAGTATTCCACGTAAAAAAAAATAAATAAATAATCATTACGCTTCACATTTTTTATCCAATAAATAAATATACTCGTGGACAAAGGAGCTTCAACTGAAGGGCATCACTTCTCTTCCCCAATAAGGAGAATCAGAAGTATTCCGGGAGAGTCTATTGATCGAGATGTCAGAGTGAAGTCGCGTAATAGACGAGGAATGAGTCGCTTTCACGCCTCTCTACTCACTCCACAGACTCAGCGGGTTTGCTCCATTCCAGATGCATTGAATTCTTCGCCTCGGTGTAACTTGAGATCTCTTCTTCATCTCGTTTAACTCGACGCATTCAGATGTTCAGGTTCGCAATTAATTCTCCTTTCCTGTTACCGTTTTTTTTTTTACATAACTTTTATCTCTTATTACTTCGTTCATTTATCTTCTCAATGTTATTTTATCTCATTAATCTTTCCTTTGTTGAATTTTTGTTTCTTGCAGTGTATTGAAATGTTCAGATTCACAATTAGCTTTATGCTCATACAATCACTCCTTTCCTTCACTAATCCCTTGTAACATTCATCCTTCCTTCCTTCCTTCCTTCCTTCCTTCCTTCCTTCCCTTCATTCTTTCATTACGGTTAATTTCTTTGCAGCAATCTTACCAACATTAAAATTTCCCTCCATCAGTCATTCCCGCCATTCATCTTCCATTCGTCTTCCCTTATCTGATGGAGGAACAGACGAAGGGCGCGCGTGGTGGCAAGTTATAAGGGTAATTTATGGAAATGATGGCGCCAATTCACGTGAGGGTAGTTTGCATCCTGCGCCGAGATAAAGCATGACAAGTTGGTGCTAAATAAGACGCGAGATATGATGGCGCATTGTGGGAAGTGGAACGATGGGAGGAGGAGGAGGACGAGGAGGACGAGGAAACTCAAGGGACTGGGTAAAAAATATGAGAGAAAATAAGAAGAGATAAAATTCAGCGGTAAAGTTTAGCACAACAATAAATGTCACCAAGGAACTTCCCGCTGCCACCACTGCTGCTGCTGCTGCTGCCGCTGCTGCCACCGCCACTACCACCATCACTGTTCTTCTCCCCTTCCGCCTCCTCCTCCTCCTCCTCCTCCTCCTCCTTTTATTTTTTTTTTTATTTTCATTGCACTATTGTTACCTCCACTTTCTACTTATCCTATTACTGCAACAACAACACCTACGACTGCTACAACTGCTGGTGCCACTACTACTACTGTTTCTACTACTACTACTACTACTACTACTACAAAGTACTACTTCTACTACTACTACTACTACTACTACTACTACTACTACTACTACTACTACTTCTTCTTCTTCTTCTTCTTCTTCTTCTTCTTCTTCTTCTTCTTCTTCTTCTTCTTCTTCTTCTTCTTCTTCTTCTTCTTCTTCTTCTTCTTCTTCTTCTTCTTCTTCTTCTTCTTCTTCTTCTTCTTCTTCTTCTTCTTCTTCTTCTTCTTCTTCTTCTTCTTCTTCTTCTTCTTCTTCTTCTTCTTCTTCTTCTTCTTCTTCTTCTTCTTCTTCTTCTTCTTCTTCTTTTACTACTGTTATTACTATTACTACTACTACTACTACTACTACTACTACTACTACTACTACTACTACTACTACTACTGCCAGCACCACTACCACCACCACCACTACTACATCAACAACTACGTACGTCTACATGAACTACATCCTGGTCGTCATCATTTCTCTGTTCCTGCCCGTCCTCTTCCTCTTCCTGCGCCTCCTCCTTCCCCTCCACCTTCCTCTCCTCGAGCAACAAGAACAACAATAATTAAACTAAATTCAGTGGCGCCTCAGAACCAGGGAGGGACTAACTTTATGAGGTCGACTTGGCTCCATCAAACGAGTCTCCTTCCCATCCCCGTTCCCATCTCCTTCCTATCCGTCGCACCTTCCCTGCCTCCCTCTACTCATCTCACCTCACCTCCATCCCAGCCCGCGACAGACGGCCTCACCCTTCACCCTTATCTTAAATGGCACAGAGCTGGCGCCATTACCTACGTCAGGCCACCGGGGTGCTTGGGAAATGCCAGATAAGAAAACAAGGAGGGATGGAATGACCTCGTATTAAAAGCTGGGATCACGCAGTCTCGTCTCGGTTAATTGTGGCCTGGGTTATCTCATGTATAGGAGTGAGGTGAGGGTCTTGCTGGCCTTAGTCCTGACCTTGTGCTGTTGTCCATGTTCCTCTCGTGTACTTTTTACTGTATTGTTTGTGGTGTTACCTTGTTGTCCATTACTGTGGTTTATGCTTCAGTGTTAGACTATTTTTTCCTTAAGTCTTACGGTAAGTTACAATTTCTTAATGTGTTTTGGAAAGTCAGTTTATGAGGTTGTTTTGTAGATTCCACTTGTTGTATAAAGTTATGCTCAAAAGCTTATTAGCATATGACATTCACTTCCTCTGCCTCTTTGTATGTTCCTTCAATGTACCCGTCGGATCTGGTAAGAATCAGTCACGTGTCTAGGATTTGTTAGGCAACTGTCAGAAAGTCAGAGGTCGTAAGGCTGAGGAACAAACATAAATACAGTACAAGTAAGCGGGACTTGCTGACTGACTTCTGACCGCGACTGTAAAAGTGAATACATTACCAACCAAATTTCTAAGTCCTTAAAAAAAGTTACTAAATCTCCCTTTTCACACCAACCAACATCTATACATGAAACTCAAAAATAGGTGACGAAACACGACTTTGAAATCCCTCTTATCTACGTGACGTCTTCCTTTTTTTTTTCCTTCTTTATTCTCCGTATTTCTCCAGCATCGTATTTGCCAGCGTGTGTTATTAAGGCAGAGTCGCGGGGACGCAGGTGTGGCGAGGCAGACAAGGCAGGAATGTTTACCTTTGTGGCGTGAGATTCCTCGCCACGCCGCAGGAATATTGCCGTGTAACTGTGCGTGTTTTATGCCGTGTTTTTACGTCACCGCGAAGTGTGCAGGTAAGAGAGAGAGAGAGAGAGAGAGAGAGAGAGAGAGAGAGAGAGAGAGAGAGAGAGAGAGAGAGAGAGAGAGAGAGTTTATTGTGCTGCTGTGATGAAATTCCTCGGTATTTTAATATTAATATGGTGTTTTTTGTTTGTGTTTGTGTGCATTATATGTTTGGTCTGTCTGTCTGTCTGTCTGTCTGTCTCAGTCTATCTCCGTCAGTCTGTCTGTTTATCAGTTTGTCTCTCTCTCTCTCTCTCTCTCTCTCTCTCTCTCTCTCTCTCTCTCTCTCTCTCTCTCTCTCTCTCTCTCTCTCTCTCTCTCTCTCTCTCTCTCTCTCTCTCTCTCTCTCTCTCTCTCTCTCTCTCCCTCCCTCCCTCCCTCCCTCCCTCCCTCCCTCCCTCCCTCCCTCCCTCCCTCCCTCCCTCCCTCCCTCCCTCATTCCTTCCTTCTCTCCTTCCCTCCCTCCCACCTCCAGCACTCACATACCACCACCACTAAAGTCACTCAGAAATCTGAACTATTTATATATACATTTAAATCCCTGTCTCCATCCTCCTCCATCGAAATATTTCTCACCTCCTCGTGTCTTCCCGGGAAAAAGTAAGCAAAGAGCGTCAGGAATTCGGATACGCTGAACAGGGGCGCTGGTTTTGGGTTTGCGGGGGACGGGAGTTGGGTTGGGGGGAGGCAGGGCTGGGAGAGGAATAAAGTGGGGGGAGGGCGGTCTTGGGAAGATGGGAGGGAGGGCCAGGTTTTAGACATTCCTCGCCTGATCCATTTAATTAAAATAACTCGACGTGCAGGTGTGTCTGGCGGACGGACAGGTGTAACGGAGGTGTGTGTGTTAGAGAGAGAGAGAGAGAGAGAGAGAGAGAGAGAGAGAGAGAGAGAGAGAGAGAGAGAGAGGGAGAGAGGGACAGGGGGAGGGGGAGAGATCACACTTGAGGGCATGAAATACATAAGGAGCAAAGCGGAGGCGAGGTCACAAAGACGAGGCAAGAAGGCCAAGAAAAGAACAGCGGCAGGAAGGACTCAGCTGGAGGGAGGAAGGCGGGAATGGAAAACGAGAACGGACGAGAAACCACGCTGCAGGGAAGGAGAGGGAGAGAGGAGGAGAGGAGAGGAGAAGAAGAGATAAAGAAAACGAAGGAGAGCACGAATTATCCAGCTACAGGCAAGGTGTGGGGTGGTTACTGCAAATGAACAAGGATGAAATGTTTATGAGCGGTTTAAGCCTCTAGTTCTTATCCTTTATCCACTATTTCATCATCATAGCCACTCCTTCCCTTCATCTCTCTCTCTCTCTCTCTCTCTCTCTCTCTCTCTCTCTCTCTCTCTCTCTCTCTCTCTCTCTCTCTCTCTCTCTCTCTCTCTCTCTCTCTCTCTCTCTCTCTCTCTCTCTCTCCATTCCTCACTTCCCCTTCACTCCTCTCGCCCACCCATCATCATCACCATCATCCTTGTTAACCCTCAGCACCATTACTCAACTTACAGTCCTCACTAAACGCATTAATCAACTCTCATATCCTGTACATTTCCTCTTCCTTAAATTACGCCTCCTCTACACCTCCACCCGCACTTCACCGTGACAGTAATGTTGATTCAAACTCTTTCCTATTAATATCACGTCCTTTCACCTAAAAAGATCTTTTTTTTTTTTTTTTTTTTTTTGCGGGGGAGGGTCTAAACTATCACCTGATTTAGTCTAGATTTGTCATTGTCACTGTTGTTGATTTACACTCTTTGCCTCTAATGCTGCTTTCTTTGATCCGAAACGTTCTTTTTTTAACTTTTCTAGTCCTTTACCTTAAGTTTTTTAGGGTACCTGTCTACACTACTATTTAGCCTAATATAACGAAAACTCGCCATGACACTGATGGTAATCAAAACTCTTTCCTTCTGATACCACCTTCTTTCATTCAAAACTTCCTTCTTATCCCAACTTTTCTAATCCGTAAACTTGAGTTTTCATACCTGTCTAAATTACCATTTAACTTAACCTAACCTGCTTTAGCCTCCCTTACATAACCTAACATAACTCATCTATTTTCTTTCCCCCTTTTAGAGACCCTTACCTTGAGTCCTTTTACCTGGTTACCTCTCCTACCTGTCTTACCTTTAATCACCTGAGTCTTAGCCCCACCTCCCTGTGATTACCTGCTCATTACTCTATTTTATCTCGTGGTCACAATTCCTAACTCTTTACGAGATCCAAAAACAAACACCTCTCTGCTTCTGTCT
>NC_087163.1:19157084-19182084 GCF_035594125.1 Scylla paramamosain
CTCCTCCTCCTCCTCCTCCTCCTCCTCCTCCTCCTCCTCCAGCTGTTCCATTTTTAACCCTATTTCTCTCTTTTTTTCTTTTTTTCACTTCCTCCTCCCCATTAGAAAAAATAAATAGAAAGACGAGGAGGAGAAGTGGGAGGAGGAGGAGGAGAAGGAGGGGGAGGAGGAGGAGGAGGAGGAGGAGGAGGAGGAAAAATAGTAACGATATTGTGAGGAGAGGAAAGGCAAGCTGAAATCATGTTTTTTAAAGGCATTTTAATTCCACTCTTGATTTAAGCGACATTTTTAACTGACGAAGGTCTCCTGTTATGTAGCAGCAGCGTGAAGTCTTAAAAGGAAGCCTGGAGGAGGAGGAGGAGGAGGAGGAGGAGAGGTGAAGGTCGTTAGAGAAAGTCACGAAATACAACAAGAGAGAGGAAGGGAAAAGAGAAACTGGTAAAAAGGAAGAGAAGAAAAGAAGAGAGAGGAGAAGAGAACACACCCATAGAAATGACAGGAAGCTAAGTGCAATTAATTAAAAGCAAAAGAAGGGGAAGAGGAAGAGGAAGGCAACGTAGTACATAATAAAGAGGAGGAACTTTCGCATGAGGGACGGCGCAAAGGAGACACATTTCAAGGGGAAGTGAAGGAGTAACATCAGTACCCGGGAAAGGAAGTGGGCAGGAAGATAAGACCAAATAAGTTTTTCCTGGAGGACAAAGAACGTGGCCTGAGAGAACCAAACGGGGCCTGAGGGACTTTGGCGCGAGAACAGCTGCTGGGAGAGAAAGGGAGCGACGTAAACTGAGAGAATGGAAAGAGTTGGTGTGGAATTAATACTGTTTTACGATTGGAAGTAGGAAGAAGTAATTGTATTGAGTGAAGTAGCAATGCAGTATGAGGAGGAATAGTCTCCAATTTGTATGGACGAGAAAGGAACGAAGGGAGATAGAAATGTATGTAGTTTTTTTTTATGAATAGCATTGCGAAATTATTATGTTGTATGGTGCTGTTTTACGATTGGAAATAGGGAGAAGTAATTGTTTTGACTGATGTAGCAATGCAGTATCAGGAATAATGGTGTTAAATTTGGATGGATGAGAAAGAAATGAAGGGAGATATAAGTGTATATAGTTTATTTATGATTAGTATTGCGAGTGTAATGACAAGAAAAAATATGAATGAAAGAAAATAGGTAGTTAAATATTTACAGCTTTGTAGTGTAGATCTCAATATCAGGACCAGTATAACCATATTATCTCAAAATAACCCGTTAAATTTGATATATCTTATGTTGTTCATAGTTCTTTGTTGCATATCAAACTTCCATCTGTTTGCTTTTCGTTATCTCCTGTACTCCTTGTCTCCCAATGTCCAAAATTCTTCATTTACACATCCTTCTTTATCTTCCTTTCCTCCCTCATTCATCCATCCATCTATCACTTCATCCATCTTCCTTCTTGTCTCCTGTCCTTTACTTCCGCTCTTTTCTTGCTCGTCATGTCTTCTTCCCCCTTTTTCCTTCTCATCACGCACCCCTTATCTTTCTGCAGCCCTCTACTGTCGCTCCTTCCCTGTGCCTTGTCTTTCGGCAACTTGCACTAACACCTTTCCTTCTCTCTCTCGCGTTTCCACATCTTTTTGTTCTCATCTTTGTTCTCATCACGTATACTCCTTTGTCTCTCACGGTATCTTCTTTCCCTAAGCTTTTGCGAGTCCTGAGTCTTTGCAGTTCTAGTCTGTGTCTGCCTTCTCTGTCTGCCTCTGTCTTTCTTTCTGTCTCTATCCCGTCGTCGCCGCCTTCGCCATCTTCTAGACGCTCACGCCCCTCGTCAAGACTGGAGCACGAGTTCACCACAACTTCTGAACTCAGTCCTCTCTGGCATAAATTTTGCCCTGCTGTCGAGACAAAGAAAAATTTACATAAACCCCGTGACCCTTCAGACAGTGGAACCTGAGGCCATTACCATATCGAGTGTGTGTGTGTGTGTGTGTGTGTGTGTGTGTGTGTGTGTGTGTGTGTGTGTGTGTGTGTGTGTGTGTGTGTGTGTACGTGTGTACGTGTGTGTGTGTGTGTGTGTGTGTGTGTGTGTGTGTGTGTGTGTGTGTGTGTGTGTGTGTGTGTGTGTGTTTGAAAGCTAAAACGTTTTAAGGTAGGCGCGTAAAGTGTTAGAAAAAACATGTGGCATTGGAAAGTCAGCAGTGTGCGCTTTAGCAACTATTAAAGAAGACACATTCTGCGTGTGCTAAATATTCTTGTATGTTGATAGGAAAGGTGCGTAGATAATAATATTTAACTTAAACCACATTTCACAAAAAAAAGTAGTAAATAACGTTATTTATTAAGAGAAAATTTCTATATAAATAGTTTTCTTTTAGTTTTCATGATTTTAGATTCTGTAGTCTAGAGAAAAATCTTTTCATCGTATTTTTTACCAGGGCCAGACGTAGATAAATTTTTGAAAAAAACATTTCAAACACACTTTTTTATCTGACGACAGCGATAAGTTTCTTACGTAAAGAAAAACTATTGTGTGTATAGTAAATGTTCTTTTATGTTCACTGAACAATGCGTAGATAATGACATTTATGTTTAATCATATTTCACTTTTAAATAAAGTTTGTATAGTAAAAACTGCGCATTACTGATTGATATAAACTTCCTACATCAATATTCCTATATCAGTATATTCCTATTTTTCATGGTTTGAAATATTGTAGTTTGCAAAGAAAGGCTTTTTTTTTTTTTGTATTTTCAAGATCCGGACCTTATTTTTTTTTCTTTTTCACTTTAAATCTTAAAAAAAAAAATTGATAACAGACATTGGTTCCCTCTTTCAAGGAAACACGTTGCGCCTTTAAATTTGTATTGAATTTCCTCCTTCACAATAAACACTCTTACAATGCTCCTCCAGGTTTTATTGCGCCAAATATTCTCAAAAGTACCGCGTTTGGAGAGAGTGTTTCTCCGCGAGAGTAAACTGCAGCTCATATTTTTCATGATGAACTTTCGTTACACTTCGTTTTCGCTTCTTTGTTTTTCCTCGACGCTCGGTCACTCTGGGTCCTCTTGCAGCTTCGGAGTGTTGCTTTTTGGTCCTGCCCCTCTGTAGGTACGCCTGGTTTTCCAAGTTTTCTGGTGGACGCGAAGACTCTCTCCCCTTTGGAACAGTTCTTGGCTCTCCGCCCGTGTCTTTGGGCATCAGCGGACCATTTTCTATATATTTTTACTCCCTGAAGATTGGTTTTTCTCTATGATAATGGTCAGGGATAATGGACGCTCCCCTAATTACGAACTTGTTATGAAGGGAGGTAATCATATATTGCCTTTTTCTCCTCCATGTAATAATAGTTAAGTGTTGGGAAATGGGAATGGGTGAGGGAGGTTTTGATATTTTTTTTTGAAGTAATGGTGGCTATGTTAAGAAATGGGTTTGGGAAAAGGTAAGTATTCATGTACTGCCTCAAACGAGATATATAGTAGATAAGACCGTAATGTGGTATTTGTATCATTTATTGATCATTAACACAGTAATATGTATGTGTGCTGGACTGGAATGTTCTCTTTCTCAACTCTTTTGGAGAGAGTAAAGTAAGCTAACATTTTTTCACCATTATTTTCATCCCTCTCCTAATTTCATTTATACATAAAAAAAGTTCATTCATACATAGTAATACCTCCACTCACGTATGCATACATGAATATACACATATTTACACTCACACATACATACATACATAAGAAACCTTCGTGTGCATATTCACCCTTAATGACACCTGCAATAAGCCGTGTTCACCTGAGCCTCGAGACACCACCACCACCACCACCACCACCACCACCACCACCACTACCACCATCACTGTCTAGCGGCTCTAAATCGTCGAAAAAATTAACTCGCCACTTACCTGGGCAAGAACCTAGAGGCGGCGGTGGCGGCGGCGGCGGCGGTGGTGGTGATGCTGGTGGTGGTGGTGGTGGTGGTGGTGGTGGTGGTGGCGGTGGTGGCGGTGAGGTAATTATTCCTGTGTAGTTCCTCAGGTAAATGAAACACCTAACTCTCGTGTGTGTGTGTGTGTGTGTGTGTGTGTGTGTGTGTGTGTGTGTGTGTGTGTGTGTGTGTGTGTGTGTGTGTGTGTGTGTGTGTGTGTGTGTGATGCATCTCCATCTTCCTACGCGAGGTTCTTTAATGTGACACTTCCTTGGAAATTCCAGATTACTTTGTGTAGGAAAATGAAGAAGATGGTCCCTAATCTCTCTCTCTCTCTCTCTCTCTCTCTCTCTCTCTCTCTCTCTCTCTCTCTCTCTCTCTCTCTCTCTCTCTCTCTCTCTCTCTCTCTCTCTCTCTCTCTCTCTCTCTCTCTCTCTCTCTCTCTCTCTCTCTCATAATATATCTCTTTCTTGTTACTCCTCCCTCAATTCCTCATACTTCTGTCCTAGATTTCTACTTTCCATCCCATTCTCCATTCGTCCTCTCCCTCTCATCCTCTGTTCTAACCTCCCGTCCTGCATCCCTCCCTCCTTCCCTCCTTCCCTCCTGCGCAGACCATCACAGTAATCCCGTGAGCCAATTGTGGGTCTTTCCTCGCCTGTAAAATTGCACGTACTAGAGAACCACTACCATTTACCTCCCCGCTGGACTCTACCCCTGCCACTTAGGTCTTCGTCTGGCCCAGGTAATTAAAAGAGGCGTCTGTTTAGCTGTCTGTCCGGGACCTGCTGTATTAACTGTAATGTATGATGACTTTGCAGGTGCTCGGCGTCAGTCTCTCGCTGTGGGAGGGACTGAAGGGTGGTTTGTGTCCCCCTGCTGTTTTGGGGAACGTTTTCTGTGAGCCCTTTCCTCTTATTTTATTATTTTGTTTTTATTTATTTTTTTGCCCATGGGTACGTTTGACTTTGTGTTTTTGTTGAGGTGTGTGTGTGTGTGTGTGTGTGTGTGTGTGTGTGTGTGTGTGTGTGTGTGTGTGTGTGTGTGTGTGTGTGTGTGTGTGTGTGTGTGTGTGTGTGTGTTTCCTCCCCATTCTCTCAGTTCTCATCACCTTAACTCTTCACTTTATGTACTCTGATAATTCCCTTCTCCCTCATGCTCTCTCTCTCTCTCTCTCTCTCTCTCTCTCTCTCTCTCTCTCTCTCTCTCTCTCTCTCTCTCTCTCTCTCTCTCTCTCTCTCTCTCTCTCTCTCTCTCTCTCTCTCTCTCTCTCTCATATCCCAGTTCTCCCTCCACTTTCCTCTTCTTTTCCCGAAACACATTCCCTGTAATACCCTTATCCTCATTATCAAACCCTCTCTTCCGCACCCTTTTATTCTCTTCCTTATAAACACACACGCACTCATGACATCACACAGCAGCACACTTTTCCCCACCTCTGTTCCCAGTCCTCCTTCTCCTCATCCTCATCCTCCTCCTCGTCTTTCCACACCTGCATCCTCTCCCTCAATTCACACCCAAGCGCCCTTCCTCCCACGTGAGCGACAGAGGCAGTCACTTGGCCAACTCTTGCTAAACTCACTCTCATATACACCTCTGCCGCGTCCCGTCCCTCGATCTGCCCCCGCACCCTCCAGCCTTTGATGTAATATTGAGGACGCTGACTGAGTGGTCCAAACTTGGGCGATATTGAATTACAGGCTTGTTGCGGCCTTGCGGTGGCCCCAGATGGTGTTCCTCTCGCCTACTAGGGAAGAAAAGGTGGTGGTGATTTGGGGAGAGAGATAAGGGTGGGACTGGTGACGAAGCAGTGCTGAAGGAAAAGGGAAAAGGAAGGAAAAGGGGGCAGAAGAAGTTAAAGTAATGGGAAAGGATGATTGGATTGGATTGTGTAGGGGAATAAAAGTGCTGAGATTTTCCTTTTTTTCGTATTTTTTTGGGAGAGGTGGTTTTTTTTTTTGAGGTGGAAAAAGTGTATGTATGTTTTTTTTTCCCTTTTTTGGTGGCTTTGGGAAAGTAAATTTTGTATTGTGTAGCGTATTCTCTCTCTCTCTCTCTCTCTCTCTCTCTCTCTCTCTCTCTCTCTCTCTCTCTCTCTCTCTCTCTCTCTCTCTCTCTCTCTCTCTCTCTCTCTCTCTCTCTCTCTCTCTACGTGTTGAGATTCAAAGCACAACAGTATTATATCTTTCTTAATGATTTATCTAATTTTCCTCCTCCTCCTCCTCCTCCTCCTCCTCCTCCTCCTCCTCCTCCTCCTCCTCCTCCTCCTCCTCCTCCTCCTCCTCCTCCTCCTCCTCTTCTTCCCCCTACGAATGTTATCAGTTTTGCCAGACGAGCTGAAGGGAACACTACCTTTTGTATGTGTGTGTGTGTCTCTTTGTGTGTGTGTGTGTGTCTATGAATAGGTGGGTGGGTGCGTGCCTGTGTGTGTGTGTGTGTGTGTGTGTGTGTGTGTGAGCGCCATTAAATGTTTGAGAAGAAAACAATTAGAGAAGTTATGTGAGTTTGGCAGTATCGTAACTTATTGGTCTTATTTCGTGTTCTCTTATTTTGCTCCTGGTCTTTTCTTCTCCTCACACACTTGTATTTGAGACCTTGATCTATACCACTATCCCACTTCTCCATCTCTCTTTCTCTCTAGCCCCCTTTCTCTTTCTCTTTCCCTCTCAAACCCTCTCAAGACCTCAAGTATTTCTCACACTTCCAAATGGACACAAATTTAAGTAGCAAAGAACTGTGCTGAGCAAAATGCGGCAAAGTTAAAAGAGAGGAGTGGTGTGGGAGGGAGACAAATGCAGGACGCCTACGTGTGTTTACC
Organism: Scylla paramamosain; assembly: GCF_035594125.1. NCBI lineage: Eukaryota > Metazoa > Arthropoda > Malacostraca > Decapoda > Portunidae > Scylla > Scylla paramamosain. The sequence goes on from NC_087163.1 coordinate 19,163,814, forward strand.
TGGCGAGGAGATGGAGGAGGTGGAAGAGGTGTGGCGGGAAGTGGGACGAGCAGGAGGGTGGCGGACACAATTTGCTGGGAGAAGGTGAAATAATGAGCAGGTGTTTCAAGAGTGTAAATTAGGAAGACGTGAGAGTTGCCAGAGAGAGAGAGAGAGAGAGAGAGAGAGAGAGAGAGAGAGAGAGAGAGAGAGAGAGAGAATTTATTGGATCTATTTTTCCTATTTCCTTCCTTCGTATCGTCTGTTTTCTCACCCCCTGCTGTTTTTCTCGCATATCTTGACACCGTGAAACATTTTTGTCCTTAAGGCGAAAAAAAAGCAGTTATATCCACGCATACGTAGCGAGACAATTATTATTTTCCAGCTATTTGCGTCTCCCTTACTAAATTCCCTGGCAGTTTGTTGTGCTAAATGCTAATGTGTCTGCGCGCTTGCCTAAATGTGTCTTAGCTGCATCCTGTATAAAATGTGTCCGGGAATGGCTGGATCTATATAATAAATTGCGGCGCAGGACTAACGAAAATGTACATGCCTGCATATTTAACTGTATGCATGCAATAAGTCTGGGTAATGTATCAGCTTTAACACAGGTTGGCGCTGGATTTTTGGGGACGCCAGCAGGAACGGCAGTAAGAGCGGCAGCAGTGATAATGGTAATAATGGAATTGGGGTGTGTATTTTTTATGCAGTTTTCAGAGTAGCAGCAGCAGCATTAGCAGTTGATGAAGTAGTATTAGATCGAGTAGTAATGGTAGTAGTGGTGGTATTAGTAGTAGTAGCAGTAGTAGTAGTGCTGGTGGTAATTTTAGTGGTGGTGATAGCAGTAGTAGTAGTAGTAGTAGTAATAGTAGTAGTAGTAGTAGTAGTAGTAGTAGTAGTAGTAGTAGTAGTAGTAGTAGTAGTAGTAAAAGTAGTAGCAGTAGTGGTAATTGGGTACACAGGAGAAAATCAACATTGCATCTTCCCTTCATCGTAATTAACAAGAATTTTACTCTCAAGGAAACAACAATCTCTTTAGTCTACGAGAGTTCCCCTTCCATTCCCGTCTTACATCTGTGTGTCGTCCCCAAGACAACACTCTGTAATCTTCCACTGTGTAATCTTCCTCAGTGGTCCCCTTTTTCCCTTCATAAAGATTACAGTCTTTGATGGATCACCAGACTCACACACACAATTTGTCTCTTACTCACTCCTTCATCCTCCCCAACCTCTAGTCTTTCTATTTTATCTATGTTAAAGCCTCTGTATTCTGCTTCAGTCCACCTGCCTTGCGTCTCATACCTGCGCCTGTGCCTAGCTCGCAACGCTCAATGCTGGGTAGTAATTGTGAAGGAGAGGGTGTGTTTAGAGGCGACTGGCGGCTCTCCTACTCTGCCAGTCCCTAGTTGCTCTGGCCAAGACCTCATTCCGCCGCTCCGTTTATGTGCCGCGTATAGCCATCTTTATGACCTCCTCCGCGTATCTAGGAACCGAACTGCTTTGTTTTGGTCTGATGGAAAGCTGTAAAGCTCCGTGTGCCTGTGTGTGTGTGTATGTGCGTAGGATGCTTTTAAGTAGGGAATTGATACTTTGAAGGGTTTTAAAAAAGGACCTGTTTTTGAAGATAGGGTGTGTGGTTTTATGGTTATTTGGTTGGTGAAGGAATGATTTTTTTGTGTTTGTGTGTGTTTATCTGTGTTTTGTAGTTAATCATTGTTTATTTTCGATTTTGTAAGTGTTTTTTTTTTAGGAAGTAGTGCACTTTTTTTTTTTTTGTTTAGTAGGGCTTCATGGGATCTTGTTTTCGTCTTTTTGTCTACTTCCTAATTTTCTTGTTGGGAAGTACTTGTTAGTGTCTTGTTTTGTTTCCTTGACTTCCAGCTAATTAAAGGAGTTATAATTCTCTCTCTCTCTCTCTCTCTCTCTCTCTCTCTCTCTCTCTCTCTCTCTCTCTCTCTCTCTCTCTCTCTCTCTTGTCTAATTACTCTCCTTCATTACATTATAAGGTTTTTAATAATTTCTTGCCTCCCTCCCTTTGTCCCTCCTCCCAGCGCGGGGCTTCTTCCTCTTCTCTCTGGGCCGGTACGAACTATTGTCAAAATATTGCAATACCTTCCCAGTGTTCCCATCCTGTTCTCCTTCTCCTGACCTCTACTTCCTCCCTCTGCCTTCCTCTCTCTGCCTTCCTTCATCTTTCCCCTCATTTCGGCCTCCTCTGTCCTCGTACTTTCCGTCCTCTGCCATAATTTCCCCTTCCGTCCTCCTCTCCCTTCCTCTTCCGTCCATCCTCTAACTTCCTTTCCATCTCTCTCTCTCTCTCTCTCTCTCTCTCTCTCTCTCTCTCTCTCTCTCTCTCTCTCTCTCTCTCTCTCTCTCTCTCTCTCTCTCTCTCTCTCTCTCTCTCTCTCTCTCTCTCTCTCTCTCTCTCTCTCTCTCTCTCTCTCTCTCTCTCTCTCTCTCTCTCTCTCTTTTTGTCTCCTGTAGTTTCTGTCTCTCTCGAGTTGTAATTTTCTCCCTTCTTTTATCTATTTCCATCCTTTCTTTTTCCTTTCTTTTATATTCCTGATTATTCCTATTTCTTATTATTTACCTTGTTTCCAGTTCCTCTTTCATAGAATTTTCTGCTCTTACTCTCTCTGTACTTACTGTTAATCTCTTTCCCCGCTTTCATAGCCTTCCTTTAATATAGTCCACCTCTATAATCTTCTCTCCCCTTCTCCCTCCTCTCCTTCATCCCTCTTTCTCGTTTCCCTTTTCCCTGTCTTTCTCTGTCTTTCCTTTGCAGGTTCTCGTTCCCACTCCTGCTCTATGTGTCCTCGCCTTTTCATTCTTCCTTCCCCTTCCTAATCTCCCTTCCCTCCTCTTAATATTGCGACGGTGACTCACACTTGCGTTGCCTTCCTCTGATGTCTGTATGTTTCCCTAAGAGTAATTAATTAAAGGGATTTTCATCTTATCGCATACAGACTTTCCTGAGCACACTGAAAAATGTATTCCCTTTGCTCGAAAAAAAAAAAAAAGACATCAAATGGGGAGAGTTTCATAAGTGAGTTTTTTTTTATTTATTTTTTTTCCTGGTATTTATCTGATACACTGATGAAGGAAGTTTTGGAAAGTCTCTTGCTGAGGAAAAGTATTTTGTTTTTCCTACAGCCCTGTCGAGAAAAATCCCACGCTGACAGGTACACCTAATCACCGCCAACACACCTGCCTGCCTCCTGTCTTATCCCCACGGCCAGGTAAACACCCTCCTCTGCCTCTGATAAAGTAGAGAGGGAGGGAAAAGAAAGGCTCGCTTACTGAGTTGAAACACCCAAAGTTTACTCACTTAAACTTTACCTTGGTCAGACTTGAGGAGATGAACATGTCTCTCGATCTTGGAAGAGGAGGAGGAGGAGGAGGAGGAGGAGGAGGAGGAGGAGGAGGAGGAGGAGGAGGAGGAGGAGGAGGAGGAGGAGGAGGAGGAGGAGGAAGAAGAGGAGGAGGAGGAGGAGGAGGAGGGGAGCGCATCTAATAAGCTGATTAAGAAGTGTGTGAGTTGCAAGTTAACGAGTGAAGATAAAGCTGGGTTAAGGTAAGTTTACGAGATGACTAAAACATGAGAGAGAGAGAGAGAGAGAGAGAGAGAGAGAGAGAGAGAGAGAGAGAGAGAGAGAGAGAGAGAGAGAGAGAGAGAGAGAGAGAGAGAGAGAGAGAGAGTCTACAAACTTATCTCAAACTAAAATCTACGGCAGGATTTTGAATGATTAAGGTTGCATAATTTATAAAGCGATTTGAAGATCGTAGACTTTGGAATTTTCAGCCCTATGAAAGAAAAAAACCTATATTTTTCTTTTTGATTAGAACAGAAAGAAGATAAACTAATAAACAAATGCAATACAAAAACGAATCGAGAATGCAAATGAAGACTCAGTGAGTAAAAAAAGGAAGACAAAGTAGGAATGAAAGTAAAAAAAAGTGTTGTGGAAAGAAAAATTAGATAAAGTTAAGAGAATTAGAATCTGCTAATCGCCGCAGGAAATGGAATTAAAGATAAAAGTAGAAAAAGAAGTAAATGATTCTTGGTCTTCTAAAAGTACTAGAAATTGTAGGCTTAGATTATTTGTGTATGTATTGTATTGAAATGTCTATCCTACGGAAAAAGGCTACTTAGTGTGCCTTGAAATGAATGAAATGTAGCTCAGAATGTATTTGAAATGTTAAATGAAAGTGCAGTTAGACTCTAATACTCACATGCTCTTGTACTACTGAAACTGTTCCCTTACCAAAGCGCGCGTGTGTGTGTGTGTGTGTGTGTGTGTGTGTGTGTGTGTGTGTGTGTGTGTGTGTGTGTGTATGTGTGCTCGCGTGTGTGAGCGAGTGAGCGCGGTTACGAAAAGAAAACTGACCATATGATAAGCCTTAGAGAGGTTTACAGATTTTCTTCTCCCGCATTTCTCTAACTCTCATGTTTTCTCGAAGCAACCACAGCGGATAATATTCTTACCACAACGAGAGAGAGAGAGAGAGAGAGAGAGAGAGAGGAGGGAGGAATCGTCTGGCTACACATTTTAAGGTTTCTGGCGAGCTTAACGTTGGACTAGACTTCAGGTCGGCCATGCATACAACATTCGCCAGGGGAGCTGTAGAGTACATTGCTCCTCCTTGCTCCTTCTCCTCCTCCTCTTCCTTCTCTTCCTCCACTCGTCGTGCGCACGTGTGGAAAGGAGAGAGAGGAAGGGATGGCTAGCTTATGACTATTCAAATTAGTCATGGGTGAGCTTCGGCCCTGTGCCAGCCACCGACCACCTGGGGATATGTTCTCGCCCTGACACCTCCCACGTACGTACCTTGGAAGTGGCGGTGGTGGTGGTGGTGGTGGTGGTGGTACTGGGTCGGAAGAGGCTCAGTTCAAGGACTTAACTATTGATGATACTTAAGTGGCGGCGGAGGAGATGCAAGAAGAGTTGTGAATGGAATCGATATGAAGAAAGGTCAGAGTTGATGGGAATACACTCACATATATTGCTGTGTGTGGCGTGGACGGAGTGTGCGGTGGTGGAAAGAAGCCTTGTGAGGAAATTAGGAACGGAAATTAATTAAGGAATGGAGTTAATTTGTAACTTCTTGCCCAGTACGAAGTTTATAATTATAACACTAGACTGTCAAAATAATACACTTGAAAAAATAAGTATCGTGTTCACAAGATATCTAAATAATAGTAATCTACTTGTTATAATAGCACGAATTTGTTTGCTCTGTTGAAAATAAGAACAATAATCGCATATATTCCATGACTTAACACGAGGACATGAGAAAATTAACAAGTAAACTTCCATGAGAATACATTTCCAACTTAAACTCAGCAAATAATAATGAACCATGAATAAAAAATTAAACCCAAACTTCTGACTCCTCTAACTTTCCACAAACATTACCAGCAAACCTAACCACTAGCAAGCAAAGCATCCGTGACAATCAAAACCAAACCTTCTCTCGTACCACTCATAGCCAGGAGAAAGCAATAGGGCCTTCCCAGCACCACTAGCTAATAACTAATGCTAAGCCATCCATCGCCCTAAGCCTGTTTTAGCCCTGAAGGAAGACCCATTAGGGCATTACTTAGACTTAATGGAGGAAGCTAATGTCAATGGGAAGGAGAGAGAGATAGAGAGAAGGAAGGAGAGTGAAGTAATGTGATGTGAGTGCGTGAGTGTGTGTGTGTGTGGTGAGTGTGTGAGTGGCATCTGCGCCTGAGAAACAACAGCCGCTTCTCCTAATCCAACTTGCGCCAATATGGGCCACGCGTCCCTTTGCAGGAATTGGATTATCGTTCATGTGGGAGGAAAGAAAAACAACGGTACTGTTTTTTGGGTGGGCGTTGTTTGGTGAGGTGTTTTCCGCGTGTATGTGGGTGGGGGGTGTGGTATGTGTGTGTGTGTGTGTGTGTGTGTGTGTGTGTGTGTGTGTGTGTGTGTGTGTGTGTGTGTGTGTGTGTGTGTGTGTGTGTAGGTGTGTGTGTGTGTGTGTGTGTGTGTGTGTGTGTGTGTGTGTGTGTGTGTGTGTGTGTGTGTGTGTGTGTGTGTGTGTGTGTGTGTGTGTGTGTGTGTGTGTGTGTGTGTGTGTGTGTGTGTGTGTGTGTGTGTGTGTGTGTGTGTGTGTGTAGGGGGAACAGTATATTTTCTTTCAATTTTCCTTCCTTTTCTGTATTATATTTTCCGTTTGATCTGCTGTTTTATCTCTTGACTTAGTTAAATTCCTTCTTTATCGTTACTTTTATCAAACGTAACTTTTAATTTCTACTTTAAAAGTAAAAGATAACAATTTTTTTTTTCGTAATTTTCTGCTTAATTGTGGGCATAAGAGACAAAAGATCGTTTAAACTTGTCACTTTCTTGATTTTGGAACATTGAAAATCGAGCAGTATTTTTATTAACGTTCTGGTAGATTAGTTTTCCGCTTCACTTCCCTCGTGATCAACTTCTACATTTTTCATTGCCAATTATTTACCTTCGAATATATATATACATATATTTATTTTTTTTCTTTCACCGAATCAGTCTAGTATTTACCCGTCCCTTTACTTTCACATCGCTACACTCTATTTACCCTGGATCACGTCTAGTATACATTCTAACATTTACTTATACTATTTACCCGTCACTCATTACCTACGTGATTAAAGTAAGCGTCATATTTACCTTGATATTTTTTTACACTATCTTTTTACTTTATCTACTTCTACGTCAACTTAATCACGTGCTCCTTCTTCCCGTGCAGGACGAGGAGAAGGAACCCAGGCTGGAGACACGCCCTTCCCTTCCCTCCTGGACTTGATGGCCTTAATGAGGTAATTACCACCTTTTTATCAGCAGCGGGAGACCTTAAGGGAACAGGGATGTCAAGGATGGCGGCGGTGATGGTGGTGGTGGTAGAACAAATACTAATAGTAGTAGTAGTAGTAGTAGTAGTAGTAGTAGTAGTAGTAGTAGTAGCAGAGAGAGAGAGAGAGAGAGAGAGAGAGAGAGAGAGAGAGAGAGAGAGAGAGAGAGAGAGAGAGAGAGAGAGAGAGAGAGAGAGAGAGAGAGATATGAAAATACTCTTCTCCTTGTTAATTGGTACACACACACACACACACACACACACGCACTCTCTCTCTCTCTCTCTCTCTCTCCTCTCTCTCCTCTCTCATCTCTCTCTCTCTCTCTCTCTCTCTCCTCTCTCTCTCTCTCTCTCTCTCTCTCTCTCCCCATCTCCTGACCTTTATCGTTAATCACTATTGGGTATTGAATTAAAAACCAACAGCGTCATTCTGAACACATCCATTAGAGTTCATTTGACCTTCAATTAAAATCCTGCTATTCATTTATTTACTCTTAATTCTACGGAAGTGAATGTCTATATAAATGTTCTCTGTATTTTGCCGTTTTGAGGCAGCGAATACATAGTTTTATTTTTTAGTTTATTATTATTATTATCATTATTATTATTAGTGCTACTATTGTTTTTTTTAATCCAATTACTTTCCGAGTAAATTATTCGCCATTTAAATGATCACGTTAGAAATGAATAGAGTTACCCAATTAGTTTGTTTTCTCTTTCCTCTCGCTCTCTTCCTGTTTGATTTATATTTGTTTTTTTCCTCCTCTCTCTCTCTCTCTCTCTCTCTCTCTCTCTCTCTCTCTCTCTCTCCTCTCTCTCCTCTCTCTCTCTCTCTCTCTCTCTCTCTCTCTCTCACACACACACACACACACACACACACACACACACACACACACACACACACACACACACACACACACCACACACACACACACACACACACACACACACACACACACACACACACACACACACACACACTCGTATTTTTTCTCTCATCACTGACCATTTTTACTATTAATTCCTTGTTTACTTTTTTTTTTCTTTTTAGTTAGTGTCTCATTAACTTTTTTCATCATTTATCGACGGTTATTTATTTTTTTTTAATCATTTTCGTTTTGGTTTTATACTTACACTTTTTACATCCATTTCCTTTTCAGTTGACGGTTTTCCCCACCCACCCCGTTCCCATTTCATTCTGTTATTATTCGTCTTGATTGTTTACTTTAATTTTCTACATCCATATAATTTTCAGTTGACTTTATCTAAGCTTCTCATCCTTTTCCAACATACGTATCTTTTGAAGTCAATGTTTTGGAGTCTTCGTATTCAAAGTGGCGGCGATGACTTGGGTTCAATGACTCAGTACCAGAAAACTGCGGGGGAGAGAGAGAGAGAGAGAGAGAGAGAGAGAGAGAGAGAGAGAGAGAGAGAGAGAGAGAGAGAGAGAGAGAGAGAGAGAGAGAGAGAGAGATAGAAAGAGAAAGAGAGGTGGGGGGGGGGAGGGGGAAGAGAGACACGAGCACACACATCAACAGGTACGCGTAATGAAGGTGTAGAGGAAAGGTTAATTAGTGAGATCGAGTACCTTGTGAGAAGTCAGGGAACCTCGCCACTCACTCCCTGCTCCTCTTCCTTCCCCTTCTTCTCCTCGTCCTCCAAGAACTGCTGATATTTCGAGGTAGGAGAAGTAGTAGTTTCGACATATGAGATAAGCAGGTGTAATAAAAAAAGAATAGGAGGGAGAGAAGTGAGGGAGAGTCTTGCCGATCATTCCCTTCTCTTTTTTTCTTGTATTCTTCCCTTGTTCTACTCCTACTCCCAATATTATGAGGTAGTAGAAATAGCTTGGTAGTCACTCAGTACTCATCTTTCTTCTCCCTTACCTTCCTCCTCTTTCTCTCTCCCTGATATGAAATGGAAAAGTACTTTTGATATGGATGATAAGGAGGAGGAGGAATAAGCATATGATAAGGACAAGAGGAAGAAAAATGAGAGAAAGATTTGTTAATTATATCTAAAATCCTGTTCTTTTTCTCTTCCCTCCTCTTCTCACCATCTTCCTCTTTCCCCTGCTACTCTCCCCTTCCTCTTCGTCCACCTTAAGCCAAAGTAAGCCCACTGCCACACCTCAGTACAGGGTCTCGTGGGCATGACAAAAGCTAATGAGAGCGCCACACCGCCAGACCCACGCTAACACCGCCCTAATTAGACAATGTATACGGTATAACAAGGTCGTTTCCTGGACGAGGTTCCGCTCCTACCGCGCCACGCCATTACAGAGGTGCTCAATCCTGCGTGTAATTGCCCAGCGGGACCCCAGGAAGGACGCACACCCGCCCAGGAGGGGAAAACTCGTTCTCATTGCTGAAGGTAAATAGGGAAAATGTGAGCATGAACCAACATTAAGAGGAAAGAAAGAAGATGAGGAGTGCATTATGCATTCTCGCCGCCCAGGATTCATTTTGACGTGTGTTGTAAAAGGAAGATAGGAAGGAGTAACATTTACGTGGACAAAGATAAACTGATGTAACTGATGGAAGGGAAAGTTAGAGAAACTGATGCATTGTCGCTATTCGCTATTCATATTGACGTAGAAACACGAAGATATACAAACTTATAAACATACAGTGGCACGCTGTAGGAGGACGATATGGAGAGAAAAACGCGTACATGAACCAACATGATAATAATGAAAAGAAGAGAAAAATTACAAGTGATTTGTATTTTGTCGCTCCTCAGAATTCAAATAAAAATAAGGATATAGAAGGCAATACTCAGACTTACTTTACATATATATAATAAGCTGATAAGTATTAGCAAATACACGAGGGAATGGCATGAAGCAAAAACGACGAATAAGAGAGATGAAAACAACAGGTACAGTCACAAACTAACTGACTGTCTTCAGCCTCTCTCTCACCGCCGCAATGTTGCATATCTAGCTGTCTTCTACCGCTATTTTCATGCTAACTGCTCTTCTGATCTTGCTAACTGCATGCCTCTCCTCCTTCCGCGGCCTCGCTGCACAAGACTTTCTTCTTTCTCTCACCCCTATTCTGTCCACCTCTTTAACGCAAGAGTTAACCAGTATTCTCAATCATTCATCCCTTTCTCTGGTAAACTCTGGAACTCCCTGCCTGCTTCTGTATTTCCACCTTCCTACGACTTGAATTCCTTCAAGAGGGAGGTTTCAAGACACTTATCCACCAATTTTTTGACCACTGCTTTGACCCTTTTATGGGACTGGCATTTCAGTGGGCATTTTTTTTTATTAGATTTTTGTTGCCCTTGGCCAGTGCCCTTCCTACATAAAAGAAAAAAAAGAAAAAAGGTACAAGTAACCGACCTGTCTGAACTGTCCTGTACTGAAGTGAAAAAAACAGACGAAAAAAAAAAAAAAAAACATACACCGTGAATAAAAAGTTTTAATTATCGGAGAATTGCCCTGTTAAATTACGTGGATTTGTTGTATGAATAAAAGCGACGCGCGTCATCACAACCTATACGTATGGGTGTGTATAGGGAGGAAGTAAAAAATACACAGTAACAATGCGTATAGGGAGACGAGTAATTACGAGCCAGTAGAACGTTGATAAAGTGGCGGCCGCTGCGAGCATGGAAGTGATGGATGATGAATGGGTTAATTAAAACGGATGAATGTCCTGTAATAAAGGATGAAAGAGAGAATGAAAAGCCAATGGAAAGTGAATATATGTAAGTAACAGAAAAACAGAAAAGCGGCGGATGAGAGAAGAGAGAGATAAATGTTAGAAGAAAAGGAAGTTATAGATAATGAAATGGAGTGCAAATTCAATGAAAAACCAAAGACAACATAATACATACACGAATAGGTAATAGAAAAGCGGCGCAATGAGAAGTATGGATGAGAGAAAGAGAGATATAAATGCTGAAAAAAAAAGGAAGAACAATAATGAGGTGGAATGAAATTTGAATATGTATAGAATAGGCAAATGAAAGTCGAGATACAGATAAGAAACGAGAGACTGATCGATGAAAAAGGGAAAAATAAATAAATAAAAGATAAGGAAATAAACTCAATACGGAATATCAGCACTAACAAAAAATATACAAAACTCATGAAAGTCTAAAAAAAAAAAATAACGAAAACAAAATAGAACATAAATCAAGGGAAACTGAAAATGATAGAATATGGAAAGGCAGGAAAAGAGAAAACTCAAACAAAACAAACCAAAAACCCACCACTAAATGAAAATATAACAGCATTTCTGCAAGCAAGTCACAATAGATATGATATGATATGATACTCTCGTCACTTGTCTTAATGCAGTGAAGAGAACAAACCCAATCATTTCCACGGTTAACCAAAGCGATTCTGTTTTGATTCCTGGAATTATGCTCAGGTGTTGCTAATTGTACAGGCGTTGACCTTTACCTGTGTGTGTGTGTGTGTGTGTGTGTGTGAGTGTGTGTGTGTGTGTGTGTGTGTGTGTGTGTGTGTGTGTGTGTGTGTGAGGAAAAGCAGATGAATGTATAAGATGGGATTAGTAGTAAATATTATGGAATGGATTAACGAGACAGTGCTTGCTTTTTTGAAGGGAAGTGTACCTATAATAGAAAACGGCAAGTATAGTTAGGAGAGTTGCCAAATAAAAAAAAAAAGAAAAAAAAACGAAAAAAAAACGTTCATTTATTAAGTGCAAAGTAATTACTGTTGCGTGGAATTTCAATTAAAGTAATTTTTATTGTTATTTGGGATATATTCGACCTGCTGCTACTACGTGGATTTAATTAAACTCATAAACTAAATTTTTGTTGAAGTAAACGGTGATTTTTTTGAGAATGTCTATCGTCGATACAAGCCGATACGTAACTGACCACCACCACCACCACAACTACTACTACTACTACTACTACTACTACTACTACTACTAATAATAATAATAATAATAATAATAATAATAATAATAATAATAATAATAATAATAATAATAATAATAATAATACCACCGACAACTCTGCCATCACCACTGCTGCTGCTTCCACCACCACCACCACCACCACGACCGTCACCACCACCACCACCGTCACCACCACCACCACGAAGAACAATAGTATATATCATTATCACTATCTGTCTTCCCCCACTTCCCTCCTACGCACACTCACAAACACCCACACCCCACACACACTATTCCCACATTATATTCCTTATGCTAAATCCAAAGAATCAGGGAACATTATGAGTAAAGAGAGTACATTACAAATACTACAACACCCATTCAGTATTTTATCGTGAGTTTTATAATCCTTTTTTTTCGTTGTTTCGCAATGAAAGTATCGTTTATTATATTATCAGCCCAACAACATTTTCCACGTCCGAGAGAGAGCAGGAAGCATATATAAACCTGCTAATCAGTCTCTCCCTATAATCATCTGTTTCTTTTAAGACATTCTTTTTTTTTTTTTGTCCTACATTATCTTCAAAACGTACTTCTATACATTAGCAAACATAAAATCTCCCTCATATTCTGCTTTCTTTATGTTCATCCCAACAATATATTCTAGTGGTCTCTGTTGACAAAAAGGCGACCATAACTGTGAAAGCAAATATTAGTAGTAGTAGTAGTAATAGTCGTAGTAGTAGTAGTAGTAATAGTAGTAGTAGTAGTAGTAGTAGTAGTGGTAATGGTGATAATAGCAGTGGTGGTAGTTGTAGCATCAGTAGTAGTGGTGGTGGTAATAGTAGTAGTTCTATTGGTGGTAGTAGTAGTAGTAGTAGTAGTAGTAGTAGTAGTAGTAGTAGTAGTAGTAGTAGTAGTAGTGGTAGGTGGTGGTGGTGGTGGTGGTAATAGTAGTAAAAGTGGTGATGGTAATAGTAGTGGTAGTCGTAGTAATAATAGAAATAGTAAACGTAATAGTAGTAGTAGTAGTAGTAGTAGTAGTAGTAGTAGTAGTAGTAGTAGCAGTAGTAGCTGTAGTCGTTAGAGTAGTAATCAAAATAATGTAATGAAGTAAAAACACTAACAACGACAATACAAGCAGAAACACTACATAAACTCAGTGGAGAATTAAGAGCATTACAATTCACAAAGACGCGGCTCCTACGTACTTTTTTCACCACCATCTCGTAATGTTTACAGCAATCAGGAGCCAAAATATTTACGCATCGCCAGGTAATTTCTGGTGCAAAGAGGTAAGCAGTACTGGGATGCACCTGAATAATTACCGCCCATCAGTCCACCTGTCTGTGTTTATTTATGAGTCTGTTCTGTCCATTTGTTTAACTGTCTATTCTTTCGATTTATCTACGTATTTATGTAGCTGTCCATTTGTCTCTCTGTTCATCTTTTCCATTGTCTGTTTCCGTCTAATTACCTATGTATCTCTATCTCTCCATATATTTACCTTTTAATTTCTCTATATTTGTATGAATCCATATGATTTATCTGCGTGCGCATAATCTCTCTCTCTCTCTCTCTCTCTCTCTTCTCTCTCTCTCGTCTCTCTCTCTCTCTCTCTCTCTCTCTCTCTCTCTCTCTTCTCTCTCTCTCTCTCTCTCTCTCTCTCTCTCTCAAGGAGCCGCTGCTCAGCTCAGCCGTGGCTGCACTAACGAGGCACCACTGCTTCCTTCCCTCCGTTGATTGCTCCTCCTCCTCCTCCTCCTCCTCCTCCTCCTCCTCCTCCTCCTCCTCCTCCTCCTCCTCCTCCTCCTCCTCTCCTCTGCCTCTCCCTCCTCTTCTCCCTCTCCCTCCTCCTCCTCCTCCTCCTCCTCCTCCTCCTCCTCCTCCTCCTCCTCCTCCTCCTCCTCCTCCTCCTCCTCCTCCTCCTCCTCCTCCTCCTCCTTCTTCTCTTTCTTGATCTTCGTCTTGCTTTACTTTAGTCCACCTCTTCTGTGTCTTCTTTCTTCATATACTCAAATTTTCCTCCTCCTCCTCTTCCTCCTCTCCTTGATTTGGTCTTAAGTTGCTCCTTTCTTTGCTAATTATTTCATGGTTCTTTGATATTCTAGTTTTTATTCGTCTTTTCCTCTTCTTCTCCATTAGCTTTCTCATCGACATTCTCCTTGTTTGCTGAGGAAGGATTCTCTCTCTCTCTCTCTCTCTCTCTCTCTCTCCTCCTCCCCTCTCTCTCTCTCTCTCTCTCTCTCTCTCTCTCTCTCTCTCTCTCTCTCTCTCTCAGACGTGCGCGCGCGTGCGCTCTCACTCTCATCTACTCGTGTCTTATCTCTTTCGCCATCTGACCTTCTCTCTCTCTCCATCTCCCTTTCATCAGTTAATTAGTATTTCCTCTCCCTTCCTCATATTCTTTCCCTCTTCTTCCCGAGTGGTTTTCCAGTTCATTCCGAGTATTTACTTTGTTCCTATTTTCCTCTAGACTTTCCTTTCGACTTTTATCTCCTTTCCTTCTTTTGTCTCTCTTTTAGGTTTCATTGACCTCACCTTTCTGTTTTATGTGTTATATATATATATATATATATATATATATATATATATATATATATATATATATATATATTTATATATATAATATAATATATATATATATATATATATAATATATTATATATATATATATATATATGTTGTGTGTTTGTTTATTGACTGATTCTACAAATGTTAGGTTTAATTTTCGAGGTTTGTTTTGTCTCCTTTAATTTCCATTTTCCTATTTTTTCTACTTCCATTAGCTTCCATCTAATCTTCTACCATCTACCTTCCTCCTTCCTTCTCCTCCTCCTCCTCCTCCTCCTCCTCCTCCTCCTCCTCCTCCTCCTCCTCCTCCTCCTCCTCCTCCTCCTCCTCCAGCATGTCCCTTCCCATTTCCTTCTCGAGGAATTCTCTTCACGTTCCTTCCCTTTATCTTCCACATCTAAGATTAGTTTGTCTGTACCTTTCCCTCTTTTATTCCAAACTTGCTTCCCTTCCTCCTCGTCTTAGTCCTCGTCCTCCTCCTTTTCCTCTTCCTCCTCCTACTTGTCCGTTCTCTTCCTCCTTTCCCTCAATAATGTATTTTTCTCTTCCTCGTATATTTTAATTTGCATTTTCCAAAGAATTTTTCTACGGTCATGATTACTACTACTACTACTACTACTACTACTACTACTACTACTACTACTACTACTACTACTACTACTACTACTACTGCTACTACTACTGATATAACTGGTTTAAAGTAAGATATTGTCTTAATTGCCGTCGTTTTACTGTCTTGTCTCTTACAGCCTTCGATAATTATAGTAACCTCTTCCTTTCATCGCGGCAAGGAGAGAAAGGAGAGAAGTAAAAAAAAAAATTTTTTTTTAAATGATCAAAGGAGAAAAATAAACGAGGCAATAATAGCGAAACAGACGTTGACACCTCTCGATTCGACACACACACACACACACAACACACACACACACACACACACACACACACACACACACACACACACACACACACACACACACACACACACACTAGTTTGTCACCTGGGCTCTTCACCTTTCGTTATAAAATACACGAGAGCGATATTAGATTTTGAAGCAGCTTTGTTATTTTCTTTTTTCTTATTTTTTTGTGGAGGAGGAGGAGGAGGAGGAGGAGAAGGAGGAGGAGCACGAAGAGGAAGAGGAGGAAAGGGAAACGAGAAACAAGAAAAAATAGAAGAAGGATGATTATATTATCAGAAATAGTAGGAGGAAGAGGAGTATGAGGAGGAAGAATAGAAAGTGTAGGGAGGAGGAAGAGGAGAACAATAGGAAGAACAAGAACAACACCAAGAGAAATTGCAGAAGAATGATAAGCAGAAGTACCCGTAGGAGGCAGATGAGAAAAAAAAGAAATTATTATCAAAAGAAGAAACAGAGAAGGAGAAAAAATAAGTAAGACTGTTTGGGTATAGAAAAAAAAAAAAGGGGGTATGGTCTTGGTGACAGCTCGTGAAGGGAAGGATCCACCCACCTCAGGTTCCCGTCACGCTCTGCCAAGTCAGGTAATAGAAGGCCACGACAAACGACATCCATTAGTAGCAAATATCACACTAATTGCTGCCGCAGAAATCGCCTTTATTGCTCCCCTCCCTCTCCCTTACCCGCCTCCCTTTGCACTCACATAATTTGCAGAGGGAATGGTGGAGTGGAGGAAGGAGGAAGCGGGGGAGGTGGAGGGAGGGAGAGAGGAAAGAAATGGAGGAAAGGAAGGGTTAGTAGAAGCGATAATTCTCGGTATGATCGTTTGCTGATTTTGTGGGTAAGTTCCTCTCTCTCTCTCTCTCTCTCCTCTCTCTCTCTCTCTCCTCTCTCTCTCTTCTCTCTCTCTCTCTCTCTCTCTCTCTCTCTCTCTCTCTCTCTCTGTATTGCTTACGTTGATTTATACTCGTACAAAAAAGTATAATCGTACATTTCCACATTTCCTTTTGTGTGGGTGTAGGAAAGGTACTTATCACTGAGTGCTGCAGGGTGGCATTGGGCATTGCTGAAGTGATGTCACGTCCTGGTAAATGTACGTGGTCAGCAGTACCTTTGTGACGGGAATTTTGAGCTGTTTTCACCCCGTCAATCTTATCTTCTGTTGCGTTTGTGTTGTTATTGCTATTTTTATTATTGCTGTTAAGATGTGGTAATATTTTAATGTGTATTAATTCTTCTTCTTTACCGGCTATTTTATTAGTCCAAGTATAAAGTCGTGTCATAATCTATTTCTTGCGGCCACTTTCTCTAAATCACAAGCGAATTTTATCCAATCATAATAAATCCAGTCTTTTCTTTCCATTCTCCTATTGTAGCCATCTATATTTTCTTTTGTCCTCTTTGACCCTCCTTCTGTTACCAGCTTCGTTCCTCCTTTCATCCTTACTTTTCCTTCCTTCCTTACTTTTCCTTCCTTCCTTTCGTATTTTTGTTATTCCCACTCTACTTCTCTTTTCCTTTCTTACTATTCTTCCTGCTTTCTTACAGTCCACCTTCTCTGCCTTCCGTATTTTCTAGGATGTTTTTACTTGTCTCTCTTCCTCTCTATTTTCTGTCCCTTTTGACCGTCCTTCCTATCTTCTATAGCTTCCTTCGTCCTTCCTTCCCTCCTTCCATAGCTAAGCCCGTCATTCCTTCCCTCCTTATCAAGCTTTCCCACTCCCTCCCTCTATCTTCCTGTAACATTCTCTCCTCCATTCCTCCTCCTATAATATCTCCCTCCCTCCTCCTCTCCTTCTATAACCCCTCCATCCCTCGTGTCCTCCTTTTATACAAGTAATACCCCCACCGCCACTCCTATAACAATGCACGTTCTTCGTTCTCTGCTTCAATACCATCACCTTCACCGCCTTTCCTATGACTTCCTTTGTCTCTCCTTCCCTTTTGTAACATGCCCTGTCCTTCCTTTCCTTCTATAATTTCTCCTGTCATTCTTTCCCTCATGTAACTTCTTCCCTCCTTCCTCGCCTGTCCATTCTTCCCTGCTACAATTTCCCCTTTCATTCCTTCCCTTCTATAACTTCTCGTCCTTCCCACCTACAACATGCCCTATCCCTCCTTTCCTTCCTTCACACAGAAAACTCATGCTTTGCCTTCATGAGGTCGGCCGTGGCTCCCTCCCTTTCTCTATCCCTTTCTGCCTCCTTCAGCTCCGCCACCACATCCCACTCGTCGCGGGGATCAAGCTAATTAGGAGTCTAAGACGTGAATAGACCGTCTTTTGGCGGCGCGACAGAGCGGGATTATCCAGTCGGGCACTTGCTTCTGCTTAAAAAAAATGTTGCCATAATGTCGAGATCCATGTGAAGCTTCAACTCTTATTCTTTGGGTTCTGAAGCTTCACTGCAAAGGTTCAGGTCTAATTAGTTGTTGATCTGTGGTTAAAGGGTATTTTTATTTATTTATTTATTTTATTATTATTTATTTTATTTTATTTATTTTTTTTTTCATTTGGTGGGGTGAATTTGAGTGGATGTTTTTGGGCTCAGTGCTTTAGGGTGGATTTTCATTTATTTTTCTAGTTGATTTTTGGTGTTTTTTGGGGCAGACTTTTCAGGACTTAAGGGATTTATTTCTGTGTTTTTAGAAGTAATATTAGTTGTATTCTTATGCATCATTTTGGGTGGATATTAAATGTATTTCTGGTTGATTTCCTGCTACATTTTATGCCTTCAACTGGAAACTACATGAAATTTTTAGGTATAATTTTTAGGTCGAATTTCCAGGGTACTTTCCGGTTTAAATATCCCATTAGTTATTTATTTTTTTTTTTTATTCCAGGAGTACATTGGGTACGTGCGTTTTTTGGTTGATTTTGTTTGTTATTTTTGTTTGCCTCGCCAAAGCTTCATTTTACAGTCGATGCTTTGAACGAGGCTGCCTGTCAAGGGTTCGGAGGCTGGCGTGCTGCGTCCAGTGAACGGAGCACCAAACTCTGTGAGGTGTTAATATATTTACTCATTAATTAATTACCTCGTGACTGATGATTGAGCTGCG
>NC_087163.1:19184584-19234584 GCF_035594125.1 Scylla paramamosain
TGTTGTATTTTGTCATGATTTCAGCCCAACTTTTTTTCTCTGTGTCTCTGGCGTTGGTTTAGCATGACAGTATTCCCACGCGTGCACATGTTTCCTGTATCACTCGTGCTTTGATGACAGTAGTGGTGATGGTGGAAGTAGCAGCAGCAGCAGTAGTAGTAGTAGTAGTAGTAGTAGTAGTAGTAGTAGTAGTAGTAGTAGTAGTAGTAGTAGTAGTAGTAGTAGATAGCAGTGGTAGATGAAGTAGTAATTTCTAATAAGGGAGAAACAAACTGCCACTGTGTAAGACCCCAACAACTCAGATCCACAAATCATACCATTACTTTATTGCTAGAACACCTGATTTTCCGCACCGTATCTATTTATCCACATCTTCCTCGTACCTGTCCACACACGCACTGGTCTTCCCTCCCCCTGCCCCAGCACACGCACACGAGCCTCATGCACCTGTCTCACCTTCGCTCCAGCCTCGTAAATCGTCCATAAACCAGCAGCACAAGACGCGAGGGAATGCAGTGTTCCTTGTTGTGCCTCTTTCCTTTCCTTGAATCACGAACTAAGTCATCTCTCTCTCTCTCTCTCTCTCTCTCTCTCTCTCTCTCTCTCTCTCTCTCTCTCTCTCTCTCTCTCTCTCTCTCTCTCTCTCTCTCTCTCTCTCTCTCTCTCTCTCTCTCGTCTTGCTCGCGGCGTAATGAAGGTATTTCTATTTACGTTCCTTAAGTTTATATTTCCTCCTTTCGTCAGTGTGCAGGCGCGGCGAGGACTCCAGCGGCATTGACGGTCTCGTTTCCCAAGGTGCAAATGTTCTTTCCTGGAATTGACTACCTTTAAACCTGAGCTTTTTATGGATGGATCGTTGTTTCTTTTCTTTTCTCTCCCGCTGAAAAGGGTAAAAGACGTCGTTTCTATTTTTCTTTATTCTCTCTCTCTTTCTCTCTCTCTAGCATGAGATTGACGTGTAATTTCTTTTATATTCGAATAGCGTCTGACAAGCTACGTGATATTTTTCCTCCTGAAAGTGACAGGCTGGAAGTGTTTTTCTTTCTTGATGTCGGCGAAAACTTTTAATTTACATAAAAGTGTTTGTTCGTTCGAGTTGGTGGCAGCGGTGGTGGTGGTGGTGGTAGAAGTAGTGTGTGTGTGTGTGTGTGTGTGTGTGTGTGTGTGTGTGTGTGTGTGTGTGTGTGTGTGTGTGTGTAAAACAGTCACGCACAAGGTAAGAATACGTTACCGAGAAATCTTTG
This sequence comes from Scylla paramamosain, assembly GCF_035594125.1. NCBI lineage: Eukaryota > Metazoa > Arthropoda > Malacostraca > Decapoda > Portunidae > Scylla > Scylla paramamosain. The sequence continues at coordinate 19,185,829 of NC_087163.1, forward strand.
CCTTTTATATATTCTCCTCCTACGGGATTCCTCAGCCAACAAACTTATTACTCCAGGGCACCACACGCGGCTGCACACCAAACACCACACACTACAACACAGCGCTGCACAATACCTACCTCTGGAGGGGAAACATTTGCATTGTCTTAAAATTTGTACTTAATCGTATGTTTCCAAGCTTAGTTATGCCTTGAGAATAAGAATATGAGCAATGTGTTTTCTTTATACCTTGATGAAACATTTGTTCTGTAATACCTGACTTGTTCTCCTCACTGCTTGTAAACGAATATACTCAAATATGCATGTACTAATGGTTATGCTTTGAGAAGTGAGAATAAGAGTAATGTGTGTTTGTTTAACCGTGATGAAGCTTATGTTTTGTAATACTTGACTTGCTTTCCTTACTGTTTCTAAATGAATACACTCATACATACACATATAAATAGTGAATGGCAGTGCGTCTTCAAAATGGGTGGGCGAAGTAATAACACAAAATAATGAAAGCCATGAACCTTCACCTTCACTCGTGGATATGTTGGAAGGTGAAGCAGACGTTACCTGCAATCAATGCTTCGTTACACCTGTATACACACACACACACACACACACGAACACTTATCCCCCAACTCATAAACCACCCTAATTTTAATTGCAGTATAATATTTTTTTTTAGGCGAGAACAGTTAAAGAAGTGACTAATCTGTACTTAAAAATAACATACAGAAACAAACACGTGAATACATAATCAATACATCTCAGTCTTCCTACACCTGTTACTCACCTGGCCTCTGTGACGCACCAAGAAATTAGTTCACATAAACACGAAGCCAACTTACCTGAAAGAGACAAAGTGTTTAATTAGCACATATATGTATTGGCACATACAGGTATAGATATGTATCATTGCAATATCGTCAGCAGGTACATGAAGTAGTAATAGTAACAGCAGTGTTCATGTCTAGGAGGGATAATTCATGTAGAAAGAGTAATGGAAACATGCAAAATATAAAGTAAATATTCCTACCTGTTGGGGTCATTCCCTTTTTCCTTACCTGTGTTTCCTTCTGGACTTTTTTTTTTTTTGTACCTGTGATGAATGTGATTCCGTGATTTCCTTCCTTTTCCTTTCCGCATCCGTAGAGGACACTTCGTTAACGTGTGTGTGTGTGTGTGTGTGTGTGTGTGTGTGTGTGTGTGTGTGTGTGTATGTGTGTGCAGCTGGTCATTGTAACGCGCTGATTTCCACGCTGCGAGTCCATCGGTTGGCAAGTTATTACAGGAGTTATTGGCCGCTGGGATCTGTGATGAGCCGATGGGGGCGCACAGCTCGTTCCTATCCCCCTCTGTCTCTATACTCCCACCCCTCCCTTCACCCCGCCTGTTCCCCGCACCGCTGCATGTGTTACGTCTCGCTCAGCACAGCACAGTACAACACAGCGTAGGATTCTGATTGGTTTGACGAGGTACACAGATCAGCTCGTAATTGGCTGCCTTTGTTTGTGGTTTGTTTGGATTACTTGCCTCTGATTGGGTCTTTAGGGATGGTCTTTGTGAAGGTTTTGATCTCTCTTGTTCATTGCTCGGTTCGTGAGTTTTTTTTTTTTTTTTTTTTTTTTGGTGGTGGAGAGGATGAGCAGGGCAGGGGAGAAGAAGGGGTTTGGTTGTTTTAATTCCATGTATTCATACAGCGTTTTTGTGGTGCGGTTTTCAAGGTCTCCTACAATGGTTATGTTGAATTGTTTTATAGTTTGTCTCTTAAGATGTTACATTAGTTTCACCAGAAAAGACAACATCTTCCTTTGTGTTTCTGGGTATGTCATTTATTAATTTACAACTCACTTGGAATTTTCGCTTTGTATCTATAACTCCTCATAAAGGCATGGACAGTTCTGTAAGATCTCATTAAAACACTAATTCTAGATATCTAGGGAAGGGATTTGATATTCTCCCTTTCCTTTTTCCAGTGAGTATTGGTAGGACTCGTGGAATACTATGGAGGTTGTTTCAGACATCATTCTCAGACCAGCAGCTGCTCCATTCACCTCACAGTAAGCTACACTGAGAGATTTATTTCTGCAGTTCTTCCAATTAACACACACAATCTAGTACTCTCGTTATCCTATCTCATTATTATCTGCCTAATTGCTTCCACCTGGCAGGCAATTTAGCAGCTTTAGGTGAATTGCTCAGGTGTTGGTTGACTTCACTATTCATTTCGGTATTATAATCATCATAATTATTAATCTCCTTGGTACTTCTACTCCTTGTTCATGTTTTTGCTCTTTTCAGCTTTCTCCTTTTTTCCTCTTCTTATTATGATTCTTATTGTCTTCTACTTTTTTTATATCTTTTTATTTATTTCTTTTTGCCGTGGCTGTGCGAGCGAGGCGGGCAGGCAGTGAAGGCTAGAGGGTAGGATGGTGGTGGTGGTGGTGGTGGTGGTGACGTGGTGCCTCCTGCCGCTGGAGACTTGAGATCTTTTTTTCCCACATTTTTATTATTTTTCTTTTATTTGTGGTGGTAGTGGCGGAGGCTTGTGGATCAGATCGGTGGCAGAAGAGGAGGAGGAGGAGGAGGAGGAGGAGGGAGGAGGGGAGCTGCGTCACAGAATATATTGGTCTAGACTTTTACGTTTTTTAATAGCGAAGGTAATTTTTTAATGTCCCGCGGCGCCTTTTATTTTCCGGGACTAAAATGGTTGGCTTTAAAATTTGACTAATGTATAAATGACGTTGAGGGTTTTTCCTGGTGGCAACATTTTTACGTAATGGAGGTGTCAAGTTTTAGAAATGGACTATTAAAGTGAGTAATGGCGCCATAAAAGAATCCATTCGTCACGGTTTTGAGGCGGAATGTTAAGTTTTATTCAAGGGATATCAAAACTAATAAGAGAATTAATGCTTCATCATGTCCTAGGATACAAACAGCTCGCCATCCGTCACTCTGCTGCAAGATGGGAAGCGTTCGTGTGTCTGTCGACTTATTTCGGTGGATTTGTGTAGTGTGTTGCAGTTGTCGCGATCACTAAATGGACGAGAAACTTACTGAGGTGTTTTGAGCATTATTTGGTATTTTTGCCTCGTCTGCTAATAGAAAACTCATGTAGCGCCATCTAATTGGAAGTATCAGCTTAAAATCCTTGAGTCTTGCATTCACTCCCTGTTTTGTTTCTACTTTTTTAAAGTGTTTTGATGAAAATATCGACCATAATAAGTCAGCAATGCAATGTCTTCTGGTGCCAACAGTGACTAACAAAATTCAGTATTGGCTTAGCAGTGTGCATACGCTTGTATCCAGATCACAACCTATACTCTTTATTCTTTTTACTTCATTTTTTTCTTCCCGCTTAGCATCGCTGTGTTCGTGGCACAAGTTAAATTTATCCTCATGTGTGCCGCGGGGTAATGTGGCTCATAGCAGTGACTTCAGAGACACACCACAGTATCATTTGTAACACACGCTCTTCCAGGGGCCGCAGGGACTACACCAGCACCATCTGTACGCGAGTCACGCACGCGAGTCTGGATGTGAAGTGAGAAACGTGTCAGAGCATCATCCCTCCTGTCAACATTTGCGCTTCATAACATTCTTGTCTCTTATATTACGCCAGGTGAAGTATATCTGGCGAAACTACTATTAAAATGCAGAGAGGGGGAGAGAAATAAGCAAGGTAAATATACAGAAAGGAACATATCATGGAGGAATTATGTGACGGGGTGTGAAGGTAGCGGCGATAGGGTGAGAGGGGGAGTTTTAAAGAAGGGTCGCAGTGCAGGCCACCACACACTGTCACGGTGGCTCCTGGAATGCAAATGCTAGAAGCGAGGGACTGGACGCTGGAGGGAGGGAGGGAGGGAGGGAGGGAGGGGAGGGAGGGAGGGAACGTGGAGGGAGGGATTGATGGAGACAGTCTTCAGAAGCCCCTGGAGTTCCTTCCCATGCATACATCAACTTTAAGACATCACGTAAAAGTATGGAAATTTGATATATGGAAAGTATTATAATACATCTGATTTATTTTCGATAGTGCGAGTATGCAACAAAATCCAGCAATATTTTGATGTTGTCTTGACTTTTAACCATAGTGACTACAAATGACTTAGGGCAGATGGAGATAAAGTACATTAGAAGCAAAATAAATTATTTTTGAACACTATAGAGAGGTGTGTGTCTTACAGTGGAGCACTGAAGACTAATGGTATATCGGTATCAGTAATAATGAGTGGGAAGGAGGTTCAGAGGTCACCAAAGGTCTCAGCGAGTGACGTAGCGGCCTGGCGTCACGTGGGGCCGCACGGGAAGCGTCATGCTAGCGGGATGCACGCCAGCCAGTGGGCGAGGCGAGGGAAGCGTGAGCCAGAGTGATAGCGACGAGTATTAAGAGAGAATAAAATGTCATGATGAAGGAAACGAAGAAACTTAGAATAAAAAAAATCAATGTAATGACGATTATTAAGAGATAATAAAATGTACAAAGGTAAAAGTTACTACAATGAAAGAAACGAAGAATCTAGAATAAAAAAATATGTAATGTAACGATGGAGGAAATAAGAGAATTAAAAAATGTATTATGCAAACGCTTGCTATTAAATTAACGAGTATCTTTGTAACAATAAATATTAACTAAGAAAATGTTATTTATGATTTTTTTTATTTGCTTTAGTGTCACTTAAGTTGAATTATATATAGATAGCTGACTGGTCGATAAAAAAAAATTGGATGAAAAATAAAACTAAAGCTAACAAAACAAAAGGAAAATAGAAAAAATAACTTACGATAAAAAAATCTTTCACACCCGAAACAATCTTTTCATTTAGCGCCATTGTGCAAGACATGAATACTGAGTTATGTGACGAGCGTCTACTTAATGCCCCAAAATTAATGCAAGTACATATTTTCTTATATCTTTTCATCAGCTTGACGTTAAGGCGATCGGGAAATTTGAAAGACTGGGTGCTGAAGGTGATTAATTAGGAGAGAGAGGAGAGGTAATGAGGGAAGGTGTTTTGCGAGCGAGAAGTGATGAAGGAAGCAGGCCAGGGAAAAATGAGAAAGAGGCCTGCCTGAGAGAGAGAGAGAGAGAGAGAGAGAGAGAGAGAGAGAGAGAGAGAGAGAGAGAGAGAGAGAGAGAGAGAGAGAGAGAGAGAGAGAGAGAATTACATCAGCAGTAGCAATAGTAGCAACAGACATTGGCTGCATTTTTAAGCAGCTTGAATTACTTGAATGATTAAAAATCGGTCTTATAATTATAGATTTATAGTTATAATAGCAGTGACAAAAGGTGGGAACATTAGCAGCTGAATATAGAGAGGCATTATTGGGAATATTTAAATTAGTAATAATAGTAAAGCTTGGCAAGTGTGAAAGGGAAGCAGGTTCATAGTCTCACCATCCAGAAGAACGAGAGATGCTTGAGTCTACAACTAATAGGGTATCAGTTTAATTATTTACATGTGGTTTAGTAAGGAGGCGGACGTGTTTAGCAGCGGGGCCGCTAGCCTGTCATGCACTCACTGGAGAGGAAGAGCAGTATCTGCTATTGTCCTTGGCCAATCAGCGGCGTGCCCCTGTGTATGTTTTGTGTGCTGCCTGACATTCTGGAATTGGCTAGACAGAGACAGGCAAGTGTGTGGCCAGTGAGTGCAGGAAAGGTGTGGCAGAAGCAGTGGCCACCTCGAAGCTAAGCGAGGCGCCTCCTGAGCCAAGCACGCCAGCGGGTACTGCGCCCCCAGCTGGCGTGGGACTACGGGTAGCACGGCTGCGGCGTGCACGCACACGCACACACACACACACACACACACACACACACACACACACACACACACACACACACACACACACACAGTCGCACAGTTACATGCACAAGCCCCTGCGTGCACGCGTATTTAAACACACTTTCACACAAACACACACACACACACACACACACACACACACACACACACACACACACACACACACACACACACACACACACACACACACACACACACACACACAGATACACACCAAGCTTCATGCAGGAAGCCTAAAGCCTGAACAAATGCCGCCGGCCGCTCACCAGCCCTGGGGAGGGAGGGAGGGGTGGGGGAGGACCCCGGGGGCGGAGCAGCTCTCCAACTTACCTCGGAAAAAGGGAGTGAATACTTTTATCTGGGGTTCATACCGACCTGTGGTAAGAGAAGGGTTAATAAGGCGGGCGCGGGGTTACCTAACACTGACTCCTTGCTGATGCGGCCTGCTGAGCCTCGCTGGCCTCAAGGGAGACACGGAGAGGACTGCAGGAAACACAAAGAACACCACATAATGACAAACAGTTACCCATGACAGAAGGAAGTACGAGTACTATACAAAGAAACACACCTAGATCATAAGAAAACTTTACACTAAGACATTTAATGTGTATGAAGTCTGTTTCCCTTCAGCAATCCAGAGAGGTCCAGCAGCCACATCAGCAACTTTGTGGCCCCGCTGCCGCCGCCTCAGTCCCTCGCTGTCTCGCCACACACTAGAGACTGAAGGCCCATGGCGGAGAGACCTCGGGGCACTGGGGGCGACGGCACGCGGGGACGGAGATCGGTAAATACGCTGAAGGGAGGCGATGACATCCTCTTGTGAATGTAGAATGGGTGTTAGCACAGCAGTGGCGGGCACGACGCGTGTGCTGCCCTTGTGCTGCCGGTGGCGGTGGTGTTACCGTGTGCTCTTAGAGAAGGAGAGTGGAGCGGACGTGGAGGGAGAGATAGAGAGGAAGCCTAAAACATTTAAGAGGCGGAGGAACGTGACATGGGGGAGGAAGGAGAATAAATACTAGTACACAGACACTAAGAAAAACATATGTGAACACTACTGAACACGAGGAAAAAGTTATTACGACACCAAGACAATATATACACAACGAGACAACAGACAGAGGGGCGTGAGGAGGGCGAGGGTGAGCGAGAGGCAGGAGGGAGGGAGAGCCAAGATATAGACGAGACGGAACAGAGAAGGTCTCATACACACACACACACACACACACACACACACACACACACACACACACACACACACACACACACACACACACACACACACACACACACACACACACACACACACACACACACACACATAGTGGCAGGTCAGTTTGCATCACACACGAGCTTTGTTTTGTAAGTGGCTTTGTATCATTTATTCCACCGTAATTACAAAGGTGTAAAATTATAATCCCGGAACAAAAACAATAAAAAACAAACAGACCAAACCGCACCCAACATGTTACAAAATGTACATACAAAAATAAAAAATAACCATATTGGTAAAAATGACAATTGATGTGGATTAAAAAAAAATATGTCGGTTATTTAGGCTATTTACTAGAAGAGCATGTGGATATCTAGTCATCTTACCAGTGGATCATGTGTCAGTGTCCGGTGGATGAGTGGATAATGCATCCTTGTTTTTTTTTCTTTCCACATTCTTCATTCACATTCACATTGCCCATTCATCTCTGCGCAAGCCAAACTCTTCTCTGCACATTCCCAGTTCGCAAATATGTTCGTTCCACAGCAAGACACATTCACACGAGTACAGGTCCAGATTAACAGAGTGACAGGCAGAGAGGGAGAGAGAGGAAAAAGAGGGTGATAGAATACAGCCAGTTAGAATTTATAGGAAATCAGGGAATGGTAGGAAAAAAAAAAAGGAAGGACAAATGTGAAGCAGATCAGGGGTGCAGGCTGATGTCAGGCTGAAGGACAAGAGGCAAGAGGATAGATAAATAAACAAGGTGAAATATGTGAAAGAGGTTATCTGGACGCAGACAAAACTCACGAGGATCGTAAAGTTATTGATTGAGATAAAGAATGGTTGGATAAACAGGCAGAGGTCGAGAAGTATGTTACAGAGAAGGGAACCTATGAAAAGAGAAACGAACTGAAGGGAAATGATGAGGCAGTGAAATGTTTGTGTGAAAACGCAACAAGAAGAAATTAAGAAATTGGAAAATAAGAAAACAAAACATATTTACATGTGGTTAAATGGAAGAAAGAAAAATAAGATAATGTGTTGAAGTAAAAGAGCAAAAGGAAGAAAAGAAAGATAATAATGAACAACACCTAAAATCGTCTTGGAATAACAAAACATAAGAACTTCATAAAGAAACACAATTACATGCTAAGTAAATATATATATATATATATATATATATATATATATATATATATATATATATATATATATATATATATATATATATATATATATATATATATATATAAAAAAATGTACCTAAAATCAAATCATGTAAAACTATGAGTTCAAATACAGGCAGAATCAGGCTCAAGGCAACGAAAACAGTGTCAGAGAAAGGAAGGAGAAAAATCAGAATGAAACTAAGGAAAGATTTAGACATGCGTAAGTTGAGTGACAAGGAAGAGACAGACAACAGAGAAGCGAGACACAGAGAGACACAGAGAGGCACAGAGAGACACAGAGGAAGAGGGCACAGGCACAGGCTTAGAGGGTCGACAGACAGACACAATGCAGGGAGGCAGAGCACAGAAGTCAATGTCACTACAGCAACAATCTACTACTCCAAGAACAGCGCACTAGAGGCGTCCCTTCAACTTATTTATCGATCCATTACGCCAACATAGTCAGTCAGTCTACATTTAGTAAAGTTAGAAGCTACAACAAGTCTTAATGACAACATACAAGTCAATGCTACGAAGAGAGATACAAGAAATACAAATACATCAGTTATCAGTACAAAATACATTGAACTTATTCCAAACTACAGTAATTGTACTTTTTACTGTGATATGAGCTTGTGTTATTTATTTTATCTACTTTAATATCAACCTAAGATAGTTTTGTTGCAGAGACAATTAAAATAACATTATTATTAATTAACTTCTTAATTTCAAATAAAAATTAAAATAATTACTTACGCTATTGAAAATTAGAACAAATTAATTGTAAATACTTATGGTTTTAGAATAACATATGTTTGTACTTAATAATAATGAGAATCTGATTGACAGAGTAATCCTGTCACTGGGCAGCGTGAAGTAAGCTCATAACACTCGCTAACTAGTAAGAGTTACGTATTAGTAAAGCTGTTAAGCCCAGTGCTGCTGCTGCTGCTGCCTGGGCTTGACAGTGCAGCTACGGATGACATTTCCCGCCTTACCGCACGGGAATTCATCTTAATAGACACAGGTAGGAAAAAAATATAGATATTCTATAAGATAAATTATTATAAAACTTATGTTACTGAGAACCTTACAAATCACAACTAACAAACATAATGTAGACGTGGATAAAACTGAACTTAGAAGACGGAGAAGTCAAGCAAAGGACGAAGACGAGAGAGAGGAGGAGAAGACAGATGAAGTGCAGGAAAAGAGGAGGAGGAGGAGGAATGACTACGGGAAACGCGGAAGAACAGAAATGAAATGGCGAGGAAGTTGATGGAAGAAAAGTGGAGCAGGTTTTTTTTTTTTGTCGATGTTGGCGGCTTGAGGTGATGGTGGTGGTGACGGCGGCGGTGGTAGTGGTGGTGATGGTGGTGGCAGCAAGGCGAGGATGAACAGGAAACAGTGACAATGACAAGGTGACAATAATAATAAAAAAAAAAACATTAAAAAAAAACATTCCTTGACACTAAAACGATCATTACTATTATTTATTTTTTCCATCACAAGTTTCTCCTTCCCTCCTCTCCGATCAGTGTTGTCTTAATACGGGGACCCAACATTCGCATTTTCTTTCGGAATTCGCCGTAAATGGAAGTTTTCTTGGAATTTACTCGACTTTCTCTCCTTTTATTCCAAAATTTCCCTGCGGACCATCGGAACGTTTTTTCTTCTCTGCAATTTAGTCTTTAATTACAAGTTAGACAAAAAAAATATATATAAAATCGTGTAGAGAGAGAGAGAGAGAGAGAGAGAGAGAGAGAGAGAGAGAGAGAGAGAGAGAGAGAGAGGCGAGGGCGTGGGTGGATTGACGCGTGGGTGGTATTGACGCAGGGAGGTAGAGGTGGTGGGCGGACGCGCGGGCGGGGACGGAGGCGGGAATGGGCGGGGGCAGCTTGGAACATAGTGAGCCGAGACTGGGCGGGCGGGTGTGGCGGGAGGGAGGATGGGGCTTGGGCGGGGCGGAGTTGGGGCCAGAGCGGTAGGTCCTCTCTCTCTCTCTCTCTCTCTCTCTCTCTCTCTCTCTCTCTCTCTCTCTCTCTCTCTCTCTCCCCCCTCGTTCCCTTGGCCAGACGCGGGAGAGGGAGCGTCGCCTTGCTTCATCAACACAAAGGGAATTATAGACCCTCCCTTTCCTTCCCTTTTTCTCTCCTCTCCCACTTCCCCTCCCGCATTTCCTCTCTCACCTTCCCTTCCTTACCCTCGTACCTGTCTCAGCATCGTTCTCTTTTTCTCCCTCTCATTCTCTTTCTCTCTCCTCCTCGAGCTCAACGTGGCAATTTTACACAGGCATGATTTTACAGAAGATTCCAGTCCTATTATTATTATTATCATTTTTTCATGCGCAGGAATTCCTCGGTGTTTTGAGGGGGATTTTTGTCCCCAAAGATTATTGCTTCTGGAGCGAGAGAGAGAGAGAGAGAGAGAGAGAGAGAGAGAGAGAGAGAGAGAGAGAGAGAGAGAGAGAGAGAGAGAGAGAGAGAGCGCAGGTGGTCCGATTTTGGCAGTTTTTTCGTGTATGTGTGTGTGTGTGTGTGTGTGTGTGTGTGTGTGTGTGTGTGTGTGTGTGTGTGTAGGTTGGGTGCTGAAAAAGAGTGATTGTTTACGTACATGAGCGTACTTTGAGAAGCGTGTGTACGTTTATGTGTACTATGTGCGTGCTCTCTCTCTCTCTCTCTCTCTCTCTCTCTCTCTCTCTCTCTCTCTCTCTCTCTCTCTCTCTCTCTCTCTCTCTCTCTCTCTCTCTCTCTCTCTCTCTCATTCCCACACTCTCATTCCCACACTCTCCTTTCCACACTCATGCATGCAGCAGCTGGGGAGCGTTCATTACCTGCCCACACTCCCTAATAATGCATGGACAGGTGCTAGAATAACCAAGTCACTGATTACCAAGCAAAGCAGTGTACACAAACCCGCTAATAGTATCATCCATTATAAGGAAATTACACGCTCAGGAATTCTAATATCAATCTATCTCGGCTTGGCGGTGTGTTTGCGTCGGAATATGTTCGACTAACTATTTCCTCCTCTAAATCTTCTTAATTTCTTTACTTTTTTTTTTTTTTTTTAAGAGAGTAAGAGAGAGATAGAGAGACTGGGAAAGGGAGAGAGTCTGGAGTGGCAAGTTAATCAGCTGCCTTGAGAGATTTGAATTTTGAGTGTCATTTTCTTCTTCTTGTTCAGATTAACGGTGCATCAGTTCTGTTGTGTTTTTGTTAAGTGGTGTTTCTCATTATATTATGGTATCGTAGTTACAGACACATTTTTTTTACCTTGTTGACATCACCCCCCTCCCCACACACACACACACACACACACACACGAGTAAACGTCGTGTTGAGGTCCAAATTTGGAGTATGGTAAAGAAAGAAAGAAAGAAAGGACTGTAATTAAAATCCCAAAGGTCCGTGATGAAAGAGAGAGAGAGAGAGAGAGAGAGAGAGAGAGAGAGAGAGAGAGAGAGAGAGAGAGAGAGAGAGAGAGAGAGAGAGAGAGAGAGAGAGAGAGAGAGAGAGAGAGAGAGAGAGAGAGAGAGAGAGAGAGAGAGAGAGAGAGAGAGAGAGAGAGAGAGAGAGAGAGAGAGAGAGAGAGAACTACCACTCCTACTTCGACGACAGAAACAAAGACGACCCAATGACAGACTTACGCATAGACAAACTAAGAAACATGGACTCACATTACGAATTTTCCTGGTTAGGAAGTTCCGTCACGTCTGGGAGGCTAAACTAAGCGTGGTCGTACCCTCGAGGGAAAACTGCCGCCAAGTCGTCTTCCCAGATGGCCAAAGTACCGTCCTTTCTCTCGCCTCTTTTTTTTTCCCCTTTTATTATTTAATAGTCTTAGAACGTCCCCTGGAAGCTTTGACTGTTTCAATTAAGGTCAAGGGAGGAGGAGGTGGAGATGGAGAAGGAGTGGTGGGGATGATGGGGACTGGTGAAGTGTTGGATTGAGGTATTGGGGTTACTGGGTACTGGGAAGAATGATAGGGGCTTCTTTGGTGGTGAGGGGAAAGGAGGAGGAAGGCTGCATTAAGACTCCTGGATTCTTAGGAAGGCGGGAAGGGATGGGCCATGTTAGGGTTAGTGGTTGTTGAAAATCTTTGGGAGTCTTTGTTCGGAAACGTTTAGGAGGAGGTGTGTGAGGTGATTCCGTGATGTGTGGTGGGTGTGGGAGCCTCAATGGGTGATTTGAGAAATAGTTCGTCCTTTATTTAGAGTGTGAAGGTCAAACTCACACACACACACAAAAAAAAAAAGAAGCTGTACTCTGAAGGAAAAGATGTTACTGTCACTTATATTTCCCTTTTTGATATATTTTCTAATGACTGACACGTGAGGGGATATTAATATCTCACCTTTGTCCTTCTGCCTCGACAAGGCCTCACTTTCTTCCCCAGCCGCGTCTCGCCTAATGTCCTCGCAGTATAATATCTCTTGACGCACGATTTGCAGCCTCCCCGTGAAATACATAAATTTAAGCATCACGGTAATTAGCGAGGCGTGTTATCGACAAAGGTTAAAAAAAAAAAAATGGCTCCAAAAAAATGTGCCACTGTTTGCAAAATTCTTAATGGTATTAAAAGAATTATTCCACTACAGAATTCTGGCGAAAACCTGATTACATACAAATTTTATCCGAACAATTTTCATCCTTTTTTTTTTTTTTTTTTTGGCTGGTGATATCACGTCAACGTTTCAGGAATATTTGTTGTACTTTTCATTTGTTTTTTTTTTTCTTTTTTTGTCTTTTTGTGTACTGACATTTCCGCGATGATGCTGCTGTACCTCTTCCTCTCTCCTCCTCTCTTTAATTAATTTACCGTCATTCGCTTGTATATAATATGAAAATAGCGTATCTCATCATTCTATGTTAATCTTTTAATCTCTCTCTCTCTCTCTCTCTCTCTCTCTCTCTCTCTCTCTCTCTCTCTCTCTCTCTCTCTCTCTCTCTCTCTCTCTCTCTCTCTCATCCATCATTTATCCCCATCATACTTTCGTTCCACATCTCTCCTTACATCTTCTGCTTCCCACTTCTCTCCTTCCTCTCCACACCTTCCATTTCTCTTCATCCTCCACCGACCTTCCCATCCTCCTCTTCTCGTCACTACTGCTCTCCTTTCCCCTCACGATTCCCTTTTTTCTTTCTCTCCTTTCTTTCTGACTTCCCGTTTCTTCTCCCTTCACTTTCCTCTCACGCATTCTCTCTCTCATAACTTTATTCCTTTTCTCTTATACGGTCCCTTTTTTAACATCTCCCTCTGCTCTTTATTTGTCCTTACCTTATCTTCCCTTTCCATTCTTCCGTCCCATACCAACATCTGACTCCTCCATACTCCCGGTCCTTGCATCTCTAATCTACATATGATTGCATATGCACCGGTGATTTTGGGACACGGCAGGCAATTCACAACTATTGGCATTCTTTCTCTTCGTGTGTCTCTCTCTCTCTCTGTTTCTCTCTGTCTATTTCTCCTTCTCTTGCTTTTTTTCCGCGTATTTTCTTCTCATGATCCTAGTCTTGGTCTTCTTTGTTCGCCTTTCTTCCTATGTGTCTCTTCATTATAGTCCTTCACTTCATTCTCCTCTTCTTCCTCCTTCTCTCTTAAGTTTCCTCTCCTCTTGCTGCTGATCCTCTTTCTGGTTCTCCTGCTCGTTGTTGTCTCCATGTTCGACCTCCTAACATCTATGTCTCTTCTCCTCCTCCTCCTCCTCCTCCTCCTCCTCCTCCTCCTCCTCCTCCTCCTCCTTCTTCTCATACACATCCCCAATGTATTCCCAGCGCAGTCTTAGCTAACGGAGACTAACCTACTAATGCAACGTCAGTAGCGAGATTTAGCGAGATTTGGTGAGATTCGGCGAGACGCTGAAGAGAACTCGAGGTGCGTTTGATCTCAGAGACGCTAGGTGGCAGCACTGGCGTCCCTAATATATCTAATACCCGTAATACAAGTGTAAATAAGAGGGAGAATGAAGTGAGGACATTTGTAATTCTTGTGTCGTGTGGGCGGTTGCTAGGATTGGCTGACTGGCTTTAGTCGGGTGGTGGTGGGGGTGGTGTGGATTAGTGGAATGCTAGTGGTGGTGGTGGTGGGTGATGGTGGTGACTTGTAATGGTGCAGGGCGCTGTGTTAATGATGGTGGCAGCGTGTGGGGTAATGAAGCGTGGCCTAAGACGAGGCCGTGGTGTCTCTGGTATTTAGTTTGGAATTAGGGCTGTGTGATGTAACTTCTACTACTACTACTACTACTACTGCTACTACTGCTACTACTGCTGCTGCTGCTGCTGCTGCTGCTGCTGCTGCTGCTGCTGCTACTACTACTACTACTACTACTACTACTACTACTACTACTACTACTACTACTACTACTACTACTACTACTACTACTACTACTATTACTGATACTACTACCACCACTTCCACTACATCTACCACGACTACAACCATCACTACGACTACAGTAATACTGCTACTGATAAGTGTTGCCTTAGGTTTAAAATAATGAACTACTCACTGTCTTGTTAAGATTGATGAGAACAATTTCAACTTTAATAAGTAAGATGATTTTTTCTTTCACATTTGTTTCCTTGCTTTTCTAAACTTCTCTCTTTTGGGATTTCTTTTATACATTTTCAGTCGATCATTTTCGCTACATTGTGCTAAAAATTATTTCTCTTTTTTTTATCTTTATCGTCTTTCTTGTGGCATTGTTTTACGTGTGTGTGTGTTTGTGTGTGTGTGTGTGTGTGTGTGTGTGTGTGTGTGTGTGTGTGTGTGTGTGTGTGTGTGTGTGTGTGTGTGTGTGTGTGTGTGTGTGTGTGTGTGTGTGTGTGCGTGCGTGCGTGCGAAATGGAGCAAGGGGTGTTTTATCAGCCTTTAATTTCGTCCCTAAAAGATTATAATTGAAGGGAGAGCAAATTTGCACCTGTGAAAACTTGTGAAAATTTTCTGCTTCGTGTACGTGAACTCTCACCAGAGCCTCAAGCTGAACAATAATAAAAATAGGTACTATTTTTTTATTCTTTAAGTTTTCCGTACCTGAACATTTCTGGAACACTGAACATTTCTGGAACACATGATAATACACTTCAAGTCATGTAAAAAAACGCAAAACGAATTGTAAATATTAACGTTCTGTTCTTTTAATTTATCATTCATTATTACCTTCTTATGCAAAAAATAATAATCTCCCGAATTATTGAAGAAATCGTGATTAATAATAATTTATCGTATGTTCGTCTCTCTGTCTGTCTGTTTGTCTGTGTCTATGTCTGTGTCTGTGTAACTCTCTCTCTCTCTCTCTCTCTCTCTCTCTCTCTCTCTCTCTCTCTCTCTCTCTCTCTCTCTCTCTCTCTCTCTCTCTCTCTCTCTCTCTCTCTCTCTCTCTCTCTCTCTCTCCATCTATCCATCTATCTATCTATCTGTATCTCTGTCTAGCAATCTATCTTTTTTCATCATCACCCTCATATTTCCTCACACATCCTGACGCCATTCGCCGCTGTCTCTTTTATCGCCCAATTATCACCTCATTTATCCGGCCCACGTAAGCTGCCGCCGGGATCTCGTCAAAGCTGTGATTCATCTCGTAAACTCGTTATCACTCGAACAAATTCTCTTAAGTGGATTGAGAGGAATGTCATTATGTGAAGGAAGAGATAAAAAAAAAAGTTACAAAAAAGACAATGTGTTCAAGAGAGAGAGAGAGAGAGAGAGAGAGAGAGAGAGAGAGAGAGAGAGAGAGAGAGAGAGAGAGAGAGAGAGAGAGATGAAAAACAAGGACGAGTGGCAGGCTGTTATAGCTGTCTATCTTCATTTGTCCGTCTGTCTGTCTATGTGTCTGTCCGTCTGTCCGTTTTTTCCTGTCCACTGTTTCGTAACGTAATTTGCAAACCTGATGCAGTGAATGTATTTGCTGATTTTTCATTTGCTTTCTTTGTTTTATTTGATTTCTGTTCTGCCCCTCTTTCCCCTCTTTGCCTTCCTTCTTTCCCTTTCTCTCTTTTCCTTCCTTCTCTCCTTTTCTCTCGTTTTTCTCTCCTTTCGCATCCTGTTTTCCAATATTCTTCCATTTCCTTTTTCTATTTTCCACTTCCTCATCTCGTTCTTGAGCCGAAAGTTTCTCTATTTGCTTCTCGTCTTGTCAAGTCTCCTCTTCTCTCCTTCTCACCCACACCATTGCGTCCCTATTCTCTCCTTATCCTGCTCTATTTTATCCTCCATTTTTCATCCTATCCTCTCTCTTTTGCCTCTTTCTTATCTTCTATATTCGCAACTCTCCACCTTTTTCTCTTCTCCCATTTCATCTTATTTAATTTCATTACTATATATTTTGTTTCCCCTTCACCTCCTGCTCCTTCATACCTCTTCGTCTTATCTCCCAAAAACACATCAGTTCATCTCCACCTCTGTTCCCCTTGACCTTCACTAACACTCACGTAGACTCGTCCCAGTGACCTCCTTCCTCTTCCTCCTCCTCCTCAATAATGGGAAAGTGATACAGTGTCATTATTCCCTCTGATAGTGGTGGTGGTGATGGTGGTAGTGACTGTTTTCCTCTCCCTCGTTATTATTATTATCTTCACTGATGCTTCCCTTCCTTAATTGCCTTAATTACTATCAGCCTTCCATTAATTATAAAGTCATTATTGCTTCCCCTTTCCTTTGATTGCCTCCCTTGAGACGCCCTCCCAGTCCCATTCGCCTCTATCGGGAATGGGGGGTTGATGCCATTTCCTCTCTTCTCCTCCTCCTCCTCCTCCTCCTCCTCCTCCTCCTCCTCCTCCTCCTCCTCCTCCTCCTCCTCCTCCTCTTTCTATATCTCCTGCTCCGATTCTTCCTTTTATTCCTGCTTCTTGACCTCTTTCTCCTCTCTTTGTTTCCGTGCTCTGATTATCTCCTCCTTTTCCTCGTTGTTTCGTAGCCATCTTTTTTTTTTTTTTTAGACAGTCAGTCAGTCAGTCAGTCAAATAATCAACTTCTTTCTCCTTTTGCTCCTCCTCGACATCTAACCCGCCTGCCCGCCCTCTCTCTCTCTCTCTCTCTCTCTCTCTCTCTCTCTCTCTCTCTCTCTCTCTCTCTCTCTCTCTCTCTCTCTCTCTCTCTCTCTCTCTCTCTCTCTCTCTCTCTCTCTCTCTCTCTCTCTCGTCTATTCCAGGTGTCTGTTTGTCGTCAGCTCGCCACACTAATAAACGTTCCTCCTCCGCCGTGCTTACTCGTGCGAGGGAAGGAAGGGAAGCAGGTAGGAAAGGGGAAAAAAATAGGATCCCAGACTTCACCTCACCTCCTTACCAAATCAACCTTCCCCTTTCCTCCTCCTTCCACCTTTCTTCCCCTACCTCATCCTTTGTCGATCTATTCCACCTTTTTTTTTTCTTTCTTGCGCTGTCTCTCTAGCTCTCTCCTCTTTCTCTCGTTCTCCCTTCCTCTTTCTCTTCCTCTCTGTCCAGCCAATTCACCAAGGAACCTTTTTTGGCGGCGAAAATCTTTGACTCCTTCGCTTTTTTTATTCTTTTTTTTTCCCCTCCTGTCTATGGTACAGTGTGAGAGAGCGAGAGGATTCATGGTATATATATATATTTTTTTTTTTTTTCTCATCACGTGATATCTATATGTTCCATGTTAATTAAAAACCTTATCTTCTTGTAAATATTCCGGAAAGACAGACAGAGGGAGAGAGAGAGAGAGAGAGAGAGAGAGAGAGAGAGAGAGAGAGAGAGAGAGAGAGAGAGAGAGAGAGAGAGAGAGAATTACAACTACCTCATTTCTGTAAAGTTTTGATGGAAAAAATTATATTCTTGTAATTTTGACTGAAGCGTAAAAATATTAATGATTGCTTCCTCTTTTTTTCTGATTTACGTCTAAGTTTCGTCTTAATGTATCTCTTTCTTTTCTTTTTCTCTTGCCTTTCACTGGCGGGAAAGTTTAAAAGCTTTTTCTTGATATGAGCTTCCTCTTCGTCATGGTCATTGTCATCATCAGTATCACATTCTGAATCTTTTTTGCCAATTACTTCCTTTCGTCTTCCTCCTCCTCCTCCTCCTCCTCCTCCTCCTCTTCTTCTTCTTCTTCTTCTTCTTCTTCTTCTTCTTCTTCTTCTTCTTCTTCTTCTTCTTCTTCTTCTTCTTCTTCTTCTTCTTCTTCTTCTTCTTCTTCTTCTTTGTTCTTGTTCTAGTTCTTGTTCTTGTTCTTCTTTTTCTTCTTCTTTATCTATATTATTCCTGCTCTTACTTTCCTTATTATTATTGCATCTGCTACTACTACTTTTTTTTATGTAGAAGGGACACCGGCCAAGGGCAACAAAATCCAAAAAAAAGAAAAATGCCCACTGAGATGCCGATCCCCAAATAGGGCCCAAAGCGGTAGTCAAAAATTAAAGGATAAATGTCTTGAAACCTCCCTCTTGAAGGAATTCAAGTCATAGGAAGAAGGAAATACAATAGGAGGCAGAGAGTTCCAGAGTTTACCAGAGAAAGGGATGAATGATTGAGAATACCGGTTAACTCTTGCATTGGAGAGGTGGACAGAATAGGGGTGAGAGAAAGAAGAAAGTCTTGTGCAGCAAGGCCGCTGGAGGAGGGGAGGCACGCAGTTAGCAAGATCAGGAGAGCAGTTGCCATGAAAATAGCGGTAGAAGATAGCAAGAGATGCAATATTGTGGCGATGAGAAAGAGTCTGAAGACAGTCAGTTAGAGGAGAGGAGTTGATGAGGCGAAAAACTTTTGATTCCACCATGTCTAAAAGAGCAGTATGAGCGGAACCCCCCAAACATGTGAAGCATACTCCATACATGGACGTATAAGACCCTTGTACAGAGTTAGCAGCTGGGGGGATGAGAAAACTGGCGACGTCTCAGACGACTACTATTACTACTACTACTACTACTACTACTACTATTACTACTACTACTACTACTACTACTACTACTACTACTACTACTACTACCACCACCACTATTAATAATTCTACTACTGCTACTACTTCTACTACTACTACTACTACTACTACTACTACTACTATTACTACTACTACTACTACTACTACTACTACTACTACTACTACTACACTACTACTACTACTACTACTACTACTACTACTACTACTACTACTACTACTACTACTACTACTACTACTACTACTTCTACAACACCAACAATTACCACTACCATTCCCGCTACTACTACTACTACTACTACTACTACTACAACACCAACTATTACTACTACCATTTCCATGACTACTACTACTACTGTTACTACTACTACTACTACTACTACTACTACTACTACTACTACTACTACTACTACTACTACTACTACTACCGTTACCACCACCACCACCACTACTACTACTACTACTACTACTACTACTACTACTACTACTGCCATCACCACCACCACCACCACCACTACTACTACCATTACCACTACGCACCCTCGCTGTTACCATGACCATTATTTCTATTACCTCCCTATTTACCGTCGTGTTCCAGGCACTTGCTTTACCTGCTAAAAGACCTTAATTGCCGGTAATGGTTTAATTGCTCCACCCACACAATACGCGCCTGGAAAGCCAGTGGAGTCGGTGGAGCTAACTCGCCATTTACATCCTTACGCCGCCACGCTCTAAGGTCTATTTTCTCAGGTGGGGTTCGGTTTGCCGTGTCATTAGTTACCTTTCCTGCAGTCGACCTCGCGCCTCTAATTCCTGTTCTCCTAAAGTTCAGAATTTCGTGATGGTTAATTGTGTCTGGGAGTAAGTTTCCCTTCTTATTTATTACCCAACTTTTTTCTCTTGTGGGCTGGAATGATTTTTTTTTCTCTCCCACATTTTGTCTTTTTTTGGGAAAAGGGGAGGGGAGGGTACTCTTTCAGATTTTCTTTTCATTTTTTTCTTTTTTGAGTTGTGGGTTTGGTTCTTCCCTGGTCACGTTTTCCGGTTCTTTGCCTCATAAAGTATTCTGGAAATGTTCGGTGACAACCACATCACATTACTTTAAGTGGGCTGCATTAGACTACAGATTGGACGTTTAAATTCTTGTCATTCCACTCTATACTTTTCGTTCTGTCCTCTTTACCTTCCTCGCTCCTCAAATTATTCTCTCTGTCCTCTCTACCTTCTCACCCCTCCAATTTATTCTCTCTGTCCTCTCAACCTTCCTCTCCCCCCAATTTATTCTTTCTCTCATCCTTTTTTTTTTTATCTACCTTTCCATTTCGTCCTCTCTTGAAATATATCACCGTGAATTCTTTCACTGATGTTCTTCTCATTTCCCTCGAAAAATAACGATGACACTCCCGTCTGGATTTCATCTCAAGTTACGTGAAAGGCGTTTTTTTCTTCTTCTTCTTCTCTTTCGCCATAAGGAAATCACACAATTTTGCTGGATTTGCAAGTAACAGGGTGATTTTTTTCCCTTTCCTCCCTTTGGTGGAATTGGTTCAGTTTCATGCTTTCAAGATTCCGGTGATCATTTCGGACAAGAAGAAAATGGTTCGTATCCACTAACGCCAATCACAGTTTCCCTTACCTTCCTCTTTTCCTTTTTTTTTGTTTTTCTTTGTAAGTCTCTTTCGCTGCCTCCTGTCCGCTTGAACGTCCGTTTGTCTGTCTGTTTCTGTGTACGATTTTTGTACGTCTGGTTGTCTTGTTTTTTTAGTGTGTGTGTGTGTGTGTGTGTGTGTGTGTGTGTGTGTGTGTGTTTATTTGTACGAGTAAGAAGCTACAGGAGTTTGAAATGCCAACACACACACACACACACACACACACACACACACACACACACACACACACACACACACACACACACACACACACACACACACACACACACACACACACACACACACACACACACACACACACACACACACACACACACACACACACACACACACACACACACACACACAAGCGGGGGTGTTTACATGTCATTAAGAGTCAAAGCTGCTACACCTTCCAGCAAACTTTCACTACCAGTTCTCCAACATTTCCTCCTCCTCCTCCTCCTCCTCCTCCTCCTCCTCCTCCTCCTCCTCCTCCTCCTCCTCCTCCTCCTCCTCCTCCTCCTCCCTTCTTCCTCTTCATCGTCCTCCTCCTTTTCCCCCATCCTTCTATATTTCATGGGTGGCCTCGTAACATTCATCTCTTTATTTATTTTTTTTTTTGTCTCATTTGGCAAAACCTCATCTGTATTGATTTATGCATGTTTTCCAATTCATCTCAGGCAGAGTGGTTATCACGCCATATTTACTTATTTTCCCATTATTCATTTAGTTTTTTTTTTCGTTCTTTCGCCTCCTTTCAGACACTGTTTTTTTTTCTTTATTATTTTTCTCTGTCCATATCTTATCACATTACTTTTTTGCTACATTTGGCTTCTTAACTGGTTATGTAAGGATGTTTACATCTGGGCTTATGATAAGTAGTCTTCTTATCATCTTTATAACATTAGATAAGTGAATTTTCGTATTTATTTTACCAGGAAGTTGAATATATAATGGTTTATTTTCTCTTACTCGTCTTCCTCTTGATTATCTCTTTTGAATTACATTTATACATTCTGTCTTCAGAGAGAGAGAGAGAGAGAGAGAGAGAGAGAGAGAGAGAGAGAGAGAGAGAGAGAGAGAGAGAGAGAGAGAGAGAGAGAGAGTCACGATTTCTTCCGCTGAGAGAGGAAGGGATGGAAGATCTTTTGAGGAAAGTGAGGAGGAGATGAAGTGAGGGCGGAAGAGGGTAGCGAACTCGAATATTGTGATGGAGGAGGAGAGCAGGTGAACAGTGCGGGAGTGGAAGGGAGGAGAGAGGGAGGAAGGAAGAAGGAAAAGCAAGAAAGATGGAGAGCTGAGCCAAGGAAAGTGAGGATTGAGTGTGTTTGATGGAGCTACAGGATTGGTTATTTATGCTCTCTCTCTCTCTCTCTCTCTCTCTCTCTCTCTCTCTCTCTCTCTCTCTCTCTCTCTCTCTCTCTCTCTCTCTCTCTCTCTCTCTCTCTCTCTCTCTCTCTCTCCCTACTTCAGCTCTACATCTGAGCTGAGAAATAAAAAAAAAATATATGCGCAGGAAGAGAAACATCTGCTGGTACTCGGTATAGGAAGAAAAATCTATACGTAGAGAAGTGAAAGGCGGGTCCTGTATTGGCTCCGTGGATGCAATGCTCTTCGGAAGTCTGAAATTTCGAAACTCCTGGCAGAAATTATATTCTGAAAGAGATGAAGAGAAAATTCAATTTGACTTCAGATCACTTTGGAATTATCTGCTGAGAGGAAGAGGGAGAAGAGCAGGACTAGAAAGAGAGGGACGGAGAGAGAGTTGGAGAGGGTGGGAGAGGAGAGGGAGAAGGAGACTTGGATATAATGAGGCCCATCCACTACTTAGTCTGCTGCTCGTTACAAGGGACAATAGGAATGTGTGGTTAGCCTTGGCGTTCTCTCTCCCTCTCTCTCCCTCCTTCCATTATCCTGCCCACCTATTGTTTGCTGCTCTCACCCTCTCCCACTAACACTGCAGTAACTCCCACGGTCACTCCCTTACGCCTTCTCTCACCCATGTACCTCTAAACACCTTCACGGGCCCTGGAAATACACTTGGCTAGTTAGTTTTAATGGTGCAAACTTGTCGCTACTTTTAGGCAATTATTTTGGCGTACTGTAGTATGTATTCTGTCACATCAAGAGGTCTTTTTCATTTTTCTCAGCCTTTTCTTCTTGTTCTTTGATGTGCGCACGTAGTGGAGTACTTTATGTTTTTGTTTTCCTTCCCTGTTTGTGTGTTAAGAGTTTGCGTTTCTGCTTTGTCAGTTTTTCCAGCAAGGGATGTTGTTAAGTTTACTTTTTCTTTTATACTTCTTTGTACTACTTTACTCTCTCGTCTTTCTGTAATGTAAACAAGTGACGAAAAAGTACACTCATTAGCACACACACACACACACACACACACACACACACACACACACACACACACACACACACACACACACACACACACACACACACACACACACACACACACCAAAGCCTTCAAGCAAACACCTCTAAAGCGACTGGCATAATCTTTACCCTCGCTTTTTTCCCCTCTCCTGTGCCGCCCTCCCATCCTGCCTTGCCTGCCTCTCTTGCCTGCCTGGGCCAATTATAACTCTCATAGGGCGGGGCTGGTGCGGGCTGTGTGTGCCTGAGTGAGTGCTATTGTGTACCACTGAATACCCGGGCCGCGTCTCCTCCGCCTCCCTGTTACACTGGTTACAAGACTCGCTCGGTTTCAGTCCCGCTTGTATCCTCTTTGATGGTAATGATGAAAGATATGTGGCTATTTTGCCTCCTTTTGGCTCGCGTGTTGGTTTGGTGTTGTGTATTTTTATTTTTTTTTTTTTTGGGGGGGGTGGCTTTTGATGGTGTTGTTCTTGTTGCGTGTTATGCTTTGGTGGTTTAATGCTTTGTTTTTTTTTTTTGGTGCTTTTTTTTGAGCGAGTTTAATTTTATTTATTTTTTATTTATTTATTTATTTTATTTTATTTATTTATTTATTTATTTATTTATTTATTTATTTATTTGTTATAGGAGGATTAGTTACTGGTGTTTTTTGCTCTTAGGTGTAATGGTTCTCTCTCTCTCTCTCTCTCTCTCTCTCTCTCTCTCTCTCTCTCTCTCTCTCTCTCTCTCTCTCTCTCTCTCTCTCTCTCTCTCTCTCTCTCTCTCTCTCTCTCTCTCTCCCCTCTACCCTCTATGGTATACCACTCCCGTTATTTAGCTTTCCTTGTATTTTTCCACGACTCTCCCCCTGCCCTCTCTGCATATATTTCCTCCCCTCTCCCTGCATTTCCTTCCTCTCCTCGTACGTCTTCTTCCTCCCCTCTTCTCTACATTTTGATTCCTCAGTTTGTCGTTTTTCTTTGGAAAGAATAAAGGTAATTTGAAGCTATCACGTTTTTTTTTTCTTTGATCCTCGTGTTTCATATTTATACATAGATTTGATAATATTCCTACTTGTCTTTTATAATGATTGTTGTAATACTTTAAGTAGTGCAGATAGAGGTTAATTTGCATACAGTATTCTAACTACTTTCGCATTTGATAGTAAACCGTAGCTGGCATCTACCATAGACGTTCAAACCAACTCATATTTTTGTACGGCTTTATTAGGCGTATATTATCGAGCTTAATCATATGTATTCAGTATTTTTGCTGCTTTTCCTTGACTTACTGGAACGGGGGTCACGTTTTCCTCAGATCCTTGCAGCACACGTGTTTTTTGGTAAGGTATTCCTGTTTCATTTATGAGTTTTTATGTATTTTATTATGTTCCTTTGGCTAAGACACATTTCACAATTTTCTGTCGCTATATTGAAATAAAGTAACATAATATATCAGTTAAGGAAAAGAATAGACATTCACCTTTTACTTCTGCATTAGCTATTTGCATTCCTCATTTTTTTAGTTATTTAATCACTTCCTACATCCCTCTATTTGATTTAATTTCCGCCATTTGCTTGTCGTCATCAACCTTTGCTCTGTCTCCCCCTTTCGTTCTCTTATTCCCACTATTCTTGCTTCACTTTCACTTCTTTTTCCAGCGTATATAAAAGTGCTTCGCGTTTCGCTTTAACCTGTGTCGCTTCCCCTAATCCTTCCCATTTTCCTCTCTTTTCTTTTCCCTTTGATCCTCATTCTTCTTCACTTTTCCTTTTGGTCTTTGATTTGCTCTTTTTTTTCAACGACATTTCCTGCTCATCTGGATTTTAATGATTTTCTTTTCTTGATGTTTTATTTTGTTATTTTTTTCCATTGTTTTTTTTTTTCTGTGTAGCTGCGTAGCTTTTGTTAATTGAGATTGATGAGTTCTTAGCATTATTTTTTTTTCTCTCACCGTCTCTCTTCTTTATCTCCTTTGCACTCGCTTTTTAACGGCGTGTGATTAATGATCATTATGATTGGTAGCCTTTGTGATGCGGCTACTGTTTATTTAATGGTCTAATTTATCTTCTCACACCACTTACTGTTGGCCGGAATTGCAGGAACGCTTCAACTTTTCTCTCCTTTATTCTTTTCCACTTATTTCTCCCTTACATCTGATTCCTTCCGCTGCCAACCCTCTTGTCACCTCTTTCCCTCCCTTTCCTCTCCCTCCCTCCCTCCCTCTCTGTCCAGGCTCCTCCCTCCCTCGCCACACGGAAAGGAGAGGAAAATTTTATATAATTGGATGTCAGTCAGATCAGTGCCGCTTTGTTTCTGCGTTTCGCCAGCGACAGAAAGGAGGACACGGGGAAATTGCAGTGTTTTTGTATTCATATTGCAGGAGATAAATTTATTAAGGCTTAGGACGTGTAGGACTTGTTGAGGTGCATAAGGTGTTTTGTGTGTGTGTGTGTGTGTGTGTGTGTGTGTGTGTGTGTGTGTGTGTGTGTGTGTGTGTGTGTGTGTGTGTGTGTGTGTGTGTGTGTGTGTGTTGATTAGTGGATGTGTTCTCATACCTCGAAAGAACGAGTTTTAAATTTAGAAAAAGAATTATATGTAAGAAGAAAAAAAAAATTTGGCCAAATCCTCAAATGTACCCTCAAGTCATCCTCGTCTCAGCAGAGTCTCGGCATCCGCGGCGGAAGTAAGAGGCTCCTTCCACCGCCAACTTTGGGGAAAAAGATCAGGACAGACACAGACAGACAGACCCTCCGCGCCACTCCTACACGAATATAATGGTCTGCACGGAAAATTTTACATAGTCTCTCTCTCTCTCTCTCTCTCTCTCTCTCTCTCTCTCTCTCTCTCTCTCTCTCTCTCTCTCTCTCTCTCTCTCTCTCTCTCTCTCTCTCTCTCTCGCTCCAAAGTGGAATCCAGGGTCCTCTCAGAGTTTTTGTCTTGAACTGTTGCAGCCTACGTCGTACTCCGTGACTCGCCAGGAATTTCTCTCTTCCCCCCGAGTCAGTGTCTCGACCCTATGGCTGGGCATGAGGTTGAGAAGGGACGGGGAGGTGGAGGAGTGGAGTCGCCCTTATGCACCGGCTTTGTGTTGTGTTGTGTTTCGCGATACGCTTGCCTTATTAGCTTGTTTATTATTGCTATGTAGTGCTGGTGTGTTTGTGTGTTTCTGTGTACTATGTTGTGGTGAGTTATGGAAAGGGTTTGCATTCGTGAGTGTGTGTGTGTGTGTGTGTGTGTGTGTGTGTGTGTGTGTGTGTGTGTGTGTGTGTGTGTGTGTGTGTGTGTGTGTGTGTGTGTGTGTGTGTGTGTGAGGGGCGGAGTGTGTCTCTGTGTGCGTGGGAGGGTGAGGTGCGGGAGTAAAGGATGAGACTGTGGTGGATTGCAAGTCTCTTTTGTTTGTGTTTGTGTATGTTCAGTTTTGCTACTTTTTTTTTATTTATTCTATTTATTTTATTTATTTTATTTTTTATTTTCTATTTTATTTTATTTTATTTTATTTATTTATTTTTTTTTGTGTGCTAATGGAACTTCGAGTCTATGCTTTTCTTTTTTCAGTACATTCACATTTCAGATTCAGTGTTCCTATCCTTGGCGAGTTTCCGAGTACATTATGATAATTTCTGCAATGCCAATGCTGCCACATTTTCACAGCAGCAGGAATCACCGAAGAAACAGAATTCGTAATACTTCATCCACTGTAGTCCAACCCTCACCAAGAACTGGTAATATATACATGCACAGTAATGATGATAATAATAATAATAATAATAATAATAATAATAATAATAATAATGATAAAACAGACCAGACTCCCATGTATATTCGTAAAAACTCATAAATAAAAAAAGTATATATGAAAAAACACCTGTATATACGTGGACGGAGAACAACATTATGCAAGTTCGGAATGGGATGCAAAAGTGTATGAATTAGAAGCACGACACACGAATCACGCCACGAAGGAGACACAAAGCTAAGGTGCGGCAGACCGAGCGTAGGGAGGCTTGGTCGATGAGAGGAGGAGGAGAGGAGGAGGAGGAGGAGGAGGAGGAGGAGGAGGAGGAGGAGGAGGAGGAGAAGGAGGCGGAGAAGGGGGAGTAAAGGATAGTGGCTGGGATGAGAAGATAGGAGGTACTGGATGGTGAAGAGAGAGGGTCCTTAGAATGGAAATGCGAAGCTAAGGAGACATAGGAAAGGCGAGGAGGATGATTAGAGGCCAAGAATATGAAGGGAGAAATGAGGCGAGCGTGTAAGAAGAGAAGTAAGGGGAATGGGGTGAGGTGAAGGTGGAAGACTAGAAGGAGAAAGAGAAAGGAAGAGTTATTTTTGTCGTGATAAGAGAAACTTGCACGAGTAAGTTAAAAGAAAATAAAGTAGTAAGAAGTGAAAATTGACAAAGGGGTGACTGCATAACAAAAAAAAAAAAAAAAAAAAGATTGAGTAGATGACAAGACAAGGACATTGACAAGAGCATAAAACTATAAGATTAATAAACAAAACTCATAAGTGATATAAAAACTCTAACTAAAA
The DNA here is from genome assembly GCF_035594125.1 of Scylla paramamosain. Lineage (NCBI taxonomy): Eukaryota > Metazoa > Arthropoda > Malacostraca > Decapoda > Portunidae > Scylla > Scylla paramamosain. Next base: position 19,213,446 of record NC_087163.1, read on the forward strand.
TAAGGAAATAAGTGTCTGGCAGTGCTTGTTTGTAATCATTCTAGCGCTGAGGTAAGACCGAACAGCCACATGGAATGACGCAACGCCGTGGAAAATTCAGAATGTAGTTTATTTTTGAGGTTATACAAAATATAAATAATGGTGAGAATTATCCAAGTCTTACCGAGCAACGCCCAAAACCCGTAAACTAGAAATGATATAGAAAGTAATAGTAATAGAAAAAAATATCACTAATAATCATAATAAGCCTAGAAACTGTAGCAAGAAAACTATACAAAAAATGAGTATCGAAAGGTGCATAGGGAAGCAGAAAAAAGGAACAAAAATATCATCAAAACGGAATTAAATCTATTGGTGCCGGAGTAGTAGCAGTATATTAAAGAGAAAATGGAATTATTGAAGGGGATACCGTGGTATGTATCCTTGCTTCCTTCCGTCACATCCTTTTGTGCACGACCCGGCGAATCTCCCGCTCTAAAATCTGTAAGAGAGACAGCAATACGGGGCGATTAATGAACGGGTAGATGCACGGGGGGAAACTACGAGGAGGGCAAGAGTTACTGGGTATGGTGTCCGGGTAAGGTGGAGTTAGTGTGGGGAGAAGAGGTGCTTCGGGGGTGGTTAGTTTAATGGGAGTTGATTTGGAGGGTGTTGTCTTCAATGTGCGAGACAGGAAGTTGTTTTGGTGGGTGTTATTATTAATGTTGGGAAGAAGAGGTGATTTGGGGGTGTTAAATTCAATCTTGGGGAGAAGAGGTTAAAATGGATGGGTGGAGAGGAAGTTGCTTTAAGGGCTTAGAATTATTATGGAGAGGGAAATTGTGCTGGGAATATTAGAATGATATTGTATAGAACTGAGGTCGCATATTGAAGCGTGTGTGAAAGTCAAGGTGTTGAGTGTACTGGTGAATGTTCTGTCTTAATTGGAATGGAGGGAAATAAAGGGAAGGTTTCTGTATGTGAGGGGAGGGAATTAATAAGGTGTGGAGAGTTACTGGTATCTCAATATTGGGAAAGTTATAAAAGGTATAGAGAAAAAAATATATATTTAATATCTCTGATATAATGACAAACTGTGTAAGTTGTGTGGTTTCGTTGCTGTAAATCTGTAAATCTGTAATATTTTCTCAGTGCATGTCGAATATAAGGAAAGTATTAATGTTTCTGTGAGGTAGTTAACGTTTGTTGACTGAAATACTTTTCCCTTTTACTGGTCCCATTTATTGACCAAGAAAAGTTATCCCACCACAAAATGATAAATAAATAGATAAATAATGCCTTTGCCAAAGTGTCAGAGCAGATTTATAATTTTTGGCCACTCTCATCTCCCCATTTTACGTCCATAAAGTAGGAGATATATTTTCCATTTTGTCACCAGGGATATCACGTCTTGAAGTATTTATGGGACGTTTATCCAATACAGTGAGAGAGAGAGAGTGAGTCTCGTCTCTTGTATTAAGAGAAGATGCTCTTCAAGGCTTACTGCGATGGCGTCCACAGAAGGAGGAGGAGGAGGAGGAGGAGGAGGAGAAGTAGGTGTTCGCGTTTTTTCGTAGTTATTTTTGCAAGTTCTATCAATTATTTATTTATTTCGTCTCAGTACGGTTCTCAGTTTGCACACCAGTCCCCTCTCCTCCTCCTTTCTCACCCACACCTCCATCCACACGTACCTTTCGAACCCTTACGATCCATGCCCTCTTTCCCTCCTTGCCGGCTCGCACCTTTCCCTCGCCAGCATTCCATCAAATCGACTCCTGTGTAAAATATACGTGTAGATCCCCAGGTGGCAGTAAGAGTCCGACGCTCCCTGGCGATAGGCGTGCCGTCAGAACCCAACTACCAGCACATTTATTTTCATTATCCCTCGCAGTTAATTCAGCCGCTTGTTTCGAAGCCCCTAAATCGTCCAGCGATAAATTCTGGTTTTGGGAGCATCATTCATCTCAGGCCCATGAGTGATATCAAGCCACGGCCATCGTACATCATTTCCCTCCCATCCTCCTTCCTTTCTTCCTTCCTTTGCTCTCTTGTTTCTTGCCCTCTTCCTTCACCACCTTTCCCTTCCTTATGTTAATTTTTCCATCATCTGTCCTTATTCCTATGGTTCTGTTTATTTTTATTTTTCCTCCACGTGAAGATGCTCCTATTAATTTTCCTCCTTATGCACCTCCTCTATCTTCACTTCCTCTGCCTCGTTATAAATCAACTAAACTTCTTGAATATGTTCTTATGTACCCGTGAGTGTAACTATGAATTACTCCTCTTCCTCCTCCTCTTCCTGTTCCTCCTTTTTCCTCTTACTCCTCTTCTTATTCCTCCTCCTCCTTCTCTCATCAACACTAAGAGGTATTCATTTCGGTCTCAGCTTCACTAGAATAAATAATAAATTCTCACACTGCACTTGGCGCGGCATTTATCTTGGCGCGAGTGTAACAGGATGCCTGCCTGTCTGTTGCTTCCCGGTAATTGCTGCAGCAGAGATGAATGTTCACACGCCACGACGCTACGGAGACCCACACGCCCCCGCAAACACGTCATCCTACACCAGCCCAGCTAAGCCTCGCCACTGGAGCCTCTTACTCAGCCAGTGCGTCCGACCTCCTGCCTGATGTCTCTCTTATTTCTGCCCAGTGTTTCATTCCATTCATTGCCACGAGTTTTGCGTCTCAAGTGTGTTTGTTTGCTCATGTATGGAGTGTGGTGAATATTGCTTAAGGATTTTTTAATCTCTCTCTCTCTCTCTCTCTCTCTCTCTCTCTCTCTCTCTCTCTCTCTCTCTCTCTCTCTCTCTCTCTCTCTCTCTTTCTCTGGAGTGTCTTCTTGAGTTTTCGGTAAGCCCCATCTTTACTCCTCTGAGACGATCAACAGAAAACGATCTTGCAGGAGTCTTCCCAGGAACAGAGAAGTAGGGGTTAAGTAGAAGAAAAGATAGAGGACCGAGGAGGACACGAGTACATAAAGAGAACGAGGGAGAAAAACTGCGTAGGGATGATGTATTGTGAAGGATGCATCGAAGGGTAAAAATATATGTTGTGGTGAATTATAGCGTGAAATTTGTATAAAGTGGCCGTCTGTCTTGTTACTATAGTGTGTCTGTGTGTGTGTGTGTGTGTGTGTGTGTGTGTGTGTGTGTGTGTGTGTGTGTGGAAAGGACCGCTGTACTAAGATGAATACATTAACTTACTGAGCAAGTCTCCTTAAGTTATAAATTATAATTACGAACAAAGATGTGAATTTCATGGCTTGTTGGCGAAGTTTGCAAAGAATCCTTAAAATGGCGAAAAAGTAATTTAAGTTTTGGTCTCTGGAGTGGCTGTGTGCTGTTGAAGGTGCTGCTTCTCTCACCTTCCCTCGATTACCAAACCGGGATGTGTGTTCATGTGAGTGAAAAAATCTAATTAATTAATCTTCCTTCCTGTGACTACTAACCTTGTAGTTACTAATGACAATGTGACACCTGTTTCTTTATTACCCCTAAACGATTTTACTTACCAATAGCAATAGTAATGGTAAATGTTTTAACTCCTATTTTTACTCATTTGTTGTCAGCGGTGTCTTTCAGGAGCACTGTATTTTAAACTGACATAATAACATTACTGAAGTAATAGGAGAAAATACCGCTCTTAAAAGGTTAAAGATGCATTTATTTCATTGCTAAGTTAATGTATACTCTTCCACAACATATATTTATCATGAGTCTCTCCGTACCATGTATCTTATTTATTACTATTCTTTTATGATCTACCAATTTATATACGTCCTTTCTTGCTCTCCTTTAATCATCTATTCCTCCGTGTACGCTAAACCACAAATTATATATACGAGTTTGCCGTAAAAATTCCTTTTGGTAACTTGTACGTCACCTCCAGGCACTTCAATAGTTGTTTCCCTCACGGCGTAACTTGGTAGAGGAGAGCGAAGGAGAGGCGGGTCTCCATCTCTGACTTATTTATGAGTAACTTGAAGTGGCAAGAGCGACGTGAAGGTTTTGGTAACAGTGCTCCGTTGTCAAGGCCGATACACACGCACGCACACACACACACACACACACACACACACACACACACACACACACACACACACACACACACACACACACACACACACACACACACACACACACAAATGAAAAGAAAAAATACAGGCTGCCTTCAAACTACTACACAAAATTACTCCTGACTTAATTTTCTCTTTGTCCTCTGTGTCTTGTTTCTTCGTCTTCTCTTTTTCTTTTCCCTGTCTCTTTCGTCTTCGCCTTTTCCTTTATTTATCGTACTTCTCCCTTGCATTTCATATCTCTTCTCCACTGTCCTTGTGAAACTTTATGCTTTTTCGCTTTCTTGTGGTGTTTATTTTTTTCAGTTGTACACACTCTCTCTCTCTCTCTCTCTCTCTCTCTCTCTCTCTCTCTCTCTCTCTCTCTCTCTCTCTCTCTCTCTCTCTCTCTCTCTCTCTCTCTCTCTCTCTCTCTCTATGTGTGTGTGTGTGTGTGTGTGTGTGTGTGTGTGTGTGTGTGTGTGTGTGTGTGTGTGTGTCTGTATGTGTGCGTGTGTGCGTGTGTGTGTGTGTGTGTGTGTCATGAGGAAGGCTGTGGGAGATAAAAGAAGAAAGGTTGTCAGTTAGCTTTAAGCGACTAAGAGGTGAAGTGGGGGGTATCAGGAATATTATATGATTCTCTCTCTCTCTCTCTCTCTCTCTCTCTCTCTCTCTCTCTCTCTCTCTCTCTCTCTCTCTCTCTCTCTCTCTCTCTCTCTCTCTCTCTCTCTCTCTCTCTCTCTCTCTCTCTCTCTCTCTCTCTCTCTCTCTCTCTGGATAAATTTATAAAGAGAAATAGTGCAATCATTTGTCTCCTTTTCTTGACCTTATCTCGATGTGAGTGACCTTAAAAGCCTCTGCCTGACCGCGCCTGACCTTAATGACCCAGCTGACCCCAGGAGGATTTTGAATGAGGGCAATAGAAGGAAAAGGAGAGGGAGAGGTATACCTGTGATGTCCAGGAATTCTTTTGCCTTTGCTTCCATTTCTTCCTCTTCCTCCTTTCTCCTTTCTCTGGTCCTCCTCTTTTGTCTTTGATTCCTTCTTTCTATCGTTCTTCGGGTTTGGGAAATTTTTATCTTCCTTTCGTAATCTTTCTTCTATCTACAGTTCGTTTTTTTCTTTTTATATTTATTTAGTTACTCTTTTTCCTTGCGTTTCCTTCATTCTCATCTCTCTTTTTTTATCGTTCATCTATTTCTACCAATTATTTCCGTTCTTTTGCTCGTACACCTTTTTCTTTCTCTACCTATCCGATCCTTTCTCCTCCTCGCTCTCCCATTCTCCTTCCTTTCCATCTATCCTCCCTTCTTATCTCCTCTATGACCACCAACAGAACCACCTTCAACTCTTTTCCCCCTTTTCCTACTCCTCGTGGTCCTCCTGCTTTTCCAACTACTACTATTATCGAATGCCAATAAGCCAGTGGGTGCCGCGCCCGTCTTGGGGACTCTCAATGTCGCCCTGGATGAGAGGGAGGCACACAAGGAGGGAGTTTATGGGGCATTATCTATAACACGCCTGCTGCTTGAAACTGCCTTTGCCCTTTGCTGTGATTTTCCCCGTGTGTGTGTGTGTGTGTGTGTGTGTATGTGTGTGTGTGTGTGTGTGTGTCTGTTTCTGCTTTACTGTGAGATGAATCTTATGTATGCTTTTATCTTCCTTTCTTTTCTATCTCTGTCGTTTCATTTCCTGCGTTGTAGCTCCGTCGCATCCTCCATCGTCGTTGTGCTACGAGCTTGCATATTATCTCGTTCCTTCTTTTACGTACGTTGTTTTATGTTCTATATTCGTGCTGTGCGTTTTTGCATTTTCTCTTGTCTTTCCTGTTATTGGCAGTAAAGTAATTTGCTGTAATGACGCTGGTTTTTCTGCACAGATTATATAATTTTACTCATTGTTTTCATTCTGTATCAAAGCAATGGAGGAAGAAAGATTAATTGGTAATACAGTAAAGATGAAATGTGCAATAATAGTAATGAGACAAGGAAAAGATGAAGAAAAGGAGGAGCATAAGGTGAAGGAAGAAGAGATGAAGGGAGAGGAGAAGAAGGAGGACGTGTAGAAGAAAGAGTAGCAGTAGTAGTAACGAGACTAGGAATAGGAAGAAGAACCACTCGACTCAAGAAGAAATTAAGATGCATGAAGTCACTTTTTTTTTTTTTTTTTTTGCGTGGTGGGGAGGGGGGGACAGGAGGACATCTTGAGGAGAAGACTGGAAAGTGGAGCACGAGCAGAAAACTTCGACTCACACACACACACACACACACACACACACACACACACACACACACACACACACACACACACACACACACACACACACACACACACACACACACACACACACACACACACACACACACACACACACACACACACACACACACACACACACACACACACACACACACACACACATTGCAGCATCCATCCATCTGGCAGTTCCCTTATTTTCCAATCCAAAAGACGATGGGTAAAGCATTGAAAACCGCCCTTATTTTCAATATTGGAGGCAGCACAATGGCAGGCGGCGTCCCAGGGATTTCAATAGGCGCGGGGAAGGCAGCGTCGGGTGATGGAGCGCTAGCAATGGGGAGTAATGGAGTTAATGGACTCTGGAGTTGTGTGGGTCGCTTAGCCTTGTGCTGGAGTTTGAGTCTTTTTCAGGATCTTATGGCGTGATTACCTTCCGCTCAGACTCCATTCAGGTGTGTGTGTTGGGAGGGTGGGGAGAGAGAGAGAGAGAGAGAGAGAGAGAGAGAGAGAGAGAGAGAGAGAGAGAGAGAGAGAGAGAGAGAGAGAGAGAGAGAGAGAGAGAGAGAGAGAGAGAGTTTATCATCTTTTATTTGAGTCAACTATTTCTTTCTTTGAGTCAACTTTCCAAATCTCGTTTACGTTTATTGTACCATATTCTTACCAAGTTTCCTGAGTAACACACACACACACACACACACACACACACACACACACACACACACACACACACACACACACACACACACACACACACACACACACACACACACACACACACACACACACACACACACACACACACACACACACACACACACACACACCATCAACAAAAATACAAATTAACTTAACATGAAAGAACCACTTCTGGATTGCTAATAATCATCTGGCGGAAAAATAAGAACACTTTTTTTAGTCTTATTCTTTTTTCCATTTGATTCGTTATGAGCATTTTTGCCTTTTAATTAATTACGGTGAGCTGCGGCCACACTAATTACCTCGACGGATGGTTAATGTGTGTGTCTCTGCAACTTCGTCTTTTAATGTTCCTGTTTTTCCTGTGGTATTCTAGTGATAAGTAAACGACGTGGGTTAATTCATTCGTTCTTTCATTCTTCTCTTTTTTTTTTTTTTTTTTTTTGGGGGGGAAACGTAAAATTTTGTAAGTATTATTGCTTTTGGGTGCTTTTTTTTTACTTTAATATGGATTGTTTTTGTATATTTGTCTACTATTACTTATTAAGCCACTACTTCTAACTACTACTACTAGTACTACAACTACTACTACTACTACAACAATAACTACTACTACCACTACTACTACTACTACTACTACTACTACTACTACTACTACTACTACTATTATAATATCAATTCCAGCTTTTATTTACACATTCCTCTACTTCAACAGGCTAAGGTGTTACGCTCAAAATTTACCCTGTAATAATAATTTTTCTGTAATAATTAATTTAGGTCGATATATCTCCTGTTATGTGACTTTGTGTGTGATTTATGCTTTAATTAGTAGTGGTAACTGTCGATGTTGAGTAATTAATAACTGCCATTAATATTTGATTTAAAGTAGGAATGGAAATATTTCTCTGCAATTATGTAATGACTCGTGAATAGCATTTGTTTCGTGTTGAGAGGAAAATAATACCGGTATAGTGTTAAGCTTTAAGGTCCTGACGTGTTATTTCCTCTATGGCAGTTAAGCTTGTTTGTTTCAGCGGCATGAAAGTTATTAATTTGGATTACTTTAATTTTAGAGTCAACGTAATGTTTCAGTTTCCTCCTACATTAAGAATAACAAGCCACTTTTCTTGTTTTATTTCTAATTTTCAACTCCTGTCATTTTTGTTTTTATCATCACTTCATTTTTCTTCTCAAAACATCCACATTTTTCACATTTTACATTTATATTTCAACCTTTGTAAATTTAATTTCCTTCTCTTCACCAGTATTACACTATTTTTCCCACATTTGGCAAACATTTTTCCCTTTTCCTTCTATTTTAACACATCTTTCTCATCTTCATTCTCGTCGATTTCCTTTCCTGTAAAAGAATTATCCTCATCCCACATTTTATTCCTATATTTAGACATCCTCCTCCCTCTTTTTCCGTTTTCTTTGCCATGTACCAGCAGTGAATGAAGGAATCGAGTAGAGTCCTGACAATGATAGTATTGTAGGCGGTAACGCAACCAACAATGGAGCAGCGATAAAAGCTTTTACCGCAACCTTTTATGACGGATTTCAACGCTGCCACAAAACTGCTCCCGCCGCCACTGCCAGACGTGTTGAGGGTCAAGGTGAAGGAGACTTTACCGATGGAAAAATTGTCGTGCCGGATGTAATGGGGTAATTTTGGAACGTTAGACGGAAAGGCACATGAATAACCAATGAGAGAGAGAGAGAGAGAGAGAGAGAGAGAGAGAGAGAGAGAGAGAGAGAGAGAGAGAGAGAGAGAGAGAGAGAGAGAGAGAATCTTTAAACCTTAAAACATTTTATACCTCACTGGAGAAAGTGCCGTGAAGAAGAAAAAATATTGAGAGAGCTTTACTATTTACGGAAGAAAAAAACATATATATACGCATTAAATAATATGAATAATTTAGCGAGGAAAAAGAAAGTGTGGTGCTTATTTGCTTTCGTTATTTTCCAATCGAAGACTCGCTTACGGTAGCCAAGTGAACGCATGAATACTAATGAGTCCGAAAAAAAAAAGTAGTAAAACGACCATTTCACGCCAGAGCGAGTCACACTTACGTGCTATTTAATGCTACGGCAAGCTTGGCGCAATACATTAATGTCTTGACGAGTTTTAGGGAAGTAAGTGAATATACGTACGTACATGAGCGAAATGAACACCACGAATTCTCTTTAACATGTACCGGGGATAAATGATGAATGAAGAGAAATGAGTCATGAATGAATAAGCCTAAGTTGTCGAAGATAAAACCATACTAATCATCACATGAATAAAAAAATATATAAACTTGCAACGAATATGTACATACATAAGTACATGCCTACAGATAGACAGAATGACGGATAAACAGACACACACGCTTGCATACAGAAAGACAGACAAAGAAACACATTTACAAAGACAAACAGACACGCCTGCAGACAGAAAGAGACGTATAGACACACTTGCACACAAAAATATAGACAGATACAGTCAACAGACAGAAAGACAGGCAAATAATCACTTACAAAGACAGACCAACAAATTCACTAACAGACAGAAAGACAGACAAACAAACACACAAAGACAGACAGATAGTCATTAACAAAAATACAGACTGACAGACATTTCCAGAAAGACAGGCAGACGGACAGACAAAGAAACAGACAGACATACTTAAACTCATTACAGAAATAGATAAGTTCCAGGAATGTGTTGTTCGCTGCTTCAAGTTTCATCAGAGACATTAATTAGAGAGCGAGCGAGGAGTGGCGAGGAGCAGCTCTCTATGAGTGAGACTAGGCAGGGGGAGGCAGACAGGGAGGGAGTGGGGAGTGGACAACATAGGGTGGGGTGAAAATTTAATTCTGTAGAGAGAAGTATGAATGATATCTTGTTCATGTGTGTCTGTGTAGTCTCTCTCTCTCTCTCTCTCTCTCTCTCTCTCTCTCTCTCTCTCTCTCTCTCTCTCTCTCTCTCTCTCTCTCTCTCTCTCTCTCTCTCTCTCTCTCATATACACACAGAAACATACAAAACACACACTTATACCCCTTCATGTCACTTCCAAGTTCCATTCCCCTTCTTTTACATCCACCACATTCCCCTTTCCTCCTCTTCCACTGTTCCCCTCTCCACACCTTCCACCTCCACTCTCCAATCCACTCGCTCTTTGACATAACTGCATTGCCTTCACATTTTGCTCCACTCTTCCCCCAACGTCCCACATGTCATCACCAACACCACCACCACCACCACCACCACCACCACCACCACCACCATCGTCACCGCCACCGCCGCCGCCGCCGCCATCACAGCCTCTTCTCCCTGAGGTTCCAAGCAGCGATTTCTGATTCATGAAAATGCTTCCCAAGATGTGTCCCGCTGCTCTCCTGAAAGCTTGAGTAACGTGGGATATGTATTTTTATTCGTATTCATATTCATAGCGAAGGATGGAAAGGAAGGTGATTCGTTGGGTTTATGTATGTATGTATGTATATGGTGGTGTGTGTGTGTGTGTGTGTGTGTGTGTGTGTGTGTGTGTGTGTGTGTGTGTGTGTGTGTGTGTGTGTGCTTGTATTTCATTGATTATTGTAGTGTTTGAATGAAGATAAAGAGAAATCCAAAAGACATGTAGTGTATAGGTCATATTTTACACACACACACACACACACACACACACACACACACACACACACACACACACACACACACACACACAGCTATTAACTTACAACCTATAACTTGCCCTTTGTTCCCTGTACAGGTTCATTTTCCCTCCTTCCCTCCCTTCTACAAACTCCTTGCTCCTCTCCCTATTGAATCTCCCTCCAATCTCGTGTTGCCTTTCGAACTTTCCTCTTTATACCTCGTCTTCCTTTTTTTTTTCCCTGAGTAAGGTACTATGAACCCTACCATTACTTTCCTTTTTTTTTCCCCTTGCCTCTCTTCTCTTTTCCTTCCCTTATCTTCCCTTGATTTCACTTCCCTTCCCGTCCCTTCTCTTTCACTTTTTCCTTCCCTTCCCTTCCCATCCCTTCCCTTCCCTTCCCATCCCTTCCCTTCCCTTCCCTTCCCTTCCCCTCCCTTCCTTACCTTTCCCTCCTTTTTTTTTTCACTTCACTTTTCTTCACTTTTCTTTTCTTCTCTTTCCTTCCCTTCCCTTCCCTTCCCTTTCCTTCCCTTTCATTTCCTTCCCTTTCTCTTGCCTTGTGTCTCCTTCCCTTCCCTTCCCGTCCCCTCCCGTCCAGCCCACCAGTGCGTCATTTCAACACCAAGACTCAGGCAGTTATCTCAATTTAGAAGCAGATATAAATAATGCATATGAAACAGATCGTCCTCTCCGTCAGACCAAGATGAGAGTAAACAAAAAAAGACATCATAGATTAGACACGGAGCCCAAACACGGAGAATTGTCCTTTCTTAGTTATTAAGTCCTTAAGTCTGATTTCCTTTGGTGGGTGTGTCTCTTAAAGCCTCTGTTACATTTCCTAGTCAGAGGAATTTAAATATACTAAGAGTGTGTCAGGAAAAACAACACAGCGGTTTATTTACAGTTGTGTCTTAATTGCAGGATGCGGCAGCGAGCGTTCTGAGCCTGAGGAAGTCCTGCGAGGCGAAGCGGAATGAGGAGTGAGTAGAACCATTGGATCCTTTATTGTTTTTCCTTGTTATATTTTGCCTCATATCGTCAGGAGGATGAGAGCCTTTATGCATCAGTAAGCGGTCTGTTATGAAGAGACTTGAGGTGTTTTTGTCAGGTTATTGTGTTTAGATGGAAAGGATTGAACTCTTTCATAGCAATAGTGTTTAGAGAAATAGAGAAAGAACTTCTTTTTTTTCATTTTTACAAACTCCTCCGTTTTATCTTTCCGTCTCATGTGCTCAGTGAGTAAGTTCATTTGCTGTTTGTTTTTAGTACACGTCCTGCATCTTAAACTTTACTCAGCTACGATTCTGAGAAATGTAACTATCATCATTAATTACTCAAACGCTGTATTATTTATACCTGGATATTTCTTCAGTTGCTTTCATTTTAGTTACCAAGTATCACATTCATAGATCAAAGCCACAAGGATGCACTGGCAAGGTGATGGACTCACTAACATTACTATCTCAATGCAAGGCGACACGTGCTGCTGGATGGGAGAAATAGCTTGGTGTTGATCCACGAGGAGGCCGTGATGGTAAAGGAAGAATATCTAAAGGGAAAAGAAAAATGGTTATCTTGATGGAAAGAAGGAATTTGTGGACGTTATTACATAAACATGGGCTAAAATTCAGGCCTTCTTTTTATGATGAAAATGTGATGATATACCTTATAGAGAACCATATCTTCTTTGTCCTTTATGCATATGCTTATTGAATAACCTTAACAAGTGCCTCTTTTCCATAAACTTTACTTCCTTATTTTCACTTCAAGACCTCCTCCTCTCACCTCCACAACGTCCGCGTATCCAAACAGACTACACACGCGAGACTATCTACTTTCTAACATGAATTTCACCCCACACTCCTTTCCTTATTTCCGCCCTTCCCTTCCCCCCCCTAAAAGCTTGCTCGTAAACTTGGGTCCTCTTGTTTCTTACAGCGCCCCACCGCCCTCATCGCCTCCCATCCCCTTGCTTTCCCCCACTCAACCTCTCTATACTCCACTACGGCCGGCAATCCACCTATCTTTCGCCGCCTTTACAGCCTCTTCCTTCCATCCTTTTTTCCCCGTACCTTTCCCCTTCCATTTTCATTCCCTTCACCCTTCAATTTCCTCCCAACGCTGCCTCTCAGCCATCCCATCTCCGTCCCTCATTCCACCCTTGCTTCACCACTCTTGCTTCACCACCCTTCGTTTTCTCTGCTTGCCACGTTTTCTGTTCCTCACTGTCTTCACGACCCTCTCTTTCCCTAACGTCACTCCTTTTACACGCAATCTCCAATACGGCGCTACAATTTTCTGCCGTAAAATTTCCTCGGATATTAGCAATTTCATATATTCAACGGAGCTTGAGTGATGTTTAATGTATGTACAAGTGACACATTTTATTGTCAGCCGCCAACTACATACGCGTCTCATCAGTTCAGTAGTATTCATTCATTTATTCAATTTTGTGTTCATTAAAAAAGTAAAAGTTTAGAGTTTTAGTACCGGCTTAAAGATTTAAGAAAAGTGGATTTTAGGATCTTCATTATGTCATTTACTTTTTCCCTTTCGTTTTTTCTCTCTATTTTTTTTTTTTAAGTTAAGATATTTTGACAAAGGTGGGAATTAACGTAGACTAATGAGGGATTACTTTTGTACTCAGGGAATGTCAGAGACAGACGGAGAGAGAGAGAGAGAGAGAGAGAGAGAGAGAGAGAGAGAGAGAGAGAGAGAGAGAGAGAGAGAGAGAGAGAGAAAATATGAATGACATAATTTGCTATATTAATGGATTTTGCTCAGGCAATATTCATCTCTCTCTCTCTCTCTCTCTCTCTCTCTCTCTCTCTCTCTCTCTCTCTCTCTCTCTCTCTCTCTCTCTCTCTCTCTCTCTCTCTCTGCCACTTAAGTGAGAGATCGATTGCATAATAACTTCCTGGTGTTTTCAGGAGAGAGAGAGAGAGAGAGAGAGAGAGAGAGAGAGAGAGAGAGAGAGAGAGAGAGAGAGAGAGAGAGAGAGAGAGAGAGAGAGAGAGAGAGAGAGATGAATAAAAAATAAAATATGTATCTTGTGTGAATGTAAATTTGCTCAAATATTCATATGTATTTTTCCACCACCATTTTTGATACGTGAAATATTCATAGTATTAATTCACGTGACAAGTACATAATTAACCTGTTTTACGAATACTGGCAAAAAAAAAAAAATATTCCCCCTAATTTTTCTGTAATATTCCAACGTTTAACAATTTTGGGGAATCTTTATGACAGCGATGCGCATAACAATATTTCCTGATGTAATAGGATAGTTTTACATAACAGCCTCCGAGTCCTATGCTGCAGGAATCCTTAGGGAGTCGTAACCTGCACCTGCTGTCATTTGGAAATCCTACATGACCTTGAGAAGCAGCTGGTGCCCTAATGTCCTCCCTTCTGGGCGCTCCTCTGTTCCCTTACCTCTCCTTCCGCCTCCCCTTCTCTCTCTCTAATTCTCCCCATTCTCTACTCTTCCTTTTCCTCTTCCTCTCGCCTCTGCCTTTTCTCACCCTCCATTCATTCCTTGCCTTATTTTCCTCATTCGTTATTCTTTTCTGTTTCCTCCTATGTCTTCCTTTTCTCCCTGGTATTCTATGAGTTTATTCTCCTATGCTTCACACCTTCCTGCCGATCTCTCTATTGTCCTCCCTCCTCTCCCTTCCATCCTCCCATCCTTTCTGTTTTTATTTTTTTTATCTTTAATTCCCTACAACCCTTTTTCCTCCCTTCCTCCTTTCCTCAAAACTCTGTCATCACCTCTCCTTTGGTTCTCTCTCTCTCTCTCTCTCTCTCTCTCTCTCTCTCTCTCTCTCTCTCTCTCTCTCTCTCTCTCTCTCTCTCTCTCTCTCTCTATCTATCTATCTATCTATCTATCTATCTATTTATCTATCTATCTATCTATCTCTCTGTATCTCCAATCTTCTCACTTTCTCTTATATCATTCACTCCTGCCCCATTCCCTCCCTCTCTCTCTTTCCCTCCCTTAATCCCCCGTAGAAATACTCGTTAATGCCTTTGCTCATCCAGTCTTCCCTCACTGCGCTCAGAGGGATGAAGGCCGCTCTAGGGGTGGACTCGGGCGCGTTTTCTGTTGTTTTTATTAGTTTTGCCCGAGGGGGACTTTTTTATATTATATATACGAGTATATTTTATTTTTTTATTTTTTTTTATTTTTTAGCGCGAGGAAGAGTACATTTTTGTCCCGCCTTTATTGTCCTTTTATTGTCTGAGTCTGGTGGTGGTGTCAGAGTGAAAGAGAGAGAGAGAGAGAGAGAGGGATCGTGAGAGAGGAACAGGGAGAGGGATAGAGAAAGAGACCTCCACCTTCCTTCAGCCGAGAAAAAGCCATATTTCTTGACTTCCTCCCGCGCTCCAGACAAATACCCAATGTATCCACAAGACAAATCGTGGCACATTCTTCTTCCTTGAGTGTTATGTTGTGCCTTGCGACCCTTGCCTTTTGCCCGCCGCACCTTTCTTCGCGCCGTCCCTCAGGTAGTACTCTTGCGCCTCATTCCTCTTGGTTTTCCTACACGCACATCATTTTCGTTCCCTCCACGCCACGCTCTGCCTATGTATTCTACCCTGAAACTCAATAGCGTCTCCCTCTACCTTGCCTTTTTGCCTCATTTCTCCTTGTTTTCCTTCACCTTCATCTCCGTTCTCTTCACGTACTTCCTTCCTAAGTCTTCTACCCATTAAACTCAGTGTGCGTGTTCCCGTCTCTCCGTCTCTCTAGCGTTGTCTTAGTAAATGCATAAGTTAGCTCAGCTCCGGTGTCTGGCACGGCTGAGTGGAGGCACACCACCTGGGTAACCATATTACGCGGCACGGGTAGTTTGTGGAGGAGACGAAGGAGGAGGAGCAGGAGGAAATGGAGAAGAGGAGGACGTGGAGGAGAAGGGATGAGAAGTGAAAAGGGAAGTAAAAATAAGAGGGAGAAAAATAGGAGGGTGTATAAGAAGAGGTGTGGAGGGAAGTAGAAAGAGGAGTGCCTGAGGGAAAAGGGAGAAGAATAAGAAGGGAAAGAGAAATGGGAGGGAGAAAAATAGGAGGGTGTATAAAAAGAGGTTGGGAGAGGAGCAGAAGGAACTCGGGGAAAGTAAAACGTGAAGGAAAAATGAAGAATAATAAGAAGGGAAAGATAAATGGGTGAGAGGAAAAAAAAAGAGGATATATAAGAAGAGGTGTGGGGAGGAGTAGAAGGAAATAGGAAAGAGGAGGACGTAGAGTAAAAGGAAGAGAAATAAGAAGGGAAAGAAAAAAATAGGCTGGAGAAAAATAGGGGTGAAGAAGAGCAGAAGGAAATGGTGCAAAGAAGGACGTAAAGGAAAAGGAAGAGGAATAAGAAAGGAGCCGAGGAGAAAGTAGGAAGAAGCATAAGAAGATGTGTGAAGGAAGGCAAAATTGAGAGCAGGACAAGATATTGGAATAGCTCGCCTGTCATGGAAGGGAAATATTTAGTGACATTTCTGCTGATTTCTGTCACGTGATGAATATCGAGGAAAATATTTAGTGTATTCCTTCTCCTCTTTCCCCTTTAGTTAATATGCACTTCTATCTAAATGACTCTTCCTTTCCTCCTCCTCCTCCTCCTCCTCCTCCTCCTCCTCCTCCTCCTACTTTACCATCACCTCTTTCTCTGCGTCCTCTTCCTCTTTCCTTAATACAGTATCCTCATTTTTCCTCATTTAATTTCTCTCCCTCTCCTCCTTTACCATCACTTTTTTCTCTACATCTTCCTCTTTCCTCTTTACACTGTTTTTCCTAGCTCCTTTCCTTCCCCATTTCTCTTTCTCTCCTTTCCCATCACCCTTTCCGTTCTCGTCCTCTCTACTGCACAGTGTCTTTCCCAGTTCCTCTGCTTCCCATTTCTTTCCCTTGCCTCCCCTCCCTCTCAAGATGAATAGCCGAACCTTCCTGATCATGATTAATAACAGTAGGCCGCGCTAGTAACTCAAGGGCTTTGTGTTAATCTTGGTGTTGTAATATAAGCTGAAGGCGGGCCTGGAGTCTTAGCTGTAGGCGTATTAGTTGTAGGAGGGGGAGGGGGTAGGTGGTGGAGGTGGTGGTGGTGATGGAGGAGGAGGAGGAGGACGAGAATGAGGAGGAGTAGGAGGATGACTTAAGGGATGTTATATAACTTTATGCTCTCTCTCTCTCTCTCTCTCTCTCTCTCTCTCTCTCTCTCTCTCTCTCTCTCTCTCTCTCTCTCTCTCTCTCTCTCTCTCTCTCTCTCTCTCTCTCTCTCTCTGCCCTTTATTAGGCGCATAAAGTTAACAAAGTAGATCTAAAAAGAACATGTTTTCCTTATTCTTTTTTTATTCTTTAATAAAAAAAAAATCACTCATTAAGTTTTCATGCTAATTTTCTTCTTATTAAAAGTTCAAAAAACATCTATTCATCAACTCTGAAATATATCACAGCGATTTTTCACTACCACTCGTACTTCAACAAAACCATAAAGCCACTTCATTTTCCCCTTGTTTCCCCTTTCCTGACAACCCACACTGCCTTGTTCCCCTCGTGTCACTCACCCTCTCCCTTTGGCCCTTGTGTCAGCACCCGCCAGTCCGTCCCCTCCTCCTCCCTTCCGCTCCTGCCTCTCTCTAATAAGCGCGGTTCCCTGCTGGCGCTTGAATCTGAGCTCAATTAAACTTCAAGCATAACCATAAAACGCCACACTGGAGGAGCCTCGGATTCTGGGCAAGTTGATATGGTTTGTGGGGTCAGCACTGTGTTTTAAGAGAGGAGAGGAAGAGAGAGAAGGAAAGGGAGAGAGAGAGAGAGATTAAGGGCGAGTAGTAAAACAGACAGACGCACGTAAAACTTCTTGTCAGTGATGTATTTTCTTATCAGCAGCTCAAGTTTTTTTTCATATTTTTTTCTCCTTCCTTTCTTTCCTTTTTCTCTTGTATTCTTATCAGTTACCCTTCCTCTATTGTTCTTTGGCCTTTCTTATACTATATCCCCTTCCTATCTCAGCCTCTCTCTCTCTCTCTCTCTCTCTCTCTCTCTCTCTCTCTCTCTCTCTCTCTCTCTCTCTCTCTCTCTCTCTCTCTCTCTCTCTCTCTCTCTCTCTCCCTCCCTCTCTCCCTCGCTGTGATTTACGTCTACACCGAGATAGGAAACATTGTCTTGAGGATTTTTTTGTGCTGTTGTTGGATGAAAAAAAGATCCCATGTAAATCTATATAAATCGGAACTGACATTCTTTAAATATACGAGTCTTTTCTCTCCCGTCGCTCTCCTCTCTTCCAACTCCTGCTATATACTTCCCCTTTTATAGTTTTCTTTCCCCTCTTTCTATAATTTATCCTCTGTATAGCTCTACTTCTATCTCCTCCTTCCGTTCCTTCATCATTCCTTCCCTCCATAGTTTTACCTCGTACTCTTTTTTTCTCCTACTTTTTTTTCTTACACTGCATCTTTTCTCTCTTTACTTCTCTCACTGCGAGACGTGAGAGGGAAAATAAACTGACAAATAAACAAAGACCTTATTTTCAGGATTTTTTTCTCTGTAAAAAGAAAGCATCTTGCGATTACTATTTACTTTAATTTACCTAGCGCCTACGTATTTTTCATTGCATTTCCACGTACCATAATAAACAACACTATCGCTACTAGCCATTACCTCATATCAGCATCACCATCAACAACACCGTCATCACTGCACAGCCACAACAAACACCACCACTAAACATAACCTTATAACACCATCACCAGCACAAACAACACTGACCCTCACCATTAACTCCACCACTACCACCACCACCACCACCTCTAGTAACAACAGTAACCAGAACCAAACAGCACAAAACAACACTAAGAACAAAAGCCTCAGGTTTCCCTCTACACCTCAATGAGTAAAACAGGAGTTAGATGGACCGGAACACAATCAGCGGCGAGCCTAACCGAGTAGGATTACCCAGAAATTGCCTCAATGCTGCGCCGCCCACGTCCAGATGCGGGAGGCGGGCACGTTTCTGATGGGCGGGGCGAGGCGAGGCGAGGTTGCAAGGCGTGAGTGGAACAGAGTCTTTTGGTTACTGCCTTGAGAGAGAAAGATGGGAGATGTTAGGTCCTGTAGAGGGAGAGAGAGGGAAGGGGGAGTCGGGGAAAGTGAGAGTGTGTTTGCTTTTGAGGTTAAAGTAAGATAAACGCAGTGTGAAAATTGTCTTGGATTTTCAGAGGCGCTTGTGTGGCTTGTGTGGTTTGTAAGGCGAAGGCATTTCTCGTGATTTCATTTATATCAACTAAAGGTAACTCTGATAGCTGTGAGTATTTATGTTTTGTCATAATACCGTTATTCACTTCTCTGTTCATCGAGACTTCGGTGAATGATAATTTCAGTCCCTGAAGCATAGTATACTGTGCAGTATAGTGCTGTGTGTCAGTGGTTTAATATTCTCACTTGGGGCTCAGAAACATAACCAATCATTCACATGTTTACCTGCTTGTCAACTGATACTTGTACAGAGAGATTAACAAACTGAATTTTGTGTCGATTGAAAAGGCGAAATCTCTAGCTCAAAATCTTTCCGCTGCCTGACAAAAGCTTTAGAGTTGTTAACAGACAACTTGACATTGTACAACTCACACAGTTGGACTAATTTTTTTCATATCAACCTATATGAAAGTGTCATTTCTAGTTATGAAATCTATGCATTTGCTTAACGAAAGCATGTGATTACTTGATGGAATATTTGATTTAGCTGAGCACACTAGGCTATCCTTTCACTCATTCTTTTTATATTAAACGTACGAATCACATTATTAATTTTGTCAACAGTTTCCTATCCATTCGCTCAGCCTAGAGTGGAGATCCTGCCTTGCTATTATGAAACCTGAACGAGACTCATCGGTTTAATTGAAGGCAGTTGACTTAAGGAGGAAACCTAAGCTGTATTTAACGAGGCCCAACCACCTTAACGAACCCGCGACACACCTTGGGTCATTCCAGTGTGTTGATGCACCTTTAAAGATAATACATAAAACAGTGAATGACTCGTTATTCAGTTTTGCTATGTTTGTTCCCAATTTCCTCTCCTCTTTTCCTTTTCGTCCACCTTTTCATTCTAGTCCATTAGTCTTTTTATCGCCTCCCTCACTCTCTTCACACACACACACACACACACACACACACACACACACACACACACACACACACACACACACACACACACACACACACACACAAGGCCATAAACTTTCAAAACACCTCCCTTTGTCCTCTACTGCTCCTCCTCCTCCTCCTCCTCCTCCTCCTCCTCCTCCTCCTCCTCCTCCTCCTCTTCCTCCTCCTCCTCCTCCTCCTCCTCCTCCTCCTCTTCCTCCTCCTGCTCCTTTTCCTCCTCCTCCTCCTTTTCCTCCTCCTCCTCCTCCTGCTATTTTCCCCTTCCTCCCAGCATCCTTCAAGGGACAGACAGCGGGAGATGAAGATGGAGATGCAGTTTTTTTATTTTCCCCTCTTACTTTACGAGCATCCTTCCTAAGTGCGTGTGCGCGTGAGTGTGCATTTGTGTGTGTCCGTTCTTTCCTCACAGACCGCGCCTTGCCCCAGCCAATGAATCCCAAGCACAGGTGATTCTCTGATCGTAACCCTCCGTAATGCGTCCCTCCTATCATTACCTTTATATACTGTATTGCAGGATTTCTCGCTTCGGTTACTTTGCCCTTATTGCATTGCGTTTATCCTTATCTTTTAACGTTTTCTTTCATGTGTTTCTCTCTCTCTCTCTCTCTCTCTCTCTCTCTCTCTCTCTCTCTCTCTCTCTCTCTCTCTCTCTCTCTCTCTCTCTCTCTCTCTCTCTCCATTTTCCGCCTCTTTCCCGTGTATTTTCCCTTACTTATTCATTCCTGGTGTCCTTTTTCCTTTTTCTGACTGAATTTTATACTTTTTTTTCTTAATTTCTTGTTCTCTTCGCGTTTTTTTTTTTTTTTCTCGTGTTCCCCTTCTTGCAGTTTCTTTTTTTCCGTCTTCTTTCGTATTTTGTTTTTACAGCGTTCTTCATGTCTCTCTCCCTCTCTTATGGTGTCAGGTAAGAAGCAACAAGAGGCACAAGTATCCAAGTGTCTAGAATGGGACAAGATGGGCGGGACAAAGCGATAAGAAGAGAGGATGAGAAAAAGAGGAATGAAAAACTGTGAGGAAAAGAAGGAAAAAAATGGGAAGGGAGAAAGGAGGGGAAATGGGAAGGAGACGAATGAGAAGAGTGAGTCAAGGAATGAGAGAGATGGAAAAAGTAAGGGAAGAAAGAAAAGAGGGAAATGGGAAGATTAGGGGAAGAAAAGAAAGGAAAACAGGAGGGGGGATGTTGAGGGAAAAAAAGGAAGGAAGGAAATAGGGAGAGAAGAAAGGAAGAAAGTAAAGGAGGAGGGAAAGATTGAGGAAAGGAAGGAAGTTAAGAAAGAAGGAAGGAGGAAAAGATTGAGGAAAGGAGAGAAAGATTGAAAAAAGGAAGAAAGCAAGGAATAAAAGAGGGAAGA
>NC_087163.1:19239584-19264584 GCF_035594125.1 Scylla paramamosain
AGAGAGAGAGAGAGAGAGAGAGAGAGAGAGAGAGAGAGAGAGAGAGAGAGAGAGAGAGAGAGAGAGAGAGAGAGAGAGAGAGAGAGAGTAGAAAGGAAATTGTAGGTGATCATGAACCTATCCAAGTCTTTTAAAAAAATTCCAATACCATTTAAGTACGTCTATTAACACTCTCTCTCTCTCTCTCTCTCTCTCTCTCTCTCTCTCTCTCTCTCTCTCTCTCTCTCTCTCTCTCTCTCTCTCTCTCTCTCTCTCTCTCTCTCTCTCTCTCTCTCTCTCTCTCTCTCTCTCTGCATATTCTAAGGTCATTATAAAGTTCATATACCACTGTGACTTTCTTTGTATGCCGTGCTTGTGTATTCAGAGAGAGAGAGAGAGAGAGAGAGAGAGAGAGAGAGAGAGAGAGAGAGAGAGAGAGAGAGAGAGAGAGAGAGAGAGAGAGAGAGAGAGAGAGAGAGAGAGAGAGAGAGAGAGAGAGAGAGAGAGGGCGGGGAAAAACACAAGCATAGAAACAGATCCAGTGATAGAAAGCAAGAGAAAGAAAAGTAAAAGTATCAGCAGCAAAAATAGTCTATTCCTGCGGAGTAAGTGAAACGCAGCTGGTATTGACCGCAGACTTTCGCACCGCACACTCATGCATCAGCCGTGGCGTAAGAGGCATTGCTCGCGTGGGTGTGTCGGGCGCGCCGTGAGCCATGAAGAGGGACCTGATTCCAAACCACAAATGATAAGCAGGAGAATGATGATACCTGCTTGTTGTGATTATGGATGAGGTTTCTCTTGCCTTGACCCCGTTACCACGTCCTCCTCGACAGATATTGATAGTGGAGTGAGGTGGAGCGCGAGAGACTAAAGAGAGGAAGGCAGGGAAGTGGAAGGGTAATGGAGGGTGAAGGGAAGGGAAGGGTGTAGAAGAGATGAAATAAAAAGGGTGAAGTGAGAGGAAGGATGTAGTAAAGAGGGTGATAAAGATGAGCTATTGATTAGTACGTTGTTTAATGCACGAAGAAAAAACATGCTGGGAGTTTATCATCTGAATATTTGTGATATATCAGAATCTTTGTGAGATTCTTCTCTATTCCAGGATTGTTAAATGAGAAATATGAAATGAAAAAAAAGGAACTGTCATATCAAATTATTCCGCTTCCATTTTGTATGACTATTATAATCGAATTCTGAGCCGGGGAAAATAAGTTAGAATAAGATTAATATACAAAGGAAACAATATAGATCATAAATAGATACTAGATAAATGAATAGACAGGTAAATATATAATATATCACATTTCATGATCATTATCAAACATTGCTGGCTATTATATTATGATCAAAGCAGCAGCAAAAATAGAATGACAAAGAAAAAGAATGAAGATACATACCAAACTAGCTCTGACATCGTTTCCTTACAAAAAAAAATGAAAATGATTATAACTTATATTAGTATCACTGTATAGAATTACGACAGGAAGAAGATAAATTAGGAAATAAGAATAACATAAATAAGGTAACAATGTATAGGCCATAAATAGCTTGACATCCAGCTTTTACATGGAAGAAAAATGTTAGTCTATTCAGTTATAATAGGGAAATAAGATGCTAGTATAAGAATGACATGAAGAAGGAACAACGTAGATAAACATAAGAATAGTAATGTATATGAATATAAATTACAATATAGATAAGTTGCGTATGAATAGCATATGTAGAACGATACCATAAAAAAGGGAGACTATAGATAAGTGTAAAAATAATACAAAGGGGTGATGTATTTAAGTGTAAGAGTAAGATAACAAAGGCAACAGTAAAGATGACCCTCAAAAATAAGTTAACATCTTTCACTTACATAAAAACAAAACGTGAATGTCTGTACAAAAGAATAAATCCAAATTCTTACAAAGACGTGATCGGTATCGCTGACCCAGAGGCTGACCTAGGATTGGAGCACGGCCAGAGGTATTTTTTTCTGTCCTTTTTTTTATATTTTCTCCCTCCCCTCCACCCCTCTCTCCCTCTCCCTCTCCCTCTCACGGGTAGAAAAGGAAGGCGATACATTCAAGAATTAATACACTGCGTTAGTTGTGACGAAAAGATGCATCGGGTTGATATCAATGTTTACTGATTTTTTTTTCTTTTTCTTTTTCGGAATATCATACGATCGTATAGCTTTTTTTTTTCAGTTTGGTGTATCATGTGTGCGTTTTTGTTTTTCCTTTTTCGTGTTGAGCAGTTTAATATTTATCTTTTTCTTTTCGGTAAACACTGACTTTTTGCTATATAGATTTTTGTTTTTACTCTTGCCTGTCATGTTAACTTTTTTTTCATGCTCAACAGATTAGCGTTTTTGTTTTCAAGCTCTAAACAATCCCCCCTTTTTCTTTTTTTACATATGTTTTGGTGTTGGCTTTGTTGATAGGAAAGATTGATGTAAGCGTATTTCTTTTCCCTTTTTGACATGCTTCAGTGTTGGTTCTGTTGGTAGAAAAGATAAATGTATGTTTATGTGTGCTGGACAGCACTGTTTTCACTTATCTGTCCGTCTTTCCATTCTATAATTTTCTTTTCCCAAGTCACTCTTTATTATCATGTTTTATCATTTGTATTTTTAGAAATTATCTACACAGTTTTTATTCACTTTTATTCTTCTAAAACTTTTTTATCACCTAACCCTTCTTTTGTCACACTTTCCTTTCCTTTCATTTCCGAACTCTTTTGTCCTAACGGGGAAAGTGACAACGAGTACTGGGTATCCATCACTCCTCCTCCTCCTCTTCTTCCTCCTCCTCCTCCTCCTCCTCCTCCTCCTCCTCCTCCTCCTCCTCCTCTTCCTCCTCCTTCTTTTCTTCCTCCTTTTCCTTCCCCTCTTCGTCCTCCTCTTCTTATCGCAAATGAAATCAGAAGTAGCAGATGGTGGACGTTTCCCTTGCACTCTCTAATTATAAAGTTGGAGCGGACGGACGGGGTGAAGACCGGAGGGAACGAGAGAAAGAGAAGGAAAAATAGGAAACGGTAAGAAAGAGGAGGAGAAGGAGGAAGAAGAAGAGGAATAGGTGGAGTATGATGAGAAGGAAGGATAAGACAGGAATTATAGTGAATGCATTTGAAACCTTGATCCCAAAACGCACCTTTTCCACATTTCAAGTAACTGAGGCTTTTCCTAGTCACCATACACTCCGTCCAGTCCAGCTTAACCTGATCCCAACTAAATTTTTCACATTTTTTTATCTTGTCCTTTCTTCTCCTCCTCGATCCTTTCTTCCCTCAGCTCACTCAACCCGAAATCCTTCCTTACCTCGCACCTTTCCTGTCCAGCCTTTCCCTTCACCTCTCACCGACAAGACCCAAAATTTCGAAAGGAGATGAAGCTTTCCCTTTCCTGTCCTCCTCTCTCGTTCCATGTTCCATTTCTTCGTCTATCCTCCTCCTCCTCCTCCTCCTCCTCCTCCTCCTCCTCCTCCTCCTCCTCCTCCTCCTCCTCCTCCTCCTCCTCCTCCTCTTCCTCTCTCTCTTCCTTCTTGTCCTCGTCCTCGTTCTCATTCTCATCGTCGTTTTCCTCCTCCTCCTCCTCCTCCTCCTCCTCCTCCTCCTCCTCCTCCTCCTCCTCCTCCTCCTCCTCCTCCTCCTCCTCCTCCTCCTCCTCCTCCTCCTCCTCTTCCTTCTCCTTCTCCTTCTCCTCCTCCTCCTCTTCTTCCTCTTCCTTCGCACTTAGTAGCCAACTGAATAGAAAATAAAGGCCTTTATTGTTTACGTGTGTGTGTGTGTGTGTGTGTGTGTGTGTGTGTGTGTGTGTGTGTGTGTGTGTGTGTGTGTGTGTGTGTGTGTGTGTGTCAGTATTCTTATTCCTATTTCCTTTGCTTTCTTGTATTATTCATATTAATCGATGCTTGTCTTAATAAATCACATTCACAACAAATTAGGAAAGTCAAGGCTTAAGAGGAAGGAAAATATAAAACTAGACCTTCGAGTATTGTTCGAATAATCACAAGGAAGACTTAACCGTTAATTACCAATGAAAATATGAACACCACGGAAAGTCATCAACATTTAAGAAACATCCGCTGAGGAGATGAGAGAGGAAGAGAAACGGAGAGAGAAAGGAAGAGAGAGGAGGCAAACAAGGGCGGACGAAGGAAAAAGTGGAAGCAGGAGAGGAAATTGTGAAGGATAAGGAGGTCGTTGGTTAAGGAAAGGAGGTTAGCAGACGCCAGGAAAAAGAGGTGTAGAAAACAAGACCTGATGAAGGGCAAGTAGAAAATTTAAGGTGGGAGGAAAAAAGTGGAGATACAGAAAACGTGAAGTGTACAGCAACAGAAAACATCGTCTGGTAGCAAAATAAAAGCAGGATAATCACGGTGAAAAAAAAGTAAATTAAACGTAAGGAAGTAAAAATATACTAATGTATGGAAAAGTAGAAAAATCTTAGGAAATGCAGAAATTGTAGACAAGAGAGAGAGAGAGAGAGAGAGAGAGAGAGAGAGAGAGAGAGAGAGAGAGAGAGAGAGAGAGAGAGAGAGAGAGAGAGAGAGAGAGAGTCATGACAACCAACACTTGTTCGAACTAGTCAGGACTCTCACAACTCCTAGTCAACTATTTTCATCAGGTGCGCTCGGAGGAAATTCCTGCAGGAGAGAGAAGTCTGACCGCATCATGCCTGGTCTCAAATGTGGGGAGGGAAGAGTGGAGGTAAACTTGCAGGAGGAAAGGGGGAGGAGGAGGAGGAGGAGGAGGAGGAGGAGGAGGAGGAGGAGGAGGAGGAGGAGGAGGAGGAGGAGGAGGAAAAGCAGGAACAGGAAGAGGAGTTTGTGGTAGTCGCTGTTGTGGAGGAGGAGGAGGAGGAGGAGGAGGAGGAAGGGAATCACGAATATTGGGGAAAGCAATTGAAAGCAGTTCAGATTGCATGAAGATCTTGAATGAATGAATTTGAAAAAGAAATGAAGAAAGATGCGCCACAGGAAGACGCGTTATTACTTTCTTCTCTAATCGTCTCTCTTTTTTTTTTACAATTTTACTTTCGTATCCATTCTCTGCATAAGTAAAGCACATCAATGTTAATTATTTACTTAAATTCATTGTTATTTTTTCTTCGTTTTAAATTCGCTGTTTCATTTCCAGGATATCTTTTTTTTTTTTTTGCAATATGCATTAAATTTAGAGTTATGATGAAAACTCTTAGCAACTCCAGTAATATATATGAGTGTTTTAATGGAAGCCTTATGCTCTTATCCTTTCTCATGTCATGTTGAGCTTTGAAAGTCTTTCATCTCTCAGACTTTAAAATATTTCCTTGCATTGTGTATATTTCCTCTTCGTTAAAAACTCTCTTCATTAATCTTATCTTCTCTTTATAGTTTATTTTGCATTTAACTCATTCGTTTTCTCTTTTCTCCATTTCCTTTCATGGGGTTCTTTCGTCTTTATTTCTCTCTTCATAAGTCTAATCTTTATCATCCCATTCTCCCCTGGGCATTATTTCATTCAGATTACCTCATTTTATTTATTTATTTTTTTTTTTATTTATTTTTTTTTTCGCTTCGCCTTCTGCTCTTCCTCATACGCAGGCGTTCAGACTTTTGTCCCGGTTCCCTTCCTTCCTTCATTTTATTATTTTTCCTTTTTACTTTCCTTTTTTTTTTCTCTACTAATTCATTGCAACATACATTCCTTTCTTCCTTATTTGTTTCATCCTTTGCGTATATAAATCTTTTCCTTCTTTTTTTTTTTATTTTGCTTCCGTGCCCTTCTTTTATTTTCTTTTATTATTACTTCTTATCGTATTTTTTTCATTGACCCAACTGATTCTGTCCTTTTTTCTTTGCATTATTTTCCATATCCTGCCTTCATACATTGTTACTTCTCTTTTGTTCATTCCTATCCTTCTTCGATTTCACTTTTTCTTTTTTTTTCACAACCTCCCATATATTATCGTCTTTTTTCCTTCCATTAGCTTTCCCCTTTCCTTTCCATTTTCCCTTTATTTCAACATTCCTTCCTTCCTTCATTCATTCCTTTTATATACCTTATTGACCTCCTCCTCCTCCTCCTCCTCCTTCTCTTCCTCCTCCTCCTCCTTCACCTTGGTAAACACATCAATGAGGCGTCAAGAGCATGGGCGATATTTTCACCCTAGTGGGAGGCAGGAGAAGAGAAGAAGGGTGAGAGGAAGAGAGGAAGAAAAGAAGGAAGAAGGGAAAATGGAGGAAGCTTCTCCAAACGCCCCTTTCCTTCTCTTCCATGATAGCTCCATTTTTTTTTATTCGGTGTATTTTTTTTTTTTTTTATCACTTCCTCCTCCCCCTCCTCTTCCTCTCCTTCCTCGTCTTCCTCCTCTTCCTCCTCCTACTCCTCTTCCTGTTGTTATTAAGTAAGTAATTTCCTTCTATTTCTTCCTTATGGTCTTCGTTTTATGCTTCATTATCTGTTATTCTCGTTCTCGTCTCCTTTGTTACTTATCTCTTCTATCTCTTACTCTGTTTCTTATCCTCCTCCTCCTCCTCCTCCTCCTCCTCTTCCTCTTCCTCCTCCTCTTCCTACTCCTCCTCCTCCTCCTCCTCCTCCTCCTCCTCCTCCTCCTCCTCCTCCTCCTCCTCCTCCTCCTCCTCCTCCTCCTCCTCCTCCTCCTCCTCCTCCTCCGCTTCGACCTAGTGACCCAGACCTTCACTTAATCACCTTCCCCTCCACCTAACACACTTCCAGGTTCTCTTCTCTCTCTCTCTCTCTCTCTCTCTCTCTCTCTCTCTCTCTCTCTCTCTCTCTCTCTCTCTCTCTCTCTCTCTCTCTCTCTCTCTCTCACAACAAGTCGAAATCTAGAGCTAAACCTGTCTTAATCACACCGCCCTTCCTTCCCCTCCTTTCCCGCTAATACTTCGGGACCTTCCTTCCTTCTGCATTGCCTCTCACCCTGCCTCTTCCTCTCCTCTCACCCGCTGCCCTCTCACTCTCCCTCCGCGGGCTGCTAAATGCCACTATCAGCAGCTGCAAATCAAGTAGAGACATTCGGGGATGCGCAAATAGGAGGAAATTTCGCCCCAAGTGTTTGTTCCTCTCAGATTCCTAGTCCAACAAGCGATGTCAGTCTCCGGGAAGGCATCGATCCGTCAGACCCTCGTGGGAGAACTCGCTGCCTTGGGGTTCTCTCGGTTTAGTCGTTTTCAGGCGCCTTAGGATCAGAATAAGTTAAAGGGAGTTCAAGGGAGTTAGAAATGAGGGGAGAAGGAAGAGGAGGAGGAAGAATAAGTGGTGGTTTGAGGAAAGGCCTGTCTAGAGTTATCGCCTGTACGTATTGTGCTTAATTGTGTTTCTCCGAGTGTTGTTTAGGATTTAAGTGTTGTCAGTGATGAACGTTTGTGATTTTGTCATATGTCTTTAAGTTAAGGAAGGAAAATGTTAGTATTATCGTGACTTTGAGTATATTATTATTAGATGAATATTTGTCACTCCAGAACTGATTGCTACATTGAGTGTATGTTATAATGCTTTTCCTTCTCTATCTTATTAAATAGTCCTGGATTATGAGAGAGAGAGTGTGTGTGTGTGTGTGTGTGTGTGTGTGTGTGTGTGTGTGTGTGTGTGTGTGTGTGTGTGTGTATTTGGGCTAGACGCAGAAAAGTCATAAATTGTTATTATTACGTAAACATGATATTTCTTTATTTTTTCGAGAAGGAAAACAAATTGCTATTGCTCCCAGGAGTGTATAGAATGACAAGTTGTTCTTATATTTCAAGAAGGAAGAGAAAAATGTTATTGCTCTCCAAAGTATTCAGAATAAACGTTAGTAATATATATTTTTACTAACAGTGTGACATATAAAAACATCTGTCGATTATGGAACGCAGTACTAGTTAGGAAAATCTATGAGTAAAGACGACTAATCGCTGGTAAATCTTGTGTATACAAGTTTTTTTTTTCTAGTACTTATCGTTAGCTCGCATATCTAAAGGACACGTTTTTATTCGCATAGGGAAGTAAATATTTTGTTCTTTACCAATACGCATCTTTATGTCAGATTATTTCTACGTATCATAAACATTTCACTTCGCATCTGGGAATTAATCTCAAGGACCATTAATAATACTCGCCTCGATCTGCTTTAGGATATGAATGAGATTTTTCTTCTCATCCCCATCGTTATTTGGTATGCAGTTCCTATTACCACTTCATTGAAATAGTGAAAGGGAATGTTGATGGAGGTGATCTTTAAATGAAGAATGAAATTGTTGAATGAATGATAATGACTTTGTATCCTGCACTTCTTTTTTCTTCTTCGTCCTCTTCTTCCTCTTCTCTCCTGGCGGTAGTGGTGCTGGTGCTGGTGCATCTGCTGCTCACAAGGAGGAAGGCAGGAAGAAATAACAAGTTTGTGGAAGAAGTTAGGAAAAAGTGAAAACTTAAGAAGAAAATAATTTGACCTGACCTGATATGACCTCCCTCTGCGCGCTTCTGAACTGACTCCAGCAGACACTTACCTGAAAGAGAGGAAGGCAAGAACAAAGTTAGGAGGAGTGTACAGTGTCAGGCGTGTTATTGTTGTTATAGTAGTTCCGTTGTAGCTGTTCTTGTGAGTATTATCATCAGTATTATTAGTATTATTGTCTGGGGAGAGAATCATTCATCAATGCAGTTTATCTTATCTATTATTTTGTACTTTTATAGTCGGGTTGTTGTGGTGATATTACAATGATGGCATGGAAACTGTGGTAGCATTTTGAAAATATTCTGCATAAAATATCACATAGAATGGGAAAGAGGAAGAGAGGAGAGAATTCATTACATTTAAGTACAAAGAGACTTAGAATATAAAAAGTTAACTTGTACTTACTTTTCTTTATATCCTCTTCACCGTGCCACATGGAGCTCTTATAGTTAAAGTTTTCCCATTTTGTTTAAGATGGTGCATTCCTGGCTTCCCTTGGTATGGTGTGCGTACAGTACTAACATCAATGACAATAACAATAACATCATATGACATCCATTTGTGACAGATGCGTCAATCAAGGTGACAGTCTTTCATTTCACTGTGACAGTACTGTGGCTGTCACTGCAGGTGTATTGTGACTGTAGCTGGTTTGTTATTATGATGTGAGTGTGCTGTGATTTGTGTTGTAATGTTTGCTGTGCCTGTGATACGTGGTGGCGGCGTGCCCTTCAAAAACTTCCACAATACTTGTCATACCACCGCCACTGCTGAAGCTTTATCTCGACCACTTTTTTTTCGTTCAGTCTCTTTCACCACGTCCTGCATTGCATTGTGTAATGGTCCCTGTGTTGTAGTGAATACAATGGTGTGGTTATGCAAGCGGGTGAGAAATTCAGAACAAACAAGCAAAAAAGACAAAGACCACAATGTTGAAATGATATACAATATTTTATTCTTCTGTTTATTAGAGGAGTGACATTTTTTTTTTTACTTTTAGAAATAATAATAATAATAATAATAATAATAATAATAATAATAATAATAATAATAATAATAATAATAATAATAATAATAATAATAGTAATAATAATATAGTAATATTAATTATTATTATTATCATTATTATTATTATTATTATTATTATTATAATTATTATTATTATTATTATTAATGGTAACTCATATTCCACGTGAATTATAGAAATGTGTAGACTTCCACATTGCTTCATTTAAAAATTGCAGTGTTCTACACTTGCTTTTTATTTCGCAAGTTTTCCTTTGAGGTATGATTTAGGTTCCTCTTAAGTCTTCTTGGGGAATAATTTGACATTTGCTTGCCTTTGAAACTCGCCGACAAAACTTATTCTTTTGGAATCGTAAATGCAAGCGAGTTTCCACAGTTGGCGGTGCTCCTGTCACTGAGCCGCAGTTTTCCCTGGTGTTGATTCAGAGCTCTCAGGATATTTTGATAAACTTTCCAGCGGTAGTCAAACACTTTGCCCTCCCTCGCGTGATTGTCGACCTGTGTGTCTGCCTGTCCGTGTGTCTTGCCGTTTGTCTCAGTCGGTTTCTGCCTCTATATCTTATTTGTCTGTCACTGTTACTATTGTTTCGTCTCTCTCCCTGTTTATCGATGTGTTTGTTTTATCTGTCTGCCTCTGTCTCTGTCTGTCTATCTGCCGGTCTGTATGTATGCATGTATGTTTGTATGCCTTTCTGCTCATCTTTCTCTCTTTTTCCCTGCTTCCCTCCCTCCCTTCCTCCTTCCTTCCCACCCTCCCTTACTCCTTCCTTCCTTCCCTCCCTCCCTCACTACTGTCCCTCTCTCCCTCTCCCTCTATCTTTTCATCGACATCCCCAACCGAAATTCTCAAACAGGAACCTCCAGCAACAAACATCATTTGTCACAGCTTCCCTCCTTTCCTCCCTCGGTCTCCCACGCGCGGACAAAACAAGCCTTAACCTAATCCAGTATGACGGCGGCTGGCCAGTACCCGCCCACTGCTACATCACCACCTACTCTTGTCACCGCTTCATATCCTCTCACCTTTCCTCCCCCTTGTATGTCCCTGTCTCCCCTCCAGTAAGCCTTGCCTCATCTCAGCCCGGTCGCTAGCATAGGCGGGGCACTGGACCGGAACTGTACACACCACGTCCGTTCGGGGGTTCGTCGGAGCATGGTGCGCGTTGTATTGCCAACAGGAGCGTGAATTGTGGGGACTGAGGATGAGCTTTTGTATGAATGGTGGCGCTGGGGAAGAGAGGGCCTGTGTTGTGCTGCTAGCGTTAAGAGAGAGAGGGGGTTAGAGAGAGAGGGGGTTAGAGAGAGAGGGGGTTAGAGAGAGAGAGAGAGAGAGAGAGAGAGAGAGAGAGAGAGAGAGAGAGAGAGAGAGAGAGAGAGAGAGAGAGAGAGAGAGAGAGACCTACGATGTCTGTTTTTTTTTATTCGATTCCTTCTCTTCATATATATGTATGTGTGTGTGTGTGTGTGTGTGTGTGTGTGTGTGTGTGTGTGTGTGTGTGTGTGTGTGTGTGTGTGTGTGTGCGTGTGTGCACGTGTATGTGTACAATAACTCACAAAACTATCTTCAAAGTGTAGTGCGAAGGGTGGCATAACGAACAATATGAAGCCTGCTGCCTGATCACATGTGACTAAGTAGCAATACATACGAAAATATAGTGTCAAATTTCTCAGGTCATAATATACGGCAACCATCCTGAGTGTGCAGGGCTGCCAATTGTTGCCACCATACTCACCAAATGTGTCAAATAATATCGTCCATTGTGTCAGAATGTAGACCTCATGCCCTCTTTTTTTCTTTAAGATAGTTATGGGAGGTACTGTATATATATATATATATATATATATATATATATATATATATATATATATATATATATATATATATATATATATATATATATATATATATATAAATTAAGTAATACACCACCGACTCAGGAAGCGCCAAATACAAAGCGTCATTCTAACTCATACCCTCCCTGGCGTAATTCTCTCTCTTGTCTTGAGTCTTGCGGGGAAACACACTTGATTCTTCCTTTTTATCTGCGGGTGGTGTTAATGAGGTGAGGTGCAGCTGGTGGCGGGCGAGATTAAGAGCAAACAAGGTAATCAGAGGGTTTTTGCATGCATTACCATGTCTTTAAGTGCACGTGACGATAGGTAAATATCACTGAAATCAAGGGGGAGGTTTGTGGTACTTATAACTCTCTCTCTCTCTCTCTCTCTCTCTCTCTCTCTCTCTCTCTCTCTCTCTCTCTCTCTCTCTCTCTCTCTCTCTCTCTCTCTCTCTCTCTCTCTCTCTCTCTCTCTCTCTCTCTCAGTTACGCAAACTTTAGTACCAAGGTGAATGAGGACACGCATTGCAGGTGAGATGAAGTTAAACAGAAAATAAGCGACAAGCAAAGTTAGTAAGAAAGTCGATTCCCCATCAGGGATAAAAATTACAGCATTGGATGAGAGGAGGAAGAGTCTTAGGTAAAACATGAAGCAGAGAGAGAGAGAGAGAGAGAGAGAGAGAGAGAGAGAGAGAGAGAGAGAGAGAGAGAGAGAGAGAGAGAGAGAGAGAGAGAGAGAGAGAGAGAGAGAGAGAGAGAGAGAGAGAGAGAGAGAGAGAGAGAGAGAGAGAGAGAGAGAGAGAGAGAGAGAGAGAGAGAGAGAGAGAGAGAGAGAGAGAGAGAGCTGTTATCCGTCTGTTCAATCTTTCTCCAAAATAATAAACAGTATACCATGAAAATAAGAAAATAAGCCAACAAAAATATAGAAAATTGAGGTTTTAGGTCTTTACATATCTCAATCCAGAAAATAAAAAAAAATTGAGGTAGTAATACAAAATGAAAACCAATAAAAAATAAATAAAAAAACGAAAATCATGTCAAGGAACGTTAATATTGCATAACATTTTCCTTCATCCTTAGTCAGGGGGAAAAAAAAAACGTAGGAAGTTAAAAAAAATAAAGCGGCAGTCTTCATGGTCCTATCAGTAAGGCTGAGGAATCCTACAGCACTCCAATGATGTCCTACGGAAGCGGTAAAGAAGACTAGGAGCTCAGAACATAATTTGCCGGTGG
Organism: Scylla paramamosain; assembly: GCF_035594125.1. Lineage (NCBI taxonomy): Eukaryota > Metazoa > Arthropoda > Malacostraca > Decapoda > Portunidae > Scylla > Scylla paramamosain. Next base: position 19,252,086 of record NC_087163.1, read on the forward strand.
GTGAAATGGGGCTATTACGCTGGAGGGAAGAGAGGGAGAGAGAGAGAGAGAGAGAGAGAGAGAGAGAGAGAGAGAGAGAGAGAGAGAGAGAGAGAGAGAGAGAGAGAGAGAGAGAGAGAGAAAGTAGGCTCCTCAGTGAAAATTACTCTTGTCATTCTTCATTATCCTCTTGTCTCTTCCTCTTCTGAGACTCTTTCACGCATTTCTGACTCTTAACCACCACCATTACCTCCACCACCACCACCACCACCACCACCAACGCCTCCACCAACTCGAAGGTCATTAACTCACCTCTGCTTTGTGTCAGTTGAATGGAAATCAAAGTAAACTTCCTCTCCTTCCCTGACCTCCCTTCCACTCTCCTCTCTGTCTCTCCCTCTCTCTCTCTCTCTCCCCCTTCCCATTTTATATTCCGTAATGGATGTGTGTGGGAGGGAGCGGCGTCCTTCCCTAATGGGCAGGAAAGGTGGTCTCTGGGAAGTATTAGCTGAGGGAAACGTCCTTATAATAGAGTTTGCTACGTTTTCGCTTCCTTTTTACTACGCCTACCCCTCTTAGCACTTTGGTGTGGCGTGTTTTTGCGTTCCTTTCTGTGTCTTCCTTTTCATTGTTGCATTTCGTTTCTGTACCAAACTTTATTTTACGTTTGTATTTATATTTATTTTGTTTTCCATCCCTTTTCTCCTTCGTGCCTTTCTGTGAGTCCCCTTTCCTTGTTATTCTTACTTTTAGTGATATTTTCTTCACTACTACTCATATCTTCACTATTTTTGTACTTTCCTTGTTTCTTATCGATATACGAATAGTAGTAGTAGTAGTAGTAGTAGTAGTAGTAGTAGTAGTAGTAGTAGTAGTAGTAGTAGTAGTAGTAGTAGTAGTAGAAGCAGCAAGAAGAGTAAATTCCCACAGCAAATATTCCTTTTAAATCTTACTCAGTAACTCACTCTCTTCCTGAAACTTCACCCATCTCCTTTCCCTTCATCATCACCTGCACCTTGCCCTCCTGCGGCCAGTTTACCCACGGCGTCACCTTCGCCTCCTTGGGAATAACTGAACTTGAGTTTTCAATAAAAGTTTCGTCGTGAGGGAAAAGTTAGAGGCGCGCCGTAAGGATTTCCCGCCAGGTGTTGGATCCTGAGCCCAACACCTGAACTCTCTCTCTCTCTCTCTCTCTCTCTCTCTCTCTCTCTCTCTCTCTCTCTCTCTCTCTCTCTCTCTCTCTCTGCCTTTTAATCAACGCGCGTCGCTTGAAATATTGTAGCGGATTTTGTGTCGGTATTTTTTCTCTTATTTCCTGAGGTCAAGGAGGAGAAGGAGAGGGTGGAGAGTTAAGAGCAGAAGTGACCTGGAAGAGTGAGATGAAGAAAGGACAAAGGTGGGGAGAAATGTGGAGGACTGAAAGTACCAGGAAGGGGGATGAGACGAAGGAAGGAAAAGAATTGAGAAGGAAAGAAGGTAGCAAGAATAGAACGGAAGGAAAGAAGAAAGAAGGAAAGGGAAAGACTTGCGCTGAGGATAGGTGAAAAGGTCAGCTAATGAAGGTAAAATGAATTAATTTGCCTTAAGTTACCTTGAGAACTGGGAAAGAAAATTCACAGTTGGGATTTCAATTTAAAAAAAGGAGAAACTCGTGGAAAGAAGTGTAACAAAATAGATACAAGGAGTTGAAAAATTACGAGGACTGAGAGTAGGAGTAAGAGAAGGAGGAGGAGGAGGAGGAGGAGGAGGAGGAGGAGGAGGAGGAGGAGGAGGAGGAGGAGGAGGAGGAGGAGGAGGAAGGAGAAGAAGAAGAAGAAGAGGAGGAGAAACTTTAAGTGGAGCGTCTCAGAAGAAGGAGAGTTATTAAACGTTTCTCTTTGTCACTGGGTCTGAAAACTTGGCATTACTTTTACTTATCTCGATGATGCCTTAAGAGCACGTGCAGTGTTGCAGTTTACGAAAATACTCCCTCTTTAGACAATGTAGTTTACCGTAAGTTTTATTCTCTCTCTCTCTCTCTCTCTCTCTCTCTCTCTCTCTCTCTCTCTCTCTCTCTCTCTCTCTCTCTCTCTCTCTCTCTCTCTCTCTCTCTCTCTCTCTCTCTCTCTCATTAGTCCTGGCATTGCTTTCCTTTGGTGTATCGATATTTCTTTGTCTTCCTCCTCTATTCCCAGTCTAGTGTCTCCCCATAACAGATAACCTCATTACTGCCCCGTGGGTCTTCTGTTATCTGGCCTGATTCTGTGGCGCTGTGTTCTCCCTCGCTCGTCTCCTTCCTCCCCCTCTCACTTATCTGCATGCCCTTGCCTCGCCTCTTTACTCTCCGCTCTCTATGAAGTTTTGAGTTTGTTTCTGTGGATGTGTTAGTTTTATGTCTTATTTTTTGGTTTTTGTTTTATATTTTATTGCTTGTAGTGGAATTTACATGATAGAAATTGTGTTTTCTGTATTTTACCACTACTGCTGCTGCTACTACTATTACTACTACTACTACTACTACTACTACTACCGTCACTATCTCCACCACTACTGCTACTATGTACTTTTCTACTCTCATAACAACTACTGCTTCCGTATATCTACATGCAAAGTCTGCAGTGTGTTTAGAGTTAGTAGTGTAAAAATGCTTAGCAGAGCCTCGCCTTGTAAACAAAACTAGAGCAGCGGAGCGTGAACTGCGGGTGGGCGGTGCAAACTTTGCTTATCCTGTCAACTCTGCGGACCGTTGGGTAGATACTGGGAGCCGTAGTGTAGGGTGACGTCTCTCTCTCTCTCTCTCTCTCTCTCTCTCTCTCTCTCTCTCTCTCTCTCTCTCTCTCTCTCTCTCTCTGAATTATCCTTCTCTTCGTTATTTAAGTCGAACCTTGTTGTTTCTTCTTCCCTCCTTTGTTCCTCCTCCTCTTTCCTTCTCTTCTGCCTCACTGTTCTTGTTCCCTCCGCTCGTTCCCTCCTCCTTTACCTTTCTCTTGAGCTTTTTTATTTTTTCTTCTCCTTTTATCTTCCTACTTTCCTTCGTCCTTCTTCTTCTTCTTATTCTTCTTGTCTTTGCCTTCTCCTGTTGTCTTATTTTTTTTATTCTCCTTTTCCTTTCCCTCCTCCTTCTCTTCCTCCTCCTTCTCCTCAAGGGATATATATTGGACCAGGTGATGGAGAAAATATTGGCTTTCGATCAATGCAGGTCACTTTCATCATTCAAGTGAACAAAATACCACTTCATATATATTTTTAGAGCCTGTAAATGCATTTTTTATTACCTTTTATCATAACTAATCTATTTACACATTTTTTTCATGTAGTTTTAAAGGATTTTTTTTTACTGTAATGTTTTTGCATCATCGATTTGAATTCTATGATATTTTCACCTTGTGGTAGTATTTTTATAATTTCTTGTTTGATTTTAAGAATGCTTTTAACTTCTTCATGATTTTAAATTTATATATATATATTTTTTTCTTTTGTACAGTTTGTTACATGATTTTGATTATTGCATGCTCACTTTATTTTGTTAATTTGCCTTATCAGTGAAAATAATGACAATATCGAGAATTTTTTTACGTTGTTTATTTATCTTTTTTTTTTCTTTTTTGGTTTGGGTAAAATTTTGTTGATCTGCTATATCTTCTCAGTCCTATTCATCCTTTCCTCTCCCCATAGTCAAGTCAGCTCAACTCATTTCTCTCAGGCATACGTACGTGGTTTTCTCTAAAAATACCAAAACCAATCATTTGACTTCTTAACAAACATGATTTTCTTTTTCACTATATTTTAATATGGAACCACAACCATTCGAGACATTTTTTTTTTTTTCATCCTTGTAGTTCTTTTTCCTCTCACCTTTTCCCTCGCTGCCACCAGAGTACAGGTGACTTCCCTCCTCGGCCTGTCAGTATGCATAGAGAGGCACCCCGCCACTCTTTGATCCCCTACGCATCCAAGCCTTTATTCCATTTTTTCCTGGCTCTTTCATTTTCAGAATAAAAAAAAAATGAAATAGAAAAAGAATTTATGTATGTATGATTTTTTTTTTTATTTTCTTTTTGCCCGAGGGGAGTGAAAGGTCAGACTGGCTTCTTTCCTCATATTTTTTTTTCTTTTTATGTATTGTTGGAGTGGGTAAAAAAAATGTAGGTCTGGAGGGACTATTGATAGTGTTAAGTACTGTACTTGGTCGTGCTAAAGTGATTAGTGTTTGGGGTATAAAGTGAAGCGTTGATTTTGTGGAGGAACAAAGAAAAAAAAATAGATAATATATATATATATATATATATATATATATATATATATATATATATATATATATATATATATATATATATATATATATATATATATATATGTATATTCCTTGCATTGACGTCAAAAGAAGAAGATTAAAGGTGGAATTTGAGGATTTATTTGTTCTGCTGGTAGGACGGGTGGCCACACACACACACACACACACACACACACACACACACACACACACACACACACACACACATTCATTACAATCATTCCATATCTACATTTACTTCTTCCTGTACATAAACTCTCCCTATTTCCAGTAAAGGCTTCTCTATAATCTACACCCTTCTATCTTACCCTCTACCACTCCATATATCTTGCCCTATACCCTGCACATAGTTTTATGGGCCATGTGTATGTATGGAGCGTAAGAAACTCTATCCTCCTCTCAAACATGGGCCGAACCCTCCTCTATACATATATATTTTCCCTCCCCGAACCCCATCAGACCCTATCGGATTTTCTATCACACGAGCGCAGATTCTAGGAAGCTTAAAAGAATAAAAAATAGGTTTTTTTTTTCTGTAATGTTGTGAAGGAGTGGTACTGATTGGGTGAACTATGGTTTTTTTTTTATTACAGTGATTCCCTTGTATTTTCACCCCTTTTCTTTTCTTCTGTCATACCGTTACGTATTAAAGTACTAAATGGAAAAGTACTGATAAATTTGGGTCTAATTTATATTAACACTTTTTTTTTTTTTTTTTTTTTTTGCTTTATTTCATTTTGTTATTACTGAAGTACTAAGTGAAAAGTTAAATACAGATAAGACGTCACATTTCTTCATTCAGAGTTAAGGTCACGTCGCCCACGTAGTCTTTCTTCTCCTTTCGTCCCCAGCATTGCAAATATTTAGACTAACATTACGTGTCCTGCTGAAGTTAAAAGTAAACAGCAAAAAGTGAAGGTGGTGTTGGCTTGGCTCTCAGGCTCGTCTCTTTACCCTCTGAGTCCGTGGTGGGTGAGAGTGGATAAGAGCGTCTCACTCTTACGCACTCTGCCGTCCGTGACACTCAGGGTACCGCTGATTGCTCTCCCCAGATGTCGCCAGGTACGCAGATAGCAGGTAAGATAGATAGATATATAAACAGGAATATATGGATGATATAGATTGGGAAAAGTGGAATGGAAAGTCAGGATTTAGTATAACAACTGTATTCTTTCTTTTTTTTTTCGACTACGGCTGCTCAGAGGGAAAGTTCTTGTCCTTTTCGTGAATTTGAATAAATGTAATTGAATTGGTCGATAGCTAAGTAGGTAGATCTTTTACTGATTACAGCAGCACATACATGCAGAGTAGAGAAGCATGGTGAAATGGTATTGACGCTTCAGCAAAGGATAAACAGTCAGGCTGGCTAGAGCGTTGACTGTCCCGGGGTGGATTCGAACTAATGCACGTGGCTTAGTTGGTAATCACCATGTTTTTTTTTTTTTTTTATGTAGCGTCTCGAAAAAAAAACTGTGTATGCGTATTGAATAATCCCGTGATGTCCACTGACTAGTATTTTTTATTGTTTCTTTTTGGTGATTCTTCTCTGTTCTGAGGTACAACAAAAAGAACAATTCCACCAAGAGACAACACACGAGGCGGGCCACTAGACACAGAAGGAAGGGAAACACACAGAGGGAGTAGCTCGTCCCCTTGATGACTCCTCGTCTGGGGGTAATTTACGAGAAAAATTCGTGGACTTTTTACAGCTTAGGCTGACCATTATCGGGGCTGCTCAGCTCCCTCCCGCGCCGGGCTTGTGGGAGCAGGAGGGGAGCAGAGAGAGATAGGAGGGGAGGCGGGGATGGGGAGGGGAATGAGGGGAGCGGTATGGGAGAAGAGGGGAGGAAAATGTTAGGGTGTTACAGTAGTAGTAGTAGTAGTAGTAGTAGAGAATGTGAAGAGAGGAGGGAGTGTAGGAAGGCGAAGGAAGGGAGAAAAAGAAAAGGAGAAAAACGGAAGGACATGAAGGAGGACATTCTCAGCCTGTAGGACAAGCGAGGGGAGGACACTGGGGGACTAAGAACACGCACACACGCACACACCTTGACAGGAACACACGGAGGCGGGGAGGAGAAGAGAAAACACAACATAAAAATAAACCAAGGCGAAGGAGAAACGATATGAAAAGATGGAGAGAGTTTTAAATAAACAAAAAAAAAAATGAGTGTATGAATAGAATGATGAAAGAATATGATAGCATGTGATGGAATTTTGCAGACAGCAGAAGGGGTGAGTCTGGCCCGGCGAGGTAGGGAGGGAGGAGGAAGGAAGATAGGATTATACACGAGGAGGAAGGGACGGAGAATTGAGAACATGACAACGGAGGAGGAGAAGGAGGAGGAGCAGGAGGAGAGAAGAGGGGCACGCATTGTCCTCACTTAATAGCACGGTGCCTGAGGGGACTGCCAGAGGGAGAGGGCTTGCGAAAGTGCCAAAGGAGGTGCCCGAGTGATTACCGAGGCACTGACTGGTACTGACTGGCACTGACTGTCCACCGAGAGAGTGCCTGGAGGGATGGCACCGTTAAGGAGGAACTCTGTAACTCCTTCAGGGAAACACTATTTACATTTCGAAACCAGAGATGTTAAGTTGATGGTAAGGCTGTTCTTAGTTATAGGGAATGGAAACACCATATACTATTAGTTTTCCGTGGTAAGTTCCGTTTCATTTTACCCGTATGGTTTCCTATAAAATATCTCCACACATTAATAAATCAGGTTATTACGTGTTTCAGGGCCTGTGTTATATCGTTTTTTTTAGGAGTAGCTCTCTAACAAACAGATGAATTATGATCAGACATTGACAGAGCAAACACAGCGCTAATGATCATCACTATGGTCAAGTGACAGAAGTGGATAATAAAGCCAATCACTATTGTAAATGAAAGTGTGTAAAACCCAGACACCTGCCGGATATATGAAGGTATTAGTGACGTCGTTGTGTCATCACTCCCTCGGCTTCGTCACCACAGAACTGAATTCTAGTTCTGTGTGACAACTGATGCTCCTACCACTGCCAGCATTACCATGAATCTACTGTATCTCACTATACCAATGATGTTTAGGAAAACATATTATCTATCGCCTTTTCGAGAAAATGTTACACATCACGAGCATAACATATTTTTTGTTTAACTTACCCACAATACGAGTGACAAGAAAACAAAATTGTATCTTCTATCACTTGCTTTTTATTTCAGCTCCCTTCTGTTCCTTGGCAATCACTGCACTCAGGCGATCATGATAAGGCATTGTGCACGTGGCTGCAGAGCGACTCTTCTTTGTATATGACAAAGTCTCAAATCGGCTAAGAATTAGCTTCCAGCATTTAACCCTGGGTGACCTGAAGGCCAGGCTGGAGGAAGCAAGGCTTTGTGTCACAAAACAAGTGTGGTCAGCTGTGGTTCGGAAGCCTTTGAAAAAGCGTACTGGTGCACGAACAACATACACGAGGTTGTGGAATCCGCCAACGTAAACATCGACAGCAATGATGACGAGGAGGATTTGTTTCTCAATAGAGATGAAAAATAGAATATGCAACGTGCTGAATATTATGTTTGCCTAATATGTACACCCATTATGCCTGCTTTCGTTTAATCTACTATGCATGCCTGGAAATAACATATTGCTTCACAAATTTTGAACATGGAAGGTGTAGGTACAATAAACTATACCTATAATAGGATGAGAACAAAGTAAAAGTGCATAATACTTTAAGGAAGTATAGAAGGGAGTTTCGATTAAAACAAAGAAAAATTAGGATACTCAGCTTAATATTATAAGCTCACTATGTGCTACAGTGTCACGTCAAAGGTAATGACAGGCTCTGTTCTCTCAAAAATCATTATAGTAGCTTGCTGATACTGGATGAAAGTACCCAGCTGGATTCACAGTAATCCTGGCGGTGCAAGAGTGGTAGTATAATTTCTCAGTGGTGGAAATGACAACTTATCGTGACGTCACAATGCCATCCTGATAACTTCATACTTCGGGCAGCTGGCTGGGTCTTAAGCGTGGTGAATTTACTAAGGAAAATGTCCTTATTATTAACTTTTATTACCTGACCATATTGACGAAAATTGACACAGTGTCTGAAGCATCCTCTGTCAAAGTATGATCCTAATTCATCAGTTTGTTAGAGAATTTTTCCCAAAAAAACTATGTAGCACAGTCCCCGAAACGTGTGGTAGGTTACTTTGGAAGAAATTAACATAGGAGCCAATTATCTTGGGGTGATATTTTTGTCTCTGGAATATACATAGAGGTGGAAGACACAGCAATGTACGCAAAGGAGATGCACACATGAAGGCACACACACACACACACACACACACACACACACACACACACACACACACACACACACACACACACACACACACACACACACTCACTCACTCACGCTCACGCTCACGGACATAAAAGGCAATTACGCTCCTGACCTGTAATCCAATTAGTAAAAAACGTAAACACGACGGCCGATTTTTGAGTCATGTGATTTGCGAGGTGAGTGATTTATAGACGCGACGAGGAGAGCAGAGGGTTCCATTATTTTAGCCCCGCTCTCTGAAACGGGAGACTTTTTATTATGCTTCTATTCATAATTAATCCTTTACACGTGTTTTCATTAGTTGAGGAAGTAAAGTATGTGTATGGGTCTATGCGTGTGTGTGTGTGTGTGTGTGTGTGTGTGTGTGTGTGTGTGTGTGTGTGTGTGTGTGTGTGTGTGTGTGTGTGTGTGTGTGTGTGGCCATCAAAGCTTCGAGGTAATTGGTTGTTAGTGTTGAACCTTCCACCGTAAGATAAAAGCAACGAGGCGCAGATGACAATGGCAGCGAGTGATGTAAAAACTCAATATGATGTCACTTTGAACGCGAGACCCTCCAGTAAAAAATAAACGCCGCCTTATGGAGCTGATGTGTGAGTCTCTAGCGCTGAGAGTAAAAAGATCAACATTGGATAATCATAAATACACGAATATAAATAAAAATAGCACTTTGGTATACAATTTCAACGTTTATCTCGTAAAGGAAAATGTATTTGGTATCTAACATGACCACATTGTTCCTGAAATTTTAGTTCTAGTTTCCGTAAACTTTCACATTTACAAACTTATCTTTATGTGAGTATATTCTAAATGACGCACTATTATGTACTGCAGTTTACGTGGACTTCTCTATACTCACATTTCACACTTACAAAACTCCTCTATGTAAACGAATTCTATGTAACATTCCTATGAAAGTCGCTATATTTCCCCTCCCTTCTCTGTATCATTAAAGAGAAACACTGCTCTCTCTCTTTTACTCCTCCATTTCACCCTTTTATTGTTTTACCATTACCTGAGCCTCCCCTTTACTCGCCTCTCATGACAACACACGTTTGTCCTTATTTTTACAGCTTCTTTTTCTGCTCCCTCTCTCGCTCACATCACTCCACCCTCCTCTCGCTGTATTTTACCTTACCAGAGACGTATCTCCCTATTTTCTGTTCCCTGTAACGATATCTCACCTTATTCCTTCACTTCCACCCTCTCCTTAAAAATGTTTGTTTTGTTTTCATTAAGTTACAGGAGGATATGTGAAAATTCTGCTCGTATGAAAGAGAGAGAGAGAGGAAAAAACTGTTGTCTCTTTGAGTTGAATCTGAGAGGGCATGATAAACTTTCTCTCTCTCTCTCTCTCTCTCTCTCTCTCTCTCTCTCTCTCTCTCTCTCTCTCTCTCTCTCTCTCTCTCTCTCTCTCTCTCTCTCTCTCTCTCTCTCTCTCTCTCTCTCTCTCTCTCTCTCTCTGACACCCTCCGTTGGACAAATTTCATAATCTAGCCTCTAAAAAACCCTCCTCCATAACACCTCCTTCTGGCACCGTGAAAACCTCCCCCCGTCGATAACCGCTTTGAGGGTTATAGATGAAGGAGGAAAAAGACCACGACGGGACGGAGGCGGAGAGGGAGAGGGGCGAGAGTCTGGCAGGTTGAGGAGGGGGAGACTTTATAGACGAGGTTTACTCACCCAGGAAGATGAGGTTGTTGGGAGTGAAGTGTTAGGTGTCGTGAGAGTGTGAGGCGGGATAGGGGACGTGAGTGAGAGGACTGTGTGAGGTGTGAGAGAGTGGAGGTTAGGGGAGGGAGAGTTCGGGATTCGTTTTAGGGTGTTATTGTCCGGTGGGAGGTGAGTGGAGGGGGGTGATAATGGTATTGGTGGTGGTAGTGGTGGTGATTGTTGTGGTGGTGGTGGTGGTGAAAAGTTTAATCGTGTCTGCTGTGAGGATAATAGTTATCGTGTGATGTTGGTAAAGTGGTGTAATTAATTGTTACAGGTGTCATGCATTTAGATATGATGTTTTCCTTAGTGATTAACAGTGCTATAGTTGTTGTGGTCATAGTGGTGGTGGTGATGGTGATGGTGAAAGGGAGGAGGCGCTGGTGGTGATGGCCTCGACGATGGTGTCTGTCCACAGTGGTGATAGTGATAAGTAGTGACACTGTTATTGGTGTTGGTGATGGCTGTAGTAACTTGTAGCGGTGGTGGTGGTGGTGGTGTCATGGCGGCAGCGTCGAGACAGGCAAGCTGTTGAACCATCAGCTTGAACCTTCCCCTTCTCGTCCTGCTGCTGCTGCTGTCTGGACATGCTGCTGCTGCTGCTGCTGCTTTTGCTGCTGTTGTTGCTGTTGTTCCTGCTGTTTTTGCATCTTGACATCTGCTGTTGCTAATTCTTATCCTCCTCCTCCTTCTCCTCCTCCTCCTCCTCCTCCTCCTCCTCCTCCTCCTCCTCCTCCTCCTCCTCCTCCTCCTCCTCCTCCTCCTTCTGCTTCTTCTTGTCCTTGTTCTTCCTAGTACATGAATCTCTCTCTCTCTCTCTCTCTCTCTCTCTCTCTCTCTCTCTCTCTCTCTCTCTCTCTCTCTCTCTCTCTCTCTCTCTCTCTCTCTCTCTCTCTCTCTCTCTCTCTCTCTTTCTTTCTCTCTCTCTCTCCATGTATCCTTCATTCCCCTCTTCACCTCTCCCCTCTTTCCTTCCTTTCTACTAACTTTACTCAACTCCCTGCTTCCTCTTTTTCATTTCCATTTTCGGCTTGAGAAAAATCTCCGAAAAAAAAAAAACACCTGAACAAACAGGTAAAACACACACACACACACACACACACACACACACACACACACACACACACACACACACACGCGGAAGGAAGGAGAGGGACGAGCTGTAAATATATGATGAATCGCGGGCATTGACTCCTACAGTGAGCTTCTCTTGGGCCTAAGCTGGCTAGTAACTGTGTGTGTGTGTGTGTGTGTGTGTGTGTGTGTGTGTGTGTGTGACAGAAGTTCCTTGACTCTCCGTTCCCAGTAGTTTTCCAATTTTCTTTTCGTTCCGTGTTTTCTAAGCTTCACAAACATATCTCCTGACTTTCTTCTGTGTATTTAAACTTGACGTAACCACTTAACATGCACACCAATACACGGAGAAGGAGAGGCAGATAGAAAGAAGAAAAAAACGGAGACACGGACAGAAATAAAAAAAAAAAAAAAAAGACGCAGATTTTAACACTTTTACAAATCTAAACTTAGAATTACCTCTTACAACTTATACAGAGACGTAAAGGCAGAAATAAATATATATAGAGAGAAAAGCAGCAAAAAGAGAGACATACAGAATTTTAGGAAAGACAGACACAGTTCTAACTTTCTCATGCATATCTACACTTAAGATTTTCTCTTAAAATTCCTTGCAAGAAAGACACAGGGATACAGGGATAGAAGGAAAAGCAAACAGAAAAAAAAATGGACGGGCATTGGAGAGATAGACGCATATTTTAACCTCCCTCTGTGCATATAAACTTAATACAATCTCTTCAAATTCACACAAAAAAAAGAGACAGAACGGCAGAAGAAACTGAGACAAAAAGACCAAAAATAAAACAAATAAATACACCAAGGAATATACACACATTCTAACCTCCCTCTGATCATTTAAACACAAAATCATCACCTTAAGTATACCAAGAGACAAGCAACACGGAAAGACACACTCACGATACACGAAACACCAATTTTATCAGGAATACATGCACGATCTTGCCTTCTCCCCGGGATGTGCTGGTTCGAATCGCCGCTTCCTGGGCGTAACTCGGATTTGGTGGCTTCATTTGGTATGCACACAGAGACTGAGGGAGATTATGCGATACGTGAAGGACACAGACGCCTCACAACAACGCTGGGGACAGATGAGCAATTGTGTAAAGAGGG
>NC_087163.1:19267084-19269584 GCF_035594125.1 Scylla paramamosain
GAAAAGGAGTAGGCGGGAGGGAATGAAAGAGAGAGCTTGCAGGAAATAAAATTCAAAACGAGAGAGGGAGGAAGAGAAAGAGAGAGAGGGCGACGAAAGGGATGAGAGAGAAAGAGAAAGAGAGAGAGGTGGGGGGGTAGAAAGGAGAAGGGTTGAGAGGGTTGAGTTGAGTTGAGAGTGACTGACGGAGAGGATTGAGTGGGAGGGCCGAGAGGACGATGGAATCCCCTCAAAATGGATTACCGGGAGAGACACAAATCCCTCCCAGCAATGAGGTCCGTCACGTTGCAAGTCGTCGTGATGGATTGATCGCTGGCTGGATTACCCGGGGACGTGAGCTGCATAGGCGAGTGGCGGCGAGGAGTTGGCCGGGCTGGGCGGGGCGGGGTAGGATGGGAAAGGAAGGGAAGGACGGGGAGTCACGTTCTGCGGTTGGTGAGAATCTGCCGCATCCACCTGCTGTCGTCGCCTCCAGGTGTGGGATGAATTTCACTCTCTCACCAGGTGTTGTGTTTGTGTTTCCAGTTTTCTTTTTGTTTTTCAGTGTAAAGTGTGAGAGTGGTAGTCGGTGGGAGTGATAATGTAATTTGTATTGATTTGCTTCTGTTATTACGAGTACTGCAGCTTCGACGCTCAACACAGCTTGTGGACTTGATTTCGGACTGTTTTTGTAATGAACTGTCACTTCCTGGGGTAGTTTCTGTTGTCCTGACCAGAAAATTGCCTGGCCATTGAAAATTCGGGTATGTTGTTTAGATGGTATGCAGCAAAATATGCAAAAATAAGCATATTCGTAAACTTGTGTATAAAAAGAAAGACTATCTGTGTATACACCATGCTTAGATAGTCTTTTTAGTTAGTTTAGATAGTCTTTTCCTACATATCACAGAACAGATGTATAAAGGCTATCATTATCATACAGCTCTTACCTTACGAAACTGCACAGACACCTCAGCTTTCACCTTCCCATTGCCGCATACCCATAATATTACAGAATGATAACTTCGACTCAAGTCTTTCAAATCAGTCCAAGAATACCTCCGATATACCAAATGCTTCTCGGCGCCCCAGCTTGTGAGGTCACGGGCGGCACAATCTCATGCAATATTACACAGGGAACGGACTGACAGCGGTGTTCATATATGTTCCCCTAGTCTGCATAATGAAGGGAGTTTAGCACCAACACCCACAGCACGTCCATCCATCACTTTATCCTTGACGGAATCGCCCACTCAGGCTCAACTCCAGTATTAGTAAAGTGATTTTTTTTTTCTGTTTCATCTCTTCCCTAATTTTCTGTGCTGCGTGAAAGTGTTTTATTCATTATTTTTAATCATATTTTATTGTTACAGCAACACCACTAGCTACTGTAAACATCGCCACCAAACACCACTATCACCAGTATCAACACTGCCGGTATCATTACCGATATTAACATTACCACCATTACTATTAATATTATTATAAGCATCATTACCAGCACCACTAGCACCACCACCACCTCTACCACCACCACCGCCAGCACCACCACCATCACCACTATTACAGTCGACCATTAACTCGCCTCATTAACCCGAACGACCTTTTTTCCCACACACACACACACACACACACACACACACACACACACACACACACACACCAGAGATCTTAATAAACGTTTGCGCTGATGAGTACAAGAAACACCACCCATTTCTCTCCTAAATTAGTGAAAAGAAAATGCAAACAGTAAAATGATAAAGAAGGAAAAAATATGATAATGGCAATAAAGAATATATAAGAAAAATAAAGTGGGGATAAATTTAAGGATACACACACACACACACACACACACACACACACACACACACACACACACACACACACACACACACACACACACACACACACAAGAAGTACTCATCGGTAATGGACTTCGCTTCACCACGATTTTACTTATCATTGACTTTGGAATTCCTCGCTATTGAGTTTAATGGAAGCAGATTTTTCCTCCTGACGTATTACACTTACCCGGGAAAATTTTGGCAAGACATTTATTCAAACCTCGTGGATTTTAACTTTTTTTGTGTGTGTGTTTGTGTGTGTGTGTGTGTGTGTGTGTGTGTGTGTGTGTTTGTCGGGTAACTCATGTAGAATTTCTTGTGGATATTACATGTTTTATTTATATCTTCCCTGCTTGACTTTCACTTCAGGATGTTATCTACGATGTTTTGAATACCGTACCCAAGCCAGGAAGTTTTCTCCTTGAGTGCTTCCTTGATGATGAAACTTAATCAAGAATATCAGTACCAGAAAATGATACATACAACCCAAGGAGTAAACAACATTAGGGAGTTCATATACGTAGATGGTGTTTATTGAACTGAATCTTTCCAAAGAGCGACGTTATTCAATACATTGAAACTCTCCTTATTAAAGCTAACTTTTGAATGGTAAGATTCCTCCCTCAAAAAGTTCTGCAGATAAATATAGATACAAATCTAGATCATGATATAAACTG
>NC_087163.1:19277084-19299584 GCF_035594125.1 Scylla paramamosain
TGTGTGTGTGTGTGTGTGTGTGTGTGTGTGTGTGTGTGTGTGTGTGGCAAAGTACATGTGTGTTTGTCTTTATCAGTCTCTGTCACTGTGTTTCTCGTATCTGTGTGTCTATCTGTATACACACACACACACACACACTCTCTCTCTCTCTCTCTCTCTCTCTCTCTCTCTCTCTCTCTCTCTCTCTCTCTCTCTCTCTCTCTCTCTCTCTCTCTCTCTCTCTCTCTCTCTCTCTCTCTCCCTGATAGATAGCACACCTTTTTCAGCTCTTCCACGTGATTCGTCTCCTTCCTCCCTTCACATGTCAGCGAAGGTGATACCCTGCCTGCATGTTCCCCCTTCCCTCCTCCTCCCTCCTTCCTCCTCTCATTCTTTCCTCCACTTCCCACATCCATCTTACTTTCCCCCATCTTTGTCTTTGTTATCCATGTCATTTTCTTTAGTCTCCCTCCTTTTCCTTTTCCTCCTCCAAGCCTTCCTCGTCTTCTTGGTCCTACTCCCTTTTTTCCTCCTTTCTGTCCTCCTCCTCTTCCTCTTCCGCCGCCTGCTCCTCCTCCACCAGGCTTCTTTTTCAGTCATTCTTCCTTTCCCTCCCTCTATTTATTCTTCGTTTTAGCGCGATCAGATAAGTCTGTAAAAGGAATGGGAAGCCGGTGCAGAAGATCTTTTCCGAGAAGTGGAAGGGAGAGAGAGAGAGAGAGAGAGAGAGAGAGAGAGAGAGAGAGAGAGAGAGAGAGAGAGAGAGAGAGAGAGAGAGAGAGAGAGAGAGAGAGAGAGAGAGAGAGAAATGCACTATACATAGAGATGGAAAAGACTATACTTGTACTGTCTTATCTTGATCTCCGACCCTATTCCCATTTCTAGAATTAAAAAGTTATTATAGGTTCAAGAAAGTGGGATAAGGACCATGGCATGATCCATTAATATGAATCATTAAGCCTCAGTCTAATGAGAGCAAAGGTGAGCCAGGTAAAGGAGAGAGAGAGAGAGAGAGAGAGAGAGAGAGAGAGAGAGAGAGAGAGAGAGAGAGAGAGAGAGAGAGAGAGAGAGAGAGAGAGAGAGAGAGAGAGAGAGAGAGAGGAGGTGGAGGTATGAATGGAATGACTAGGAGAGGGAGTCATAATCTCAGGTGGTGATGGAGGAGAAAGATTAGGAATGAATCTCAAGGAGCAAAGAAGATACAGAAAATGTAGAAGACAAAAGAAAAGGCTAGAATGAATATGAGAGATGAAAGGAAAGCTGGAAAAAACTCAGAAACGAAAAGAAATAATAAGATAGAACTGAATAATTTAAAAAGCATGAATATGATAATAGAGGAAAGAGAGGAGAGGAAGAGAGAGAGGGAAAGAAAAGAAAAGAACTGCTGGAACTGAAAAGAAAACTGGCAAAGTAAGCCATGAAATTTGCAACGAAAGAGAGAGAGAAAGAGAAAGGAGGGAGATGAAAGAACAAAGAGAGAAAGAGAGAGATGAAAGCGAGGAATACATGAATAATGGTAAAATAAGGTGCAGGCGTGGTGGAAGTCAGGCAAAGTGAACAGAATATTCCGTCATCTCCAGGGGCCTTCTTACACTCCAAGCCGCGGAGTGAAAATAATTCTCGTGTGTCTTCGCCGGAAACTGCTGCGTGATTAAAGAGAACGTTAAAATCGACAAGCCCCAAAGGGAAAATGTTCGCGTGTTGTGCTGATGGTGCTCTTGTGTCTTTTTGAGTGTGAGGATTTTTTTGCATTTTTTTTTTTTTTCTTTTAAGGAGTTCTTTGTGGTTTTGTACTCGTGATCATTTGGGAGGGAGTTGATTGATTGGTTAATTAATTGACATAGCTGGCGCATTGACGTTATTTGCCACTATTTTTTTTAGATAACAAATAATAAAATATACTTTCAAAGGTAAAACAGGAAAAAAATCTGGAAAACAGAGTTGAGGAGGAGGGAAAAAATAAGGAAAATGAAGAGAAATAGAAGCAGGACAACTCAGAGCATAAAACGATGAGGCAGAAGGTGGATTATAAAGGATCCACGGAGACAGATATACTCACGTGGAGAGATATATGAGGACCTTAGGACTAGTGGAGGAGGACACGAGGGACAGAAATTACGGGTGACAACATAATAGAAGAAAGGTCGAGCCCCATAAGAGGACAAGGCTCAGAAGAAGTAGTAATAGAAAGTGTTTGTCCAAGAAATTGCTCCATGTTTACACAAGTCAGCAGAAAGGTAGTGGTGGAGTTACATAAGTAAATATGTGAATGCCATATGTGTGTTGCTTTTATGAAACTGTAAAGGAGCACTGAAGGCTGTACGAGTAATGTAAAAGATGTGTAGAGTGCACTTTTGTAATGTCTCTATGAAAGTAATTAGAGTTGGTCTCATGTATATAAAGCCAGTGGGTTGTGATCTAAATACATTGTGATATTGAGCGCAGTAAACATTAAAACTGGATGTCACATTATTCACATTATTCATTAACTGTACTGCAAAAGTTACCATTTAATACTCTCCCTTCCCGAACAATTTTATCCCTGGGAGACTTCGTTGACATTTCTCATTATGGCAAACTTGCAATCTTCGTAATCCTTGACGACCGCAACACCGCAACACCCAAACATTAACATTCAAGTAACACTCGGATAGAGGCGGCAGATAATTGCTTTTTCGTTTCCTGATCGCCTTTATGGTCGAACTGTGGGAAATAAAAGGAAGCAAAGGAGGACATTTTTGTGGTCCAGTAAGTACGGTTGTGATGGCGCGGGGTACGATGTGTTTCGAGGGCTAATCGCTTGGTAATGAAGCGTCTTGGAACTTGCTTTATTATTAAGCGGATTATAAACTTAGAGGTTTGCGATATGAAATCCTTTTGGTTTTAGGAAGGATTTTGTGCAAGTCATTGTTTTCCCGGATAGTAATGAAAGTGATAGTAGTGATGATGATATTGGTGATGATAAAAGGAGCAGTGATGGGTAGGAAAAAGAGAAGGAATATCTGAAAAACTAAGGAGAGAAAGATTTGTGTTGTCATTATTTTCCTTACTAGTAATGAAAATGATAGTAATGACGATAATAATGGTGATAGTAAAAGAGGAAACAGCGCTTGGTGGAAAAAAAAAGAGAAAGAATATCTAAAAAAAATAAGAAAATAAAGATTTGTGTTGTCATTATTTTCCCTTCGAGTAAATGTAAATTATAGTAGTGATGATAATAATGATGGTGATAAAAGGAGAAACACTGATTGGTGGGAAAAGAAAAGGGAATATCTAAAGAAAAGTAAGGAGAGAAGGATTACACAATATTTCATGAATTTTTCCTCATTAATAGTGACTGTGATAATAACAACACTATGAAGAAAAGATTATAAAGAACTTGTAATTGATAGATGGAAAAAAAATACAAGGATGAAACGTAGAATCAGAAATAGAAGATGAGAGAGGAATATAAGAAAAACACAACTATGAAAAAAAAATACAAAAGGCAATAGATATAGAAGAAGAATATCAGAAAAGAATATGAAGCGCGAAAAAGAAAAGACAGAAAAAGAAAAAGAAAATACCATTCTTCTATTAACCTTGAAGGAAAACCATGTAGATAATAGAAAAGAGATAAAGACGTAAAAATAGATGAAAAAGAAATATCAAAAAAGAATAAAACCAACAAAAATCCGAGAAGGAGGAGAAGGAAACAGTATCCTCCCAGTAGCCTTGAAGGAAAACCATGTTCTTAGTGGCTTCTCGTTGCAGGGGAGCGGGAGACTGACAGCAGGGCGGGAGGGAGGAACACACGAGAACACCAGACACTCTCCTTCCCTCCTGCTCTCCCTCATGCTCTCCTTCCCTCCATCCCTCTTAGTCCTCCTTCCTCCTTCCCACCATCCTTCTTACTCTTCCACAGTCCTTCCTTCCATCCCGACTGCTCCTGCACGATGCCCCCTTCCCTCCATCCTTCTTACTCTTCCTCAGTCCTTCCCCTTCCTCCCTTCTTCCCTCCGTCCTTCTATCCGTCCATCCCTTCTTGAGACGCAAGGGAGACACCTGACTCTGCTTTCCATTCACGGCGGGAGATGGATGTTTCAGGGAAAAGTGCAAAAAGAAATACCCTGGATCAAAAGTTTGTTTTTTCCACGATTGATACTTTTTTTTTATCTCTTTTCTTTACTTTCTTTATTCTTTCCATGCTTTCTTAAGGTCAGTTTAAAGAAAAGCCTACATATTTAATTTACTGGTTTTATTGTTCGTCTCTTGTGTGATTTGCTTTTATTTTTCATGTATTTCGTTTTTGATTCATGGCATTTTTGAAGTGTTAAGGAATCTGTCGAGTGCCATAAATAATTAATAATAAAAACCTGCTCAACATGTCACTCCCAAAATATTATAATATAGATATATATGCAGAGAGAGAGAGAGAGAGAGAGAGAGAGAGAGAGAGAGAGAGAGAGAGAGAGAGAGAGAGAGAGAGAGAGAGAGAGAGAGAGAGAGGAAACAATTAACAAGCTTTCTTTTCTCAATTTTTTTTTGCCTCTCACTCTTCCTCTCTTGTGCATAAAGAAAACATAGGTACATACAAGGCCAGATTGGGACACACACTGACGGACACAAGTCAATACACGTTGCTTCTCTTTGTCACTACCCAAGCATTGTCACAGCCTGCGCCTCTCGTCTTTAAGGTGGAACTCTCCCTCTCGTGATCTGACCCCTGCTGCCCTTAAATGCTTCAGTACTGCTGCTCCCCGCCCTACTCTTTATAGGAGAGAGAGAGAGAGAGAGAGAGAGAGAGAGAGAGAGAGAGAGAGAGAGAGAGAGAGAGAGAGAGAGAGAGAGAGAGTAGAGTAGAGTAGAGTAGAGTAGATTAAAGAGTACGCGGCGGTAGTTCTCTTTTCATCTCTTCATCTGAAACAATATATTCCCTCCTTCCCTCCTTTATTTTATCATATAGACAAAAAAAATAGATAGATATTATATAGTTAGAGATACACATAGATTCTTTTAATACATCGATCACTAATAAACTTCATTATACTCCTAACTTAGACTACCAGCTTCTACCATTACCGTCATTTCCTTCACTGCCAAAACCACTCATTCCCGTAGCATTTCTGGGTGCTCCTTCACCATTTGTACCTCAGTCAATAGCAATACTTATCCTCGTGTTTGTTATCGGGCTGCATTGTCCTCACGGGCCGCCAGTATCCCTCCTCCGCCCCACTCCGCTGCCTGACGCACGATCTCTCCCTGTGCTACCAGAATATAATTAATCGCAGGTTGTATTGATTATTGTTTGCACTGAGAAGAGCAAGTACAAGGTCGACACGAGAAACATGGGAAAGGTAAAGGTAACGGTGGGTATGAAAAGAGGAATTATCACGTGTGTTTGTTATTTTGTCTCCTCAGTTGAGTTTATAATGTTTGAATTTCATTTCATTGTCTCAACTATCCATGGTCTTTAAGAATAGGTGGACACACACACACACACACACACACTGCCCGGCTGGTCGCTGGAGAGTTCTTGTCCTAGTTCATGTTTTCGGTGCTTCGTTCCTCTTAATTAAAGCTTCGACTCGTTCCCTGAAGCGGCTCATTATGCTTTACGTGCTCTTGTTTGTTTGCCCTTTTTTTTTCTCTCTTCTATAGAAATTACATAGAACTTTTCAAATATGCATTGTTGTCCTGAATTTTTCAACGTATACTTTCGAGAAACGTATAAAGAGTAAGAGGGAAAAAAATGCTACGTTAAATGCTTTTATATTCATCATTTTCTCTGTAATTCTGATGAAATTTCTGTTCATTGAGATTATCCAGCGAGGCGAGTAATGTCTTTAAATGCCTGTACACTTATACCTGTCCTTCTGTTCATCACAGGTAATTGCCTCTTAAAGAAATCTCACATGAGAAGTTATTCTGTTAGGAAGTAATTAATTATCAATGAGTGTTGCTTTTTGGACATCCTCCTTTATTTATTTTCTTTTTATTCTTCAGTTTCTATTTCTACAGACTTTTGATTCAGTTTTAGACGTATTTATTTATTTTTCCTTTGAATAGCTAATTTATTTATTTATTTTAATAACTAATGTATTTTTGACAATTCGTTTGTTTCTATATAGCTCAAAAAGATCTTTGAATAACTATACTTTTTAGCTTCTTACTCATATTTACTTATATATTTCATTTATAATTGCTTATTAATTTACTTAATAATAATGTATTCTGACAATTAATTTTGTTCTGTGAAGGCTAACAGCTTGATCCTTATTTCTTACTTGCATTTACCTTTACCTAACCAAACTTAACCTTACCATTTTTTTCCTCTGAATATGTTTACCTAGAATCCTTAACTACATTATCAATTGCTTCGTTACCTATTAATACCGACAATAATTATATGAAGTCCTGTTCCTCTATATTTACGGTGTGTCACAGGAGAGACACGAAACAACAGCTAGTAACATATGAAGCAACACGAGCTCACCTGGACGGCTAAAGTGGCGTGTAGAGGTAAGCCTAACCCTTAATATACATCCATAATGAAAACTTCTGAATATATTAAAAGTTTGGATACGAGTATGAGAAGGAAGATAAAATGTGAAGAGGTCGAAGGAGGAAAGAAAAGTAAAAGGCCAAAGTTAACTCGATTTTTATAGCATATTTTGAAACGAATATGAATACAAACGAGAAGGTGAAAGGGGAGAGAGGGAAAAATAGATGTCATGCCAAGCTTTACTACATGTTTTAATTTTAGATGGATGTAACTGGAAAAAAAAAAAGGTGAAGTGGGAAAAAAATCATATCACGTTTTCCTCTCCATCTTCTTTTCTTTTTTTTCACCTTCCCTTTTAACATTTTCTGCACCTCCTTTTTTTTTTTTTGGAATATTATACAACTAGAAAGATGAAGGATAAAAAGAAAGAGAGAGAAAAGGTAAAAGTCATATCAGGTTACTTTTCCCTTTGTCCCTCTTTCCTTTCAATATCCATCCATCATTTTTGCCTTCAATCTTAACATTTCCTCCACTTTTCTTATAATTCGGAATCGTATATAACTGGAAACAAAAGATAGAAAAAAAGGGAAAAATAGGTCATTTTCCCTGTGCCCTCTTTTCCTTCCAGTGTCCACCCATCATTTTTTTTCTTCTTCTTTCTTCAACCTTCTTTTTTTAATCTGGAATTGTATGATATTAGGAGCAATGAGGCAAAAGAAAAGAGAGAAAAAGACAGAAAACTTACAAGTCATGCCAGGTTATCTTTTCCTTTGTCTCCTCTTCTTTTGAAATATCCACGCATCATCTTTCCTCAACCTTCTATTCAATTTGGAATCGTATGATATTAGAAAGAAGCCAAAAAAAAACGAATGAAAAGACAGAAAACTAAGAAGCAATGCTTGTCCTCTTCCTTTCAAGATTCAAGTATCATCTTTTTTTTATTTTCCATCTTCCCTCAACCGTACTTTTT
Organism: Scylla paramamosain; assembly: GCF_035594125.1. Classification (NCBI taxonomy): domain Eukaryota; kingdom Metazoa; phylum Arthropoda; class Malacostraca; order Decapoda; family Portunidae; genus Scylla; species Scylla paramamosain. The sequence continues at coordinate 19,284,518 of NC_087163.1, forward strand.
TAATGTGGAATCGTATAATATTAGAAACAAGGCAAAAAAAAAAAATAAATATAGAGAAAACTAAGAAGTCAAGTCTTTTCCTTTCAAGATTCACGTATAATTTTCATCCTCCATCTTTGTTCAACCGTATTTTTAATTTGGAAAAAATATAATGTTGCAAAAAAAAAATTAAGGAAAAGACAGGAAACTAAGAAGTAATATCTCTTCTCTTTTCTTTCAACATTCACGTATCATTTTTATTTTCCATCTTTCCTCAACCGTAATTTTAATCTAGAATCGTACAGTATTAGAAACAAAACCAAAAAACAAAAAAGGAAAAGACAGAAAACTAAAAAGTCATGTCAGGTTATTTTTCCCTCCGTCTCCCTTCCCTTTTTCAATTTCCATCCATCACTTTTCACGTTCCTTGTAGAAGCCTTGTGGGAAAGATACATCTTCTTGGCCAACACGAGAATGGCTTGCGGATCCCAGCTGATGCTCCCTGACCTCTCCCCCAACTGGTCCCTTCGTCGGCCAATAGCAGGGCGGAAAGTAGAGACTGAAGGACATATGGCTGAGAACTAAACAAAAAAAGAATGAAAAAACAAGGAAGAAAAAAAGAAAGGAATGGATGAGGTTCAAAATATGCTCTGTTCGGGAAGGAGAAGAAGAAGGAGGAAAATTTGGAGGAAGAACAAGAAGACGATAAAAGAAAGTAGAAAGTTAGGAGGAAAAGTTTGCAATGTTTGTGTGAAGAGAGAGAGAGAGAGAGAGAGAGAGAGAGAGAGAGAGAGAGAGAGAGAGAGAGAGAGAGAGAGAGAGAGAGAGAGAGAGAGAGAGAGAGAGAGAGAGGCAGACAGAGACGTGAAACAAGCAATGGAGGACGACAGAGACAAACAAGAAGTAATAAAACTCCCATAATTCACTATATCCTCTATAAAACTAAATAATGAGATAGAACAAAAGGTACAGGAAAACCTTAAAAGGGTAAGAACTCAAAAAGGAAGGGGAAAGATCGAGTATCCTTCAATCAAGGAAGGAAAGGAAAGGAAGGTGATGGAAAGAGAAAAGGATACGTATGTTTTCTCCTCAACATCGGCTTCCGAGGGTATAAAATGTCAATATCCGGCTGTCCCTACCTCCTCTCTCTCTCTCTCTCTCTCTCTCTCTCTCTCTCTCTCTCTCTCTCTCTCTCTCTCTCTCTCTCTCTCTCTCTCTCTCTCTCTCTCTCTCTCTCTCTCTCTCTCTCTCTCTCTCTCTTAACCATATTCGTCTCTTGCACAATTTTCTCGACGTCTCTATTTCTCTTTTAGCATATTTTTCCATTTCCGTTTTCATTGACTCGTATTCCTTCTCGTCCTTTCCTCGTTCTTCCGTATTTGGAATTGAATTGCTTTTCCCATCAGTATTTCAAAACTTCTTCAATAAATTTTCCCTAATTTCTCGTTTCAATTCCTGCGTGTTTCATTTCGTATCTTTTATTTATTTATTTTTTTTTTTAAGTTTTACCGTCTTAACTCATTTTTAAGTTATCATTAATCTTCCTGCGTTTTTTTTTTTTTTTTTTTTGTTGTACCTACTTTATTTTTATCCACTAAGTTAGCCACTTGCCAGCCGCCATGACTTATTGATCTACGTATATTTCTGGCCTCCCTTCTCTATAGACCGGTTCCAGTCACTCGACAACTTCCCATCAATATTTCAGAACTTTTTAATAAATTTTCCCTAATTTCTCGTTTCAGTTCCTGCGTGTTTCATCTCGTATCTTTTTTTTCTTCAAAGTTTTACTGTCATAATTCATTTTTAAGTTGTCATTAATCTTCCTGAGTTTCTTTTTTTATAATACTTTATTTTTGTCACCAAGTTAGCCGCTCGCCAGCCGCTATGATGTACTCGTATTGACAATTTATTTTGCATTTTGATCTAAGTATATTTCTGGCCTCCCTTCTATTTAGACCTATTCCAGTCACTCTAGCACCTACATCTCATTCTTTCCTCGTACACTCTTCGCAGCCATCCTTCCTCTCTGTCAGCTCCCTATTATTCTCCTCTTTCTTCACATTTACCACCTAACTGCATTACCTCTTTTGAGCTGCTTCCTGCTTTTTGTCTCTCTCTCTCTCTCTCTCTCTCTCTCTCTCTCTCTCTCTCTCTCTCTCTCTCTCTCTCTCTCTCTCTCTCTCTCTCTCTCTCTCTCTCTCTCTCTCTGTGTGTGTGTGTGTGTGTGTGTGTGTGTGTGTGTGTGTGTGTGTGTGTGTGTGTGTGTGTGTGTGTGTGTGTGTGTGTGTGTGTGTGTGTGTGTGTGTGTGTGTGTGTGTGCGTGCGCGTGCGCGTGCGTGCGTGCGTGCGTGCGTGCGTCTCTCTCTCTCTCTCTCTCTCTCTCTCTCTCTCTCTCTCTCTCTCTCTCTCTCTCTCTCTCTCTCTCTCTCTCTCTCTCTCTCTCTCTCTCTCTCTCTCTCTCTCTCTCATTGACGTCTTCTCTTTTTTGCTCTCTTTGACACACGCTTTATCTTAATCACAAGAGAGAGAGAGAGAGAGAGAGAGAGAGAGAGAGAGAGAGAGAGAGAGAGAGAGAGAGAGAGAGAGACGAGACGAGACAAGAGACGAGACAAGAGACGAGAGACAAGACTTGACTAGACGAGACGAAACGAAAAACGAGACAAGGGTAGACCAGACAAGACAAAAAGGAAAATTACTAACACGCACTAACAAACACACACACACACACACACCCACACACCCACACACACACACACACACACACACACACACACACACACACACACACACACACACACACACACACACATAAACAGACGGAAAAAAAGGAGGTGAAACTTCTCTCGACAACTGCTCCTCTTCCCTCATATATATTTTTCCATCTCCCTCACGGGCTGGGTGACAAGTCATCAGCCTGGCCATTGTTTCCTCTTGTTGCGTGAGGGCGCCATCTGCCTCCTCATTGTTCCCCGGTCCAGCGTGAGAGGACCTTCTGGGCAGCCTAGTGAGGGAGGGACGGGAGGGCAAGACAGGGAGGGCAAAACAAGACTAACGGGGAGTGGAAGGGAGTGTAGGTGTGTCGGGGAAGGTGGTACAAAGGTCGAGGAATAAGGAGGTTTGTGTTGGCAATGTGGGTGGACAGAAGAAGGTAAGAGAGGGGTGAAGATATGAGCGATGAAAGGGGAGGCTAGAATAGAGTGTAAAGGAACGGAATGGCTAAAGAACTAACAAGACTGTTGGGGAGTGTAGGTCTGTCGCAGTGAGTTAGAATAGGCGGAGGTGTGGGAGGTGGACGAATAATGGGGTGAAGGATGGGTAGAGAGACTGGAGCAAAAGGGCAGAGGAGTAGAACAGCTAAAAAAACAACAACAAAGAGGTAAGGGAAGAGAACATAAGTGAATGTGGGCGGGAAATGAAAGAGAGGTAGGAGAGAGAGAGAGATGAAGCATGAATGAGAGTGAGTATAGTAAAAGATAAGAGGAGGAGAACTGGAAGGATAAAAAGTAAATGATAACCTTAAAAGGAGTGAGGAAGGGTAGAGGAAAGGCCAAGGAATAAGGAGTGGTAAGGTAACAACTCATGTCAAACGTATTTCAGTGACCCGCTCTTTGCACTGTGTTGTTATTTCTGTTTGTCCGTTTTGGTATACAGTGAATTTGAATTTCTCTGATGTTTAACGTAATACTATTTATTCCCTTATTGTATTATTAGTATTGAAATATATTTAATATAGTTGTGTATTAGGCGAAAAGGGACTGGTAATTAGCTTGTTTAGATACTTCACGCACGTGCTGCACTCTGGCGGCGAACTCCAGATAGTTCAGAAGAGAGAGTGGGGAACTGATAGTCGGTCCGTGATAGAGCAACTGTACACTTGCGCCATTGTGTTAAACCCGTGAACACTTTGCCCCTTCGTCTTGACACCCTAGAGCACCACAGACTGGTGAGTGTTAGATGTTGTACTCGCGTCTTGCACATATTTGATAGATAGATCAGGGAAGTGGAGCTGCGGTCTGTATTGTTGTTGTTGCTGTTATTTTCACTGCCTCCACTACTATACACTGGACTGTTGCTTCTTCAGTTATTGCTGTCTCTACATTACACCCAAAATTGCCATGCTATGCTGTGCTTTCATAATGATCAGTGGCACATAAATGTAAATTATATAATGAGTTAAATCTACTAAAGAATGGTTGTCATAATTAAGGCAGCAACAAACATGATAACTGGTTAAGCAGGGTAGTTTTTATGCACTGTACTGTTTTTTTATATATATTTCATTCAATAAGATTAAATTTAAATTTTAAACAAAATTATCAAATTACTGATAATAAAAGCGGCAGGACAATATTGGCCACTCTGCCTGTGACATTGCCGTTCAAGAATGTTCATGTTTTTACGGTTATGCGTTTGTGCTCTTCAGGTGCCGCTATAGTTGGTTTATTGTTTTGTTTTTTTTAAACCCTTAGCTGCCTTACATAAGAGTAATTTTTATGTTGTGTTGCCTCAATATCCTAAGTGTAATTTAGGGTACAAGTTAATGTAACCGATAATACCATTAAGCATTATTTTAATTTATGAAGGGTCATATATTTGGATATATACCAGTATTTTAGGAGATGAATATTATTAATGTGGTGCTTTGTATCATATAGGTCATAGGACTTACCAGCTAATTAACATTTGTCTTGAAACTTATCGAGATGTATTGTGTGAACCAGTGAATTGGGAAAACATATATCAACCTGATTATGAAGCGCGATTGTGAATCTTACTAGATCTTGATTTTATATTATGGATTTATTAAGTGTTTGTTTACAGCTGGACCGTTCGCTATATGTTTTCAAGTAGACCATTTGCACCAAAAACAACAGCGCGCCTCAATAACCTGACAGGCAAAGTGGCTTGTACCTACAGGATGTACTCCCTTGTGTAACACCATGAGTGGATCCTATAGTCGAGATTCATGCGACAGACTGTCGGCCAGCCAGCGAGCACGTGAGGTCAGTGCGGGTTGTATCATGACGTCACCTGATCCACCGCTTCACACACACTCCTGTCTGAACAGTCATCCTCCTACCCTGATGTGTGACAATAATAGACAGAAAAAAAAAAAAAAGCAAAGAAAAATGTCAGTGAATACGAAAGAGTGGAGCTGATGACGCACTGCCGGCTCGCTGGGTGGTCGACCTGTCTGTCTGTATGGATCCTTCTAATAGTAGGATAGAGGAAAATGAGAAAGCGAGAAATTAAAAATAATAGGTGTAGAATGACGATGGAAAGTAAGGAAAAAGATAAATAATGAGTAAATAACTTGTAAAAGGATAGGAAAAGGCTAGATGAGGAATAGAGAGGGAGATTAGAGTGGAGGATGTGGAAATGGAAGAGGAGGAGAGTGGAGAAGCCAGTGAAGAGGAATGACTAGTGAGGCTGGAATAGGATGCAGTGAAATAGAAAGCTACGCGGGGTGACAGGGATACGTGAGATTCCCCTGGCTTGTGAGAAGGCTGGAGAAGAGCAGCCCCACAGTATTTGAATTTCTAGTGATGGCGGTGAAAAGTTGCAAATCGTGGCGTATTTGGCATTTACTTGATGTCCGTTCAGGAAAAAAAAGAGAAAAAAGAAGCAAGTCAATTTGAGTAATGTTCTTAAAATTCAAGTGACATCGATTACAAGCGCTCTCTCTCTCTCTCTCTCTCTCTCTCTCTCTCTCTCTCTCTCTCTCTCTCTCTCTCTCTCTCTCTCTCTCTCTCTCTCTCTCTCTCTCTCTGCCAGCCTGTCCGTCTCTAGCGTCCTCCTGTCTTTCTTTTTGATAAACCTGCCGCCCTCTCTGAGTCCTCTGGCGACTCTTCAATTGGCACAGGGCCCGCAGGTGAAGACGAAGAGGCATCCTGAGGCACTGTGGAAGGAGGAGGAGGAGGAGGAGGAGGAGGAGGAGGAGGAGGAGGAGGAGGAGGAGGAGGAGGAGGAGGAGGAGGAGGAGGAGGAGGAGGAGGAGGAAAGAAAAGGCAATCTGCTCTAAGAAGGAAAAAGAAATCGAGTAGGTAGAATTAAAAGAGAGAGAGAGAGAGAGAGAGAGAGAGAGAGAGAGAGAGAGAGAGAGAGAGAGAGAGAGAGAGAGAGAGAGAGAGAGAGAGAGAGAGAGAGATGAGGTTACGTCCTTTTTTTGAGGGGGAGGGGGAATAGTTTACGAGGCGATGCGACAAAGAGAGAGGGGAGGAGGTGGTGATGGTGGTGGAGGAGGGGGAGGGGAAGGAAGGAAGAGGAGGAGGAGGAGGAGGAGAGAGGCGAGAAAATGTGTTTATATAAAGAGTAAACGTTTAGGAGTGAAAGTATGTGTGTGTGTGTGTGTGTGTGTGTGTGTGTGTGTGTGTGTGTGTGTGTGTGTGTGTGTGTGTGTGTGTGTGTGTTCTCTCCCTCTTCTCCATTATTGTTCGTCCATTGTCATCTTTTCCCTTTTCTCCTTCTTTCAATTTTTCCAATCTATTTCTCTCGCATTTTCGCACTTCTGCCTTTCCCCTTTTCTTCACACTTCGCTATTCGTCTCTCCTTTGCTCCTCCTCCCTCCTTAAATTTCCATCCAGCCTCTTCTAGTCTGATTTTTCTTCTCTAAGAATCAACTTTCTTCCTATACTTTTTCTTTTGATATTACATTAACATTTCTATTAGTTTGTCTCCGCATTTCATATTTGTGATGACATTATTTGTGTAATTATAGTTTCCCTATTTTTCTTGTACTTTTCACGTGACTTTCAAGGTAAAAAGTTAGATTGCTTTGCTTCCTGTTTATGTTTTCAGTGGTTTCCTTTTCCTCGTCATGCCTGTGCTATGCCGCCCACCCAACCTTACTCTTGCCTACCCTTCATGGCCACAGAGTCAGCCAGCGCGCTCCCGTGGGCTGCCTGGGATACAGATAACACCTCGCGAGGCTCGTCAAGTCGGGCCAAGTTGTAGGTGCTTCATCACAAGTGCTCCCCTCCCCTTCACCCTCTCCTTCTCCGCCTCTCCTTACCTCCAGTTTCATCTTCACTCCTGCAGCCAGCCAGTGAGCGAGCGAGCGAGTGGGCGGGCGCGGGCGCGCGCGCACACACACACACACACACACACACACACACACACACACACACACACACACACACACACACACACACACACACACACTCTCTCTCTCTCTCTCTCTCTCTCTCTCTCTCTCTCTCTCTCTCTCTCTCTCTCTCTCTCTCTCTCTCTCTCTCTCTCTCTCTCTCTCTCTCTCTCTCTCTCTCTCTCTCTCTCTCTCTCTCTCTCTCTCTCTCTCTCTCTCTCTCTCTCTCTCTCTCTCTCTCTCTCTCTCTCTCTCTCTCTCTCTCTCTCTCTCTCTCTCTCTCTCTCTCTCTCTCTCTCTCTCTCTCTCTCTCTCTCTCTCTCTCTCTCTCTCTCTCTCTCTCTCTCTCTCTCTCTCTATATATATATATATATATATATATATATATATATATATATATATATATATATATATATATATATATATATATATATATATATATATATATATATATATATATATATATATATATAAGGGTTGTGTTAATCAGTGCCGAGGTTTTCAAGTTTCAAACACGGAGGGAAGGGAAAGGAGAGGATGAGATAAAAAGAGAATAGAACAGCGTTGAGTTAACACAAAACGGCCACGTCCACCATTAGTATTCGTGCCGACACAGGCCTCGTTTTTAAGCCAGATGGTCTGAACCTCCCTCGTGGCTGTGAGGATGGGCAGGATGGGTGGGATGGGTCGAGGGGAAGGCAAGATGATGGAGGCACGAGAGAGGGAAACGAGCTTGGAACGAGATGTGAAGGTAATGAGAAACTGATGTACGGCGTGGAGAGTGATGACTGCAAGAAGGAAACAAGGACAGGTAGAAAAGAAGAAAGCTAGATCTAGTTGTGTTTGTGTTGATTGCTTGAAAGAATGATTTTTCAGTAACTAAAAAGAAAATACTGTAGACTGGAAACAATGTGTTTTACTGTTAGAGGAGATTGTGAAGTAAAAAGAAAAAGGAAGTGAACAAGAAAAAATTACGGAAATGGGAAGAACGTGTGCCATCAGAGCGGCTTACTGCTGTACAAAACTATAGATTACAGAACTCTACACTCATGGTTCACCTTACTTCCATCGTTTTTTTTTATTTTCTTGTTCCCATATCTGTTTGTTTTGTTATTTTATTGAAGTTAAGCTGTGTGTGAGTGAGAACATTCTAGCTTTCTCTTATTAATGGAAGTTGTGTGCTGACAGTTACTCCTTTCATGGAGTCAACCTTCAACCATCCAGAAGTACAAGCCATGATCAGCACTTTATTCGTGGCACTCAGTGTTTTAAGCAGGACTCTTGAGTGCAATGAACAGACCAGATACTTTTACCAATTTGTCATATCATCACGTGGAAGCGAAATACTTAGGGAATATTATAAAGTCTTGATAGGGATAGAAGCTAAATGAAATGTGTAAATTATTGTGGACTGAATATTGTATTACCTTGGTAGCTCTAATTGTTTTGTGTTCTTTATTTGATGATGGTATTATCCCTTGCGTGCTATTCTACTTGTATTATTTGTAAGTAACTTGATATTTATTTATTCCATGATATCTCATTGAATTTCGTTTTGTGAAAGTGCTGAAATCTACCCCTAGATCAATGACATCATCTCATATGAAACTTCCCAAATATGTTAAGTTACTGTTGGTGTTCCTTCCTTAATGAAATGTCGTATACTTTCACACTATACAGTTGGACCAAGCACTAAGGCTCCTCAGACGCAAGCAACAGGTTTTAAAAGTGCGCTGATTTAAGATCCTAGATTATCTCTTGAGCCGTTTTGGTTGGTTCTTCCTCACTTTCTTTCATAAAGTATTTCGCGTAGTTAAGAGCCTTGAAAACCTCTTGCCGTAATTACTCTGAGAAGAAATTTGAAGATGTGAAAAGTCCTTTGCATCTTGAATTTAATTCCTAAGAAATGAAGGCAGTGAATGTGATATAAAAGTTTACTCACCCAAGCCGCGATGTGAAGAGTATAATCCACAAGTAGAGCCATTGGAACAATAAACATGTATCACTCACCCTGCATTTTCAAGACCACACTGGCGCTCACCACACACGCCTTTTGGACCACAACACTCACGGGCACTCACCACCACCCTTCCTGGCGCCAACACAACACAACACCACAACACAACACACACAACTTACCCCTCACTATTGCATCTATCGAGGACTTCCTTTTGCTGAATATGTTCGAGTCTAAGTCCATAGTGAAGGGTTGGATTATCTTGCCTCTGCTTGGGCCGAAAATCTTGGCGGTTTTCGGAGACAGGTCTCGGAGAATAGACTGGCGCTAAGGCCAGAGGACCCGGCAGCGGGGGCCCGGGCGTCTCCGTGACTGACGAGGAGGAAGTCCGCCTGACGAGAGGGGACTCCAGGGTATCAGAGGGTGGACGGAGGCGCAGGGCGGCGTGGGAGGAGTGGGGCGGAGGGGCGCGGCTCCCGGGGGCCAGCGGGGGCGGTGCTGCTGCTGTTGCTGTTGCTTTCGGGGGTCAGGGTCACAGCTGGAAGGGAACAGTCGCGGGGGGCGCCCTCCGTCCGTAGCATGCGTGGGAGTTTGTTACATAAAATAAGCACATCTACTCCTGTTGCATGGACTGAGTTATGGCGGCACGGCTGGCTGAGTCACGCGGCGGTCGGTCCTTACTTTCCTTGACGATTTATATTTTTTGATTCGCGAGCACTCACTTAGACACACTTTTTTGTTTCCTGTCAGCCAAACATATCTGGGGGAGGCAGCTGCTAGCCCGCCCTCTCGCCTTCCTCGCGCGCTCACCTTCCGCCCACGAGTCCCCCGCCACTGGAATTTTAATCACTGTACTGGACGTATGTTTGTTGTGCAGGTGTGGCTAGCGGGCGGTGCTGGGCAGGAGGCGGGGTCTCTTCTTTTGTTCCCGTGTACTTTGCGCGCCGTCTCTCCCTCTTTTGGCCTCCGCTTACTGTTCTTCCTTACCAGGCCGCTAACCACACATCACCGTGCACTGTTACTGTTACTGCTCTATCTAACCCCCGGCTGGTACTGTGACATTTGACTTGGAAATGCCTGTGGAGAGCTACAATTTTTCCGTCATGGTTTGATCTGGAAATGGAATAAGAGAGACACGTGAGTTCTCTTCCTCCACCCATACGCACACTCAGGGATGATAAGAAGAAGGAGCAAAGGTACACACGCATTTCTAAACAGCCTGAGGTCAGTGCGCGCCAGAAATGTATCGCCTTGCAGAGGAAAGTAATGGCCGCGGGGCTTTTCATCGCCGAGCAGAAAAAGGTGAAGGGAGGGAAATAAATGTGGTGTATATAAGACTGCGGCAACTTGCTGGTTCGAGCTGCTGCCGCTGAGGCTCACAAGAAAACTAAAAATTGTATTTCCTAACACACCTTTTCTTTATTTTATCCTTACCACCATCAGCACCACCGTACTGTGTGTGTGTGTGTGTGTGGGGGGGGGGGGGGGGCAGGATATACGAGATTTCAGTGAGTCTGAGGCACTTCCGAAATATTTCTTAGTGCTTCTTTTACTACAGTATTTCCATTCACTCGAAGGATTTTGCTTTTGTTCCCTAAAATTTCACATCGTCAGCCGCGTTCTGACTCGAATATTGATCAAAGTAACCCGATTTGTTTTTGTGTTCCCGAGCAGATGTTGAATACTTTTTAGATACACGCTCTCGAACCAATTCTTCCCATTCATCAAAATATGATTCACCAAACGAGGGGAAGCACGTATATAAATCATATGGAATTTCATGACTGACAGCTCCGTTAATATTTTCAGTAATTGCTCGAACATTTTCTCTTTTTTCGTGTGTGATGGTGTTTTTATTCAAATTCTCGATGACCTGCCGGTATATGAGGCAAATATGTTGATGTTTGACTGACTAGTATTATTGTTTTTCACTTTTATATATGGTAAATTTTCACTCAGCTACGTGCAGTGTCCGATCATTTTAAAGGTGATTTATTTATTTATTTATTTATTTATTTTATTTTATTTTTATTTATTATTTGTTTATTTTTATTTATCTTTTTTATTTCTTTTTTTTTTTATTTAATTTAATTTTATTTTAGTTTATTTATTTATTTTTATTTATTTATTTATTTATTTATTTATTTATTTATTTTTTTTTTTTGTGGCGAATGTAATCTTGAGTGACACATCAAAAAAAACATTAGACTTCCCTTCCCTTTTTCTTTCCCTGCCTCACTCCATTCCTCTCCCGCCCCTCCTTCTTTGGTCCTGCTTGACACTCTTCTTGCCTCCTTTCCTAACTCCCTGATTCTCCATTTTTCCTTCCCTTCCTTTGGACACTTTAATTCCCTAAGAGGCTTAACTCAGTAAGGCAGGGAGGCAGCAACGGCAAGTAAGGTGTCCCATTCACTTAGGACACCTGGTCTCCTCCTCCTCCTCCTCCTCCTCCTCCTCCTCCTCCTCCTCCTCCTCCTCCTCCTCCTCCTCCCGTGTGCCTCTTCGTCTCTTGTACCTTTTATGCTTCTTGAACCAAACACCTGAGTCCGCCGCCTCTTCAGTCTCCTCCTCCTCCTCCTCCTCTTCCTCTTTCTCCTCCTCTTCCTCTTCCTCTTCCTCCTCCTCTTCCTTCCCCTATTCTATTTACGTACATCGTCCGGTAACTTTCTCCTTCCTCTACTCATGCTGCCTTACTTTCCGTCATGCAGGGAGCAGCTTCCTTCTTTCCTCCTTCCTCCCTCCCTCCCTCCCTTCCTTCCTTCCTTCCTTCTTTCCTTCCTTCCTTCCTTCCTTCCTTCGCCTGGTTCTCGTTTCCAACTTTGGTGTGGTGTGGCGTTTCCGGCGCGTTAATTATTCCCATCAGAATACCTAATTATATCCTCGCTATTGCCGCTCACATAAAAGCATTACGTTAAGCATAATTTTCGTCCGTCCCACGCTCATTCACATTTACGTCTCTGTTTCCCACGTTAATTCACACCAGGACGCGCCTCGTCTTTGTTACCGTGTCCTGCTCCTTCTTGCCCTGTCACATTAACTGCTGGTGAATAAGTGTTGAGTGTTAATAGATTAGCAAGTATATGCCCTGACACGCTTCAGAGTACCCCGAAAAAATAGTCCATTAATCTTCATAGGAGGAGGAGGAGGAGGAGGAGAAAAGCTGGAGGGTACGAGAGGGAGAGAAAAGATGGAATGGGCGGGTAATGAGACGGGAAGGTCTGGGAGGGGATTGATATAAAGGAGGGGGAAGGGAGGGAGGGTGAATGGAAGTAAAATTTTTAGCTCCTGGTAACCCTTGGCTGGGCGTGTGGTGTTGAGGCGGAGGCCAGATCACCCTTAACGAGTTACGAAACTCTCATTATCCCTAATTCCCGGGTCGCCCTCTCTTGCCCCGCACCTCTCTCTCTCTCTCTCTCTCTCTCTCTCTCTCTCTCTCTCTCTCTCTCTCTCTCTCTCTCTCTCTCTCTCTCTCTCGCTCTCGCTCTCGCTCTAACACACTTCCCTGGTGTTATCTCTTTTGCATGAGTCTCCCAAAACGCGCTTCATCTAATTTTCATGGCTGACACTTCTTTCCCTTCTTCTTCATTTTCCTCGTACTTCTTTCGTCCTCCCTCCTCCTCCTCTTTCTCCTCCTGCCCGTCTTTCCTCTTCTTGGCCTCTCCATCTCAACCTTCTTTTGTAGTCGTACTGCTACAGCTGCTAATGCTAATACTTGTAATACTATGAATTACTACTTTTTTTTTCTTGATGTTCCTTTTTCATCTCCCCCTTCCCCCTCCTCCTCCTCCTCCTCCTCCTCCTCCAACATCCAATCAACCAGTAATAAACTTTTTCCTTCCCGTCAACAATCAGACGTGACTAGGAAGCCACTCCATCTTCCCTCCCTCCTTCCCTCCTTCCTTCCTTTCCTCCCTCTCTCCTTCCCTCCCTCGTTCCCGCCTTCCTCTCGTCACCCACACATCAGTATTAGTCTAATCGAAAGGGATGTCTTTTATCCCCACATTTTTTTCCTCTTCACTGATGAAATTTCACCTTTTTTTCCGCCTTTGACGGCTTGAAGGAGGAGGAGGAAGAATCGGAGGAGGAGAAAAAGGCGGAGGGCGGAGGAGGAGAAGGAGGAGGAGGAGATGAAAAAAAGGTGGGAGGAATATTATTTTGTAGGTGGATTTCTGTTTGTCCACTTTGACCGCAGGTAAATCAATCTTCCCATTGTTTCCTTCCACCGGAGAGAGAGAGAGAGAGAGAGAGAGAGAGAGAGAGAGAGAGAGAGAGAGAGAGAGAGAGAGAGAGAGTGGATTGTCCTATGCAGATGAGAAAAGAAATAAACTCCTTTTGTCTCCTATTTCTAAAGCGTCGGGTCCTGCGGCATCCACCACTGTGCCCAAATTGGTTAATCCATAAACGAAATGCCACGCCAATGTCCTTTTCCCTCCGCCCTCCATTGTTGTGGTCCCGCGGCTGTTTTTCTCGCGTACACTGCCTCGTGCCTGGAAACAAAAGGGGACCGTCAGGCTGAGGGACGCGCTCTGGTGGACTGTTGAGTTGTTAAGTGTCTCTTGCCGCGAGCGTCGTCGTCAGCGGTGCCGTCAAGGTTACAATGGCTGGAACGTCTCTCTCCACGCCCTCATCAAGAAAGCTTTTAAGTGTTATTCGTTTCTCTCTCTCTCTCTCTCTCTCTCTCTCTCTCTCTCTCTCTCTCTCTCTCTCTCTCTCTCTCTCTCTCTCTCTCTCTCTAACCATCATCATTACCATCAATCATCGTCCATATTTTTCCCCGTCCGCTATTTAACTTCAAAAATATCCCCCTTTCCATCCCGTCCTCGTCTATATTTAGCGCCCTTCAGTGACTCCGCATCTCAGTGTTAGCAGGAAAGTCTTCAGCATAATGGCGACTTTCCCCTCCTCTCCTCTGCTGCACCTTATTCTCGCGGAGCAGGTAAATTAAGTGGAGCACAAACCCTCTCCATTAATTATCCTCCTCAGTTAACTATAAAGTAAGAGGATCCCCGAGGCTCAGGCGGCTGGCCGGAGCTCCACCTCGTAATCCTATATCCCGCTGGAGCCTCCGTCACCGGCAGGCTTCGCAATTAAGGTGTTCCTGAGGTGCACCGGCGGGAGAGGCGTGTCAGATGCCTGGCGTGCTCTCACTCTTTACATTTCCCTCGGGACCTTGAAGCAGTGATACTCTTATTCGTAGACTTCCGGGTTGTGTTACTCGTGTTATTTGTGTTGCCTGTGTTACGCTGGTAGTGGCGGTAGTGGCGCTTTGCTCTTGCCATTCCTCTCCGTGTGTGTTTGCCATGAGGCGTATCGAGGCGTGAATGCGCGAGTCTTTGGGCCAAACTGAGCTCGTGTGTCTTGCGTGTCGCAGTAATGGAGAGCCCTTTCGCTCCTGACTTCCCTCATTCCGTGGCGTTTGAGTCGCGCTGTTTGCCTGCACTTTCACCCCAGCGGAGTGACGGTGAGCGGCGCTGGACGTGTGGGCGAGGAGAGGAGGGAGTCAGGGGAGGTCTGCGGGTGGAGTGTGTGTTTTTTCGAGGCTCAGGTGTGGCGGTGAGCTTCGTTACCTCGCAGCACCTGTGGACGTGGCGGTGAGAGCTTGGATATTGTGGCCTCAGTGTTTTTTTTGAGTGTGTGATCTCGTTAAACCTTTATTTTTCGGATGTCTTGTTGTTGTGCTTTCGTTATTCTTTAATTCTTTAAGGTTTTCTGTCCTAGTTGTTAGTTTGAATTAACGTGTGAAACCGTATATTTTTTGAAAGTCTTATTGTTGTTTTTGGAAGTCTTATTGATGTCTTTACGTCAGTCTTCACTTTTTTAAGGCTTTCTATTCTAGTATTAGTTTGAGTTGGTGTGTTAAACTCTACACTAATTCAGTCATTTATATTCCTTCCGATATAAAACTAATAAACAAGAAAAGTTATGCGTTATTATTGCGAAAGGACAAAGAAGTGAGACTGCCCTCCTGTTTCTATTCCGCGTTATTGATTTTAGGAATCGAAGGTGCAGGGGAAAAATCTCATCCAGGGAAACGGGAGCTTGGCTGC
>NC_087163.1:19304584-19314584 GCF_035594125.1 Scylla paramamosain
GTCTTTTCTTTTTTTTGTTTCCCGTTTTTGTCGTCGTCTTTTGTCATTTTTTTCTTAACTTTTCCAGGATACAAAACCTTTCTTTCTGTATTTTTAACGTTCTTTTCTCTCTCCCTGTCTTCATCATCTTCCTCTCTTTATTTAATTTTAGAGTATTATGGCTTAGTTTGACATAGAGAGAGAGAGAGAGAGAGAGAGAGAGAGAGAGAGAGAGAGAGAGAGAGAGAGAGAGAGAGAGAGAGAGAGAGAGAGAGAGAGAGAGAGAGAGAGAGAGAGAGAGAGAGAGAGAGAGAGAGAGAGAGAGAGAGAGAGAGAGAGAGAGAGAGACAGACATTGACTCAAACATATCAAAATCAGTTATGTTTATATATTTCATTCCCGAAGCTTTTAAAAGGTAAACGAGACAACATTAGGCGTTAAAAGAGGCAATGTTAGTAATGGTAGTGGGTGATGGTGGCCGTGATAGTGGTACTGGCGGGAATAAAAGAGATAGTAGAAGAAATGGAATGGAAATGATCATTGTAAATATAATAAGGCGAGAAAGTGTAGTGAAAAAAAATAGAATAGGAAAATATAAAGAAAAGAAAGAAAAAATCGGAAGGAGCAAAAGGAAGGTATTGAAGAGGTGGAGGAAAGGAAGGAAGGAAGGAAGGAGGGAAGGAAGAAAAATGGGCAGTGAAGAAAAATGGGGCGTCATTCTGATCCTGACGAAAGGGTTTACTGGGGGCGTGAGAGAGAGAGAGAGAGAGAGAGAGAGAGAGAGAGAGAGAGAGAGAGAGAGAGAGAGAGAGAGAGAGAGAGAGTCCAGATCCACTATGATTTTTTACACACTACAGCATCAACTCTAATCTTTACTTATCTCCTTTCCTATTATATCCTCCCTTTCTCCCTCTCTTTCCCTTCCATCATCCTATCTTTCTTCCCCCTCCTCTTCCCCCGTACTTTACTATTCTCCCCCTGTCATCATCCATCCCTTACTTTTTCTCCTTCCATTTCTCTCTCTCTCCCTCTTTCTTCCTATCTTTCTTCTACTATTTTACTTTATTCTTCCTTCCCTTGCATCCTCCTTCCCTCCCTTATCATCCTTCTTCCACCACCCCCTTCCTCCCTTTTCATCTTATCTATACTCTTTCTTCTCACCCCTTTTTTTCCTCCCTCCTTTTCTTTCCCCATAATAGCCATCTTGGTTTTTTATCCCTCTCCCTCTCCTTCAATCCCTCTCTTTCTGCCTCTCCCTCTCTCCCTCTCCATCTTGAAATAGCGGCTGCACTTGCTGGATAAATAAGGTCAGAGGTCAAAGCGGGCTGGGTCACCATTTCCAGTATTATATAGATGACCCCGGAGCAGCGTTGCCATCTCCGCCGATACCTTAAGGAGAGGGGGTTTGAGACGCAATTGGCATCACTGCACCGCCATTCACCCGGATAAGAGGAAACTTTTTTAAGGCCCTATTTTTTTCTGTTTTTTTTTTTTTTCTTGGGGTGGAGGGAGAAGGGGCGTTTTTTTTTTTGGGGGGGGGGACGGCTGCGTGTAGGAGTTCAATAAAGTTCAGTAAAGTTCGTTCAATAAAGTTTAATAATAATAAAGTTCAATAAAGCTCTAGTTTTTCAAAAGGATCACAATTTTGAGTGATTGTGTGGATTTGATGAAAGTAAAAATAGGAATTACTTTATCGTTTTTCCTCTTTCTCTCTCTCTCTCTCTCTCTCTCTCTCTCTCTCTCTCTCTCTCTCTCTCTCTCTCTCTCTCTCTCTCTCTCTCTCTCTCTCTCTCTCTAAGCCCCTAGGCCACTCTAATAGGTCCTCCGGGCAGCCAAGAGACTAACTTCATTATGAGCGGCCCAAGGCGAGGAAGAGTCACGCCACGGAAAATACAGTGGAATTTTTAGCATTATTCCTACCTCTATCATTATTATTATTATTATTATTACTATTATTATTATTATTATTATTATTATTATTATTATCGTGATGATGATGATGACAATGTTGATGTATTGTTAATGCTTTCCAATCACAAATTATTACTATTTTTGTCCTATTTTTATTTCAAAGAGGTTTATGAGATGAGGAAGAGAAAGAAGTAAAGAAAAGTAATATAATACTCTAAAATGAGCGTTGAAGAAATATAAGTAGGAGAAAGAAATGATAACATAAACGGTTTCTTCAGTTCTTAAGATGTAACAGTGAGGTTGACGTTGATAAGAAAAGTTGAAATAAGTAATAAGTAAAATAGTGAAATGAAATGTTAATTATATACTGTAATTTTGAGATTACTGATGATAGTAAGAAAGTTTTTACACACATTTATTCTTGTGAAAACCGTCAGACACACGAGCGTACATAGACTGCAGTAAATCGTAACTCTCTCGCCTTCATACGTGCGGGTGTCAATAAATCAATTCCCTTCAGGTCGTGATGTGACAAATTAATCACATAAAAACTTGAAATTATGGAACAGATGCAATTACTGAATGAAAGAGTGGGGCATTTTTTTCCTCCGCTTTCTCCACACATCGACACTCTATGCAAATTAAGGCTTTTATCTGTTAATAATTTACTCCAGCCTCCGTGAGTCCCTCTAAAGTCCAAACCATCCAGCGACACGTGTAAATGAGCCGGGGAAACATTTTTTGGATGATAGATCCGTCACACTTCACCCAGTAACAATTTCGTCTCCTGTCACCACGTGCGTGAGGAGGGACACAGCCACGTCGGTGCTGTGGTTTACTTAATATCAAATGTGTCTGTTTTATGTTTTTTTCACGTTTTACCGGGTTTGTTATTTTATTATTGCTGCTGCTACTACTACTACTACTACTACTACTATCATTTATATTATCATTGCTATTGCTGCTATTGCTGCTTCCGCTGCTAGTGCTACTATTACTACTACTACTACTATTACTACTACTACTACTACTACTATTATCACTGCTGTTGCTACTACTACTACTACTACTACTGCTACTATTATCACTGCTGCTGCTGCTGCTGCTACTACTACTACTACTACTACTACTACTACTACTACTACTACTACTACTACTACTACTACTACTACTACTACTACTACTTCTACTGCTACTACTGTTACTACTACAACTAGTACTACTATTACTACTACTATTACCACCACCAACAATGTCACATATTAATGCATTCATGGTGTCTATTGTGAAATAATTTGTTTAGTCGTCATTCATTTGTCACCTTCACTGCCATTTGCACATCTGACAATCCAACCATCATTCCATCCTTCCATCTTCTACCCAACTACTTCACTTTAATCTCCACACGCCAGCTAATCTCTTCACTCGTACCTTCTCTTATATTTCAATTTTCCATTTTATTTTTTTGGGAGCTGGGATGAAGTAAGAAGTAATATGACGTGGTTAATCCAAATACGAATGGACCTTTTTCCCTCTCGTTCCTGACTCGCCGCCTGATACCTTTGGGGAAATGGAGTCCAGAATTAATATTTCATTCCCTCTGTACTCTTTTTTTCTTTCTTTCGCTTCCTATTGGACCCGAGGCTAAATATAGGTGGCGTGAGAGAGTGATTGGGTGAATGAGAGAGAGAGAGAGAGAGAGAGAGAGAGAGAGAGAGAGAGAGAGAGAGAGAGAGATAGAGAGAGTTGTAGTTACATTCAGGTCTTCACGTATTAATAGAACGTGGAATATTCTCTCTCTCTCTCTCTCTCTCTCTCTCTCTCTCTCTCTCTCTCTCTCTCTCTCTCTCTCTCTCTCTCTCTCTCTCTCTCTCTCTCTCTGCATTTACTTACTTTCATATCTTTATCTCTCCATCAATCTACCTACCCACCTACTTACCTACATATCTACAGTTATCTACCTGCTACACTACGTCTCTATCTATATCTCTCACTCTCCACCACCACCGCCACCACCATCACCGCCACTACCGCCCACCACCACCACCACCACTGCCACCGCCACCGCAGGAACAATCTCAGTCTCAGGTCGGATGAAGGAAACTTGATTACCGAAGCACCTGCAGCACCAGCTCGGGGCGCCAGGTGGTTTAGTCCTGTCTTATGGGCCAATTTGAGTTTCGAGTGTTGTTTGTGTCGGTAACGGGCGGTGATATTTTGTCCCTCGTGCAATCTGTCAGCCCTCCCATGATGTGTGTTGTGAGTTAGGGAAGGGTAGGAGGAAGAGGAGGAGGAGGAGAGTGTATGTAGTGTGGGTGCGTGTTTCTGTGCGTATGGGGGGGTGGCTTTTGGTGTGTGTGTGTGTGTGTGTGTGTGTGTGTGTGTGTGTGTGTGTGTGTGTGTGTGTGTGTGTGTGTGTGTGTGTGTGTGTGTTTTAATTAAAAAGGGTCTTCTATGCGTATCTTTATATGAAATAGGTTGATATTTTGTTGTGTAGAGATGAAGGAAATGAACATAAATGCCTAGTATATAATAATGATAATGAGTAATAATAATAGTAATGATAATAATAATAATAATAATAATAATAATAATGATAATAATAATAATAATAATAATAATAATTATGTGTGCTATACTAAATATATCTCTCTCTCTCTCTCTCTCTCTCTCTCTCTCTCTCTCTCTCTCTCTCTCTCTCTCTCTCTCTCTCTCTCTCTCTCTCTCTCTCTCTCTCTCTCTCTCTCTCTCTCTCTCTCTCTCTCTCTCTCTCGTACAAAAATCAACAACTGAATTCATGGAAAAGAGGAAAAGGGAGAAGAAAAAATATGGTTATGTGTTGAGTTTAATTAGTCTATTTTAATCTCAAAAGACTTCAATAGACGGTCTGATTAACCTTCCTCGAATCAAGGCCCATATTCTTCCCTAATTAGGTGCGGAAGAAAGAAAATCAGAATGAACATAAAAAAATATAAAGTTTCTACGAAGTCGACACATTCCCATTATACACCTATTCACGTATTTATGAATTAACTAGACAAAGAATAGAGAAAGAATGCGAGGGGAAAAATATATCTCCCTCGACCGCTCCCTGACAATAAAATGACAAACATTTCTTTGTAATGTGATTAAAAATTAGTTTAAATGCGAGTGAAATGAAATGCAAGTGATGATTATGTTGAAAGATATTTTTCTTCATGGAGTATGATGCATAAATATGAAAGATAATGGAATTCCCTAGTGAATAAATTAGCTAACTGACAAAATAAAATATGAACCGTGTAAATAGAATCTGGACATATAATCCAAAAATAAAAACTGAAATAAATTGAATATGGAAATTAATAAAATCTGGAAATGAAATCTGAACTCTAGAAATGAAAAAAAAAATTTGAAATATTATGTAATCAGAAGTAGTGAATAATGCTTTACATTTAGTACTAAGTAAATATGAGAAATTCAGATTTTTGTATAACTACTTTTCATTCTTTGTACATCTTGCAATAAAAAAAAGAACATGCTTTTTAAGTTTTCTTGTGTGTGTGTGTGTGTGTGTGTGTGTGTGTGTGTGTGTGACAAAAATAGTTTCTGATGTGTTTTTTGCAAGAATTTTAACGAGAAAATCTTCTGCATTCACAGGCCAAAAATAGGTTCACGTATGTTTTTTTCTCCCCCTTTTTACGTTTTAATAATTCCTTGATATCCAAATATACATTGATGTAAGTTTTTCAATACCTTTTATCATTTTTTTCTGATTCGTTGACATGAAAATAATACGTTGAGATGTTTTTTCTAACTTTTCTCAAACTTTCCTCATTATTGATGCTATGAAATGCCGAAAACACGTTCAGGTAAGTTTTCCGAAAGCTCTCTCTAAACTCTCCTTTTTCCTATGCGTAATGCTGAAAATAGCCTCTGCACTCTTATAATAATATTTTTCCCCTGATAGCAGCAAGTATGAGAGTGAAGCGCGGCACTCATGGAATTTTCATTTTTCCTTGACCATCGCATCATAATTTAACCCCACGCAGTTTAGAGTCCTGGTGGTGACACGAGGCTGCCGGCGGTGGGTGCAGGAGCCTCGGAGTGACCACAGGCAGCTTTGATATTTCCATTCCAACGTTCACAAGGCCGTAAATCTTGCGCGGCGTCCCTTCATGGCGCACACCGGTAGTAGAGGAGCGAGTCACTAAGTGCAGGTCACGTTACGACTAATGTTTCCGTGTCACGTGAAGGCGATAAGTCAAAAGCGAGGTTGCCCATTGGCGGGGGTCGAACCTGTGTGTGTGTGTGTGCATGTGGCGAAGAGGTAAACAGGTGCAGTTGCTTTGTTCCTGCTTGATTAGTGTGGGTGTTTGTTTGTGGTGAGTCGCGGTGTTTGTGTTGAGTTTTGGTTCTTTGGTTTTTGTTACTGGAAATATGTTAATGGCGTACTTTGTCATTATTTTTACTTTGCGTTACGTGGAGGTTTAGAGTAGAAAGAGAGAGAGAGAGAGAGAGAGAGAGAGAGAGAGAGAGAGAGAGAGAGAGAGAGAGAGAGAGAGAGAGAGAGAGAGAGAGAGAGAGAGAGAGAGGGGGGGGAGAGAAGAGAGAGAGAAAGGGGGAGAAAGAGAGAGAGAGAGAGAGAGAGAGAGAGAGAGAGAGAGAGAGAGAGAGAGAGAGAGAGAGAGAGAGAGAGAGAGAGAGAGAGAGAGAGAGAGAGAGAGAGAGAGAGAGAGAGGGGGGGGGGGGAGAGAAAAGAGAGAGAGAAAGGAGAGAGAGAGAGAGAGAGAGAGAGAGAGAGAGAGAGAGAGAGAGAGAGAGAGAGAGAGAGAGAGAGAGAGAGAGAGAGAGAGAGAGAGTTACATAGAAAAACAGGCCACAACAGACCTTGCGGTCCTCACGGGGTGACCTGACCTAGGACTACTAAGGTGATAGTAAAAGAAAAGGACAGGAAAGCAGAAGGCTCTCTCCCCACTCTCCACTCCCTCCTGTATAAGCCGTACAGGAAAAACAGGTCTGAAAGAAATATCTTACGTGGTTTAAAAAAAAAAAAGAAATTTTATAGGAAAGAAAGTAAATAAATGAAATGAGGTGCCACCATTTCCTAAGGGCAAGGGAGTTAATCACTAACAGACAAACGCTGTTAGTCGCGGATTGCAGGCAAGATATTTATCAAAACGGCGTTTAAAAGTCTCTACGGTGTTGTGGTCTATCACGTCTCGAGGAAGCCCATTCCATAGATTTACAATTCGATGTAAAAATTATTTCTTTTTATTTGTGAGAGTTGAAGGATTTTCCAACAATTTTGCAACCATTTCCTCGCGTGTAATTTGAACAGTCTATCGTGAAATATTTACTGCAGTACATGTTATCAATGCCTTTGATGATTTTAAACACCTGTATTAAGTCGCCTCTTAGTCTTCTTTATGTTAATGGGAAAAGATTAAATTCTTTAAGCCACTCTTCGTATGATTTGTTTCTTAGGCTTGGTATAATTTTTTGTTACTCTACGCTGAACTCTTTCTAATTTATCAATGTCTTTCTGGTAATAGGAGCACCATGCCTGAACGCAATATTCCAAAAGGGGACGAACTAAAGACTTATACAAAGTGAGGATTGTATCCTTAGATTTATATTCAAAAGATCTGCCGATTAAGCGAATTATTTAATTTGCTTTCTTTACGATTTCTGAACATTGTTGGCTAGGTTTTAAGCTATTCGATATTGTCACTCCTAAATCAATTTCGTTGTCATCACTATGAAGTTGGATACCATTTAAAATATACTTTATTTTCTCGTTTCTATACCCTATATGAAGCACTTTGCAATAATCTGCATTAAAACTCGTCTGCCAGGTTTATCCCCACTCAGTAAATTTGTCTAGATTTTTCTGCATCTATGTTATTTGTTTGTTAGAGACTACGGAATTCGCAATTTTGGTGTCATCAGCAAACTTTGATATACTGGTAACACCCTCATCTATGTCGTTGATATAAACAAGGAAGAGAACAGGTCCTAAGACTGATCCATGTGGTACCCCGCTGGTTACGTTAGTCCACTTTAATGCTTTTCCATTTATTACTACTCTTTGTTTACGGTTGTTTAGCCAGTTTTCTACCCGTCGCAACACGTCGCCTTGGATACCGTGTCATTCTAATTTAATCAGTATGCGTTTGTGGGGGACTTTTATGAAGGCCTTTTGAAAAATCAAGGTATATTACATCTACCGCTGTACTCTCGTCATACTGGTTCAGAATATCATAGAAGAAGTCTAAGAGGTTCGTCAAACAAGAGCGTTTGTTACGGAAGCTGTGTTAGGTTAGGTTAGGTTAGGTTAGGTTAGGTTAGGTTAGGTTAGGTTAAGTAAGTAATTTTCTTCTAAATGATTAACGAGTTTATCTCTTATTAGTGTTTCAAGCATTTTGCATACGACTGAGGTTAAGCTGATTGGCCGGTGATTACATGGTAAAAATTTACTGCCTTTTATGAAAATCGGAGTTACGTTAGCGAGCTTCCATTCATCAGGCACTGTAGCGGACTGCAAGGATTTGTTGAACAATAGGTTTAACAGTTTAACTAATTCGGATTTCGCTTCTTTTAAGATGCGGAGTGAGATCATATCAGGCCGGGCTGACTTGCTAACTTTAAGTTTTGACACGTCACTTTCTGTTATGCTGATGCTACTTAGGACGTCGTGATGCTACTTAGCACTTCGAGGGGAGGGAGAGAGAGAGAGAGAGAGAGAGAGAGAGAGAGAGAGAGAGAGAGAGAGAGAGAGAGAGAGAGAGAGAGAGAGAGAGAGAGAGAGAGAGAGAGAGAGAGAGAGAGAGAGAGAGAGAGAGAGAGATCTGATGCGATTTTGAATTCACACACACACACACACACACACACACACACACACACACACACACACACACACACACACACACACACACACACACACACACACACACACACACACACACTCCAATTAAAGTCAAATAAGCCAATATTTCTAACGACATAAATCACCTGTTTCTCTCTCTCTCTCTCTCTCTCTCTCTCTCTCTCTCTCTCTCTCTCTCTCTCTCTCTCTCTCTCTCTCTCTCTCTCTCTCTCTCTCTCTCTCTCTCTGCCGTGACACCTGTGATCACCAGCCTGATGAGGTGGACGCACCATCATTAACACACATGTAATTGCAGCACGCAGCGCACGTTAGCATGGGAATGGTGGTCTGTTCTCATTCGTCCCATTAATTTTACATGCAGTTTCATACACTTCATTACTCTTCTCTCTCTCTCTCTCTCTCTCTCTCTCTCTCTCTCTCTCTCTCTCTCTCTCTCTCTCTCTCTCTCTCTCTCTCTCTACTTTTATTTTTTTATTCTTTTCCATTTATTTTCATTTTTCTTTGGGAGGTTATGGTGCTTAAATTCTGGTATTGCTTTTATTTCTTTGTGCTTTCATTATTTTTTCTATTTATTTTTTTCTTTTTCTTCTTTTAGCTTTCAATGTTTTTTTTTAGCTTTCAAAATTCTGGTCTTTTATTGATTTGTATTTTTTTTTTTGTTTCGACTTACATGCGTGAAGTTCTTACTGGAATATGTCTCTCTCTCTCTCTCTCTCTCTCTCTCTCTCTCTCTCTCTCTCTCTCTCTCTCTCTCTCTCTCTCTCTCTCTGTCATTCCCTGCCTCTTACTCTCGCCTTTCCATCATTTTCTCTCTTTTTCCTTCATTTCCTCCATGTTCATCAAGGCGATTTTCTCGGTCCTTCAGATTTCCACCTTGATTTCTATTCTCCACATGCGGGTGGGTCTTCCTTTCCCCGCCGCTCCTCTCCCCGCAGGCCGGCCACCCACCCTTCCCTCCCGACCATCTTCCTTCACGCGCGTTTGGGCAGCAAGCTTCTCTCTTCACTTTTCCAGATATTTTCGGTCTCTCTCTCTCTCTCTCTCTCTCTCTCTCTCTCTCTCTCTCTCTCTCTCTCTCTCTCTCTCTCTCTCTCTCTCTCTCTGATATTGTGAATGAATGTGCCTGAATATGTATGAATAATTTTCACTCCAGATTCGAGCTTAGTGAGTAGGCAAGTGAGTGTCACACGTGTAGATTTTACTTTATTTATTTTTTATTCATTTTTCTTTTTTTTTTTTGGG
>NC_087163.1:19319584-19342084 GCF_035594125.1 Scylla paramamosain
GTGTGTGTGTGTGTGTGTGTGTGTGTGTGTGTGTGTGTGTGTGTGTGTGTGTGTGTTGAAAGGAAAAAAAATGCTAGTGTTTGTTTATGTATTCATTGTATGTACCATTGTTTGTTCCTGTGTACAGTAGATGAGGATAATTTTCCAATCTCAAGAAACCAAAAAAAATAAATATTTCCATCTAGTTGTCTGCCTTTGATGGTCATTATAAGAGCTATTTTTCCTATGTTATTACTACCTTTGATGACTATCATAAGAGACAAAATGAGAGAGAGAGAGAGAGAGAGAGAGAGAGAGAGAGAGAGAGAGAGAGAGAGAGAGAGAGAGAGAGAGAGAGAGAGAGAGAGAGAGAGAGAGAGAAACAAAGGGATATGAACATTCACTACTCCGCTACAGATGTATAAAATGGAACCACAATTACTCCCCATAAAAAAAAAAAAGAGAACTCATCACCATCATAACTCGTAATCATTCCCATTGTATATGAGATGGGAGGCTGCTGGGTAATGCGAGGCACGCGTGGAGGATGACTGATAGAGGCCAGGACAAGGGAAGGCAAGTTTGTGGGTGCTTACAGGGGGCTTTGAACTACGGGTGACATGTTGCTTCGTTCCCGTCGCGCTGAAAAATGAGTGTGGTGACTCAAAACTCGTGCGTCACATGAGGAATACTTAAAAATACTTTGAAAATATCTTATGTATGTTTGTTTTCCTGTCCTACACGTCCCCATGAGTGGTTTCTTTTGTTGTTTTTTTTCCTGCAGGTGGTGATTTTATATTGTTTTGTAGGTTGTGTAGTTATGATAGCGAGAATGTTTTCCTTCTACTCCATTCAGATTTCTTTTTTCTATCAAGTGCTTTTATCTTTTTTTTCATTCCATTTCAATTTGTCTTTGCATATATCTTTCCTCTGTTGCATTTGTCACTTTCATATTTATTTTTTCTTTCATTATCACCTTAATTGTTATCTTTATCACCCACAGGTTGGTCTTTGGTCAGTCTTCCAAAGGGGAAGTGCTGGTCACTACAAACTGGCGTCAGGATGAAAGAAAATGGAGAACAAGAGAACGTGTCAGTATGGGGAGGTTGTGTTGGAAAAATAGCAAAAAGTCAGCACTGCTTCAGCCCTCAACCGTGTTGTGGCGCTGACGGAGAGGAGGCTTCGTGATGGAGAGCCTACAGAAGTGAAGCGTGGAAGTGAAATCGATCTTGTGTGACAGGAAACTAAGAGGTGTTGTTCTTGTGAGATCTGAACCTTTTTTTTTTTTTTTTTTTTTTGTGCGATTAGAGTGAGTTTTTTTTTTTTTTTGTGTGTGTGTGTGTGTGTGTGAATCGTAATCGGACGATGTGCAATTGAAGGAAGATGAAAGACGTCAGTGGTGACATCAAGCGGCGATTTGAGTAAGTACTGTTCTGTCTTTAGTTGTTTTTTTCTTTTCATTT
Source organism: Scylla paramamosain (assembly GCF_035594125.1). Taxonomy (NCBI): domain Eukaryota; kingdom Metazoa; phylum Arthropoda; class Malacostraca; order Decapoda; family Portunidae; genus Scylla; species Scylla paramamosain. The sequence continues at coordinate 19,321,027 of NC_087163.1, forward strand.
TATTTACTTAGTGTGCGTGCGTGCGTGTGCGCGCGTGTTAATGGGTTACTGCATGTCTATTATTTAATACTCTCAATTTATAGAGATTAAGTATTTTAATATAACTTGATAACGGCGCATCACCAGTTAATTTTCTGTGACAGAAATGATTTCCAATGGCTTCCTGTTGTGTGTGTGTGTGTGTGTGTGTGTGTGTGTGTGTGTGTGTGTGTGTGTGTGTGTGTGTGTGTGTCCTTCCGTATATACAAAACATCATAATATTAAGCAAAGGATATATCAATGTCATAGTATCTTTAAAACTTTTTTATCATATTCCCAAGTTTTTTTTTTTTTTTTTTCAGTAACCTAATGAAATATTTAAAGACCTCGTGCACCTCCTTGTGGTGATCAAGAACACTAGAATACAAAATATACTTTAACTTCACACTTAAAAGGAATCTTCTTGGGAGACGTAATGAAATCGTGCAAAAGAAAAAGCGATACAGTTACATCAAGGGAAAGGAAGATGTACTTTTCCTCCTCCTCCTCCTACTCCTCCTCCTCCCTCCCCCCTCCCTCCCTCCCTCCCTCCCTCCCTCCCTCCCTCCCTGCCTCCCTCCCTCCCTCCCTCCCTCCCTCCCTTCCTCCCTTCCTTCCTTCACTGTTAGTCACATAATCTTCAAATGACTTAAATAGGATAAAATAAATGTAAATTTCTCTGTAGGAGCATTGCATCTTCTTGGTTTATTTATTTGTTTTTATTTGTATTTATTTATTTTTCTTTTTTTCTTTTTTGAGAGAGAGAGAGAGAGAGAGAGAGAGAGAGAGAGAGAGAGAGAGAGAGAGAGAGAGAGAGAGAGAGAGAGAGAGAGAGAGAGAATATATAACTAATTTCACATATTACTTCTTCCTTCCATCAACAAGCAGTCACAGTCCTGCGCAACAATACAGACAAGCATCACTCTTTTGTTCCCTCCTCCCCACATTCCCTTAAAACAAAAACAAAAACAACTGATGAGGAAATAACAAGTAAATAAACAATCCTCTATATACTCGGACAATTACATCTTCGAACTCCCTCACCAAAAAAGAGAGAAAAAAAGCAAAAGACGATCAACCCCAGGTGTACATGGGAGTCTGGTAACAATGAGACGCCTTTCTGAGATTCACAAATAGCGGGAAAGGACCTGTTTTGGCGCCATCTAGGTAGTGGAAGCGTAAACACAGGGCGTGGAAGACGGGGCAGGGCCAAGTTTATTGCTGCAACAGACGGTACCAATGGCCTTGTGAAGCGAGGAGGAGGAGGAGGAGGAGAAGAAACAGGAGCACGAGAGGAAAGAAAGATAAGAGCAAGGACGTGAAGGAGAGAGGTTAGGAGAAGAGAAGAAAATGAGAACGAGAAAGGTGGAGGAGAATAGAGAGGGACACGCACATTGAAAAGGAAAGACTTGGGAAAGAGGTAGAAGTAAGGACGAAAGAGGAGAAGTGAGGAGAAAGAGCAGGGAACCTGTGAGAAATCTGAGGGAAAAAGAAAGGAAAGTGAACAGCAGAGTAAGGGAGAGAATGAAGAGAAAATGTACCGCAAAAAGGGATAACGAAAGCGTAACAAGGGTAGACGCAACACTATTATTATTATTATTATCTATTATTATTATTAATGCTATTATTATTATTATTATTATTATCATTATTATTACTACTACTACTACTACTACTACTACTACTACTACTGCTACATGTATACATTGTTTTGTTTTTTTTAAGTACAGATAAGTCAACACATTTATTTCTAATCGTGGAAAAACAAAGCCATTCAGCCGTTAAATGCGAACACACGGCTACGTCCCAGAGAGAGAGAGAGAGAGAGAGAGAGAGAGAGAGAGAGAGAGAGAGAGAGAGAGAGAGAGAGAGAGAGAGAGAGAGAGAGAGAGAGAGAGAGAGAGAGAGAGAGAGAGAGAGAGAGAGAGAGAGAGAGAGAGAGAGAGAGAGAGAGAGAGAGAGAGAGAGAGAGAGAGAGAGAGAGAGAGAGAGAGAGAGAGAGAGAGAGAGAGAGAATACACGTCACCTCCTTTGCCTCTCTTCACCGCCACTGGAGGGAAAAATTGGACATAACTTTATTTATTTACTTATTTAAAGGAGCGACACACACACACACACACACACACACACACACACACACACACACACACACACACACACACACACACACACACACACACACACACACACACACACACACACACACACACACTTGCAATAACTTTAGTATTTTATCAAGTAGGGATGGTATGTAGAGGGGGTGGTGGCGTTTTATTTAGGTATTTGAGAACGTTTGTTGTGTTTAGAAGCGTGGAAATAAACAGCTGGTGATGTTACGGTACATCTACGTCACGCTTTTGTTTATTTGCTGCGAATATTTCCGTGTTTTTTTATGGCGACAAATGCTTGCGTGTTATTTCGCTCCCTTGTTTACAGATGCGTTCATTCATCGTCATTTGTTTACTCTGATTACACGTACTCACTATCATTCCCCGCCACGATAATAATGATAACAATGATAATAATAATAATAATAATAATAATAATAATAATAATAATAATGATGATAGCAGTAATGAAAATAAACATACACTCATTTTCACTCCAAATGGTATTTTATCGAATTTATTCATTGAACATTTCCATTTAATCCACTATATGTACTCATTACATTTTTTTCTTGTTTCATTGTTTATTTGACCTTCTCTCCCCTGTAATTCTCAATACGTCATTTGAATATTTGAATTTCACATTTCTTTCCTTTGTTTCCAGTCTCACAGGTGTTGCAGAATAGACTAAGAGAGAGAGAGAGAGAGAGAGAGAGAGAGAGAGAGAGAGAGAGAGAGAGAGAGAGAGAGAGAGAGAGAGAGAGAGAGAGAGAGAGAGAGATGCAACTACCTCACACAGAAATACCAGTAAAATCTTAAACAGGAAATGAGATTTGTTGGATTTTATGTGCATTGAAATTAAGTTCACGTTGGTCAGTAATTTCTTTTTCTTTTTTTCCATGACGTGACGTTCAAGCGAAAAATAATGAAAAAAATGTGAAAAAATGCACACACCTGATATTTTTTTGTGACGCTGGGAACATCATAATCTTTTCGCAAATTGGAGCCAGAAAAAGAAACGAAGAATGATGTAAAAAAAAAAATAATAATTTCGTTGACTCTCTTTTTCATATTCGTTTTTCATAACACATGATTCAAATGAAAAAAAAAAAAAAAAAAGAAACAAAAGTGTTTCGCTTCATTGCATTCTACAGTCACTTCTAGCAGATAATTGTAAGTGAAAGGTGTTTAGTCAGTACCGTAGGCTTTTCTCTTTCCTAGCAGTAGTCTAGTGACGGATGGGAGAGGAGGGAGACTGGTCTTGTTAATAGTGAGGAAAGTGAAAGGATTGTGGATGGAAAGCGAAGCGATGGGAATGGAGGATGGCTGGATATTGCTGAAGATTGTAACGATGTGAATATTCTTTTTAGAGTCCAATATAAGTTTTTGGGTTGAGTTGTTGTTATATATTTATTGTTTTTATTTTATTTATTTACACAATTTGTTTATTTATTTACTTTGTATTTGTAGAGAGCATTTCTGTTTTAGCTGTTTCCGAGAAAATATTTACAAGCGTGTGTGTTTGTCAGTGTGAGAGAGAGAGAGAGAGAGAGAGAGAGAGAGAGAGAGAGAGAGAGAGAGAGAGAGAGAGAGAGAGAGAGAGAGAGAGAGAGCGCGCGCGTTCGTGCATGTAAGCAGTGTTTCCAGGCCACCAGATTATGGGTATTTATAACAAAACGAGTGTTCAGTATATCGAAATGGTTTACGTTCAAAGTTACTTAACGATGTCATTATCGAGCGTCGTGTTTCACCGTAACTGACTTGCTGGAATTAGTTCAACTACTGTATTCAAATTTACATCGCTGCACCTGAGCTAATGACGGCGCTACTGATTAATATTCAGGTCATGATTTCCAAACACTCGCACCTGAAGATAATTATGGGAAGACAAACCATATTCGCCACTTGTAAATTGTTTGTCGGTCACCTCTATATATCTTGATTTCCTGCTTTAATATTCTAATGCTGGTGATTATTGAAGTGATGACACTGAAAGGAAGGTTATCAAAACACTTTTAGTCTTTGATCTATTATGAAATGTTCGTAATAATTTCATAATATAAGATTTCATGTCTTGATAATTCCATCATAAGTGGTTATGCACTCCTAGATTTAATTAAATTTCTCTAAAAACAGATCAGTTCTTCGTGGAATATATATTTGCTAATAGCTCTATTAAGGGCAGGAGGAAAAGACTTAGAACTTTGGCAACTATATCCCGTGTTACTCCTAATCCCACAGCTGCCACCATTTGTGCGGATGCATGCAAATGCAAAAACTAGAAAGAAAAGGAACACCAAAGCCCTTCTTGTAAGACCGAAAAATTCGCCTCGCCGCCCCAAGCCCCGGTCTGAGCCTCGACCAGTAGGGATCTTCCGCCTCCACTGATTCCTCACGTGTGTTGTCTCCCGGAATCCCCACTAATTCCCTTTTGATAAATCCACCCCTGACGAGGGATTACCTGCGGAGACAAGAGTAATGAGTTTCTGCCGTGGGACTGCCATTTCTGGGAAGGTGGAAGAATTGGAGTAGGAAAGTGGGGGTAAAATTGAATATCAAGGGAAGGAGGGAGGGAGAAAGAGATAGGAATAGTGAAGGGAGTGTGGAGGATGAAAGAAATAATTAGGGAAAAAGGAGAGGGAAGGAAAGGAAGATATGGGTAGGAATAGAAATGTATGGAACGGAAAACTGAATAGGAAGTAAGGAAATGACAGAGGAAGAACAAGGCAAAGAGAGGAACAGATGTTGGAATGTTGGGGATGAAAGTGAAAAGGGAGGAACTAAGAAAGGGGCGAAGAGAAGGAGTATAGGGATTTGGAGAAATGAATAGGAAGAGAGGAAGGGAGAAAAGCAGGACTAGGAGTGTCAGGGTGGGAGAAAAAGAGAGAGCAAGGGGAAAAGAGGGGAGGAATATGAGTGTGCGGGGGTGGAAGTGAATAGGATAGGAATGGAGGGGAGAGCGAGAGAGAGGGGGAGAGAGAGGGGCAGGATCAGCTTTAAGTTCCCAGGAAGGAGTGGAGCTAGTGGTGGTGGTGGTGGTGGTGGTGGTACCAGGTCACATCGATACCTCTTGTGACCTAAAAGTTGTTCTGTAGGTCAGGAGTCCTTCGTGTCGTGTGTTTGTCCTTCACCTTCTCCGTCTCCTCCTTTCCCGATCTGCATGACTGGACCTTGGACGGTTTCATTTGGTGAGCCAAAAGGTTACGACTAAGGTGGATTAGGTACAAAGGGTTAGGTTAGGTTACATATGGTCAGATTTGCATGAATCTGTGTATTTCTCTTTCACATCCTCCTTGTCCTTGTTCCTGATCTGTATGGATTTACTTGTAACAGTTTCATTTAGTGGAGCAAAAGCTGGTTAAGGTGGACCAGATTTGAAAGAATTAGATTAAGCTATGTTAGGGTAAATCATTATGGTTTTGTGTATATAAGTTTATTATAGAAAGTCATCACTAGTTTGATTTGGAGGGGTGGAAATAATTTTTATGTAGTACAGGTAGATAAGGTCAAGTTAGGTGAAGCTTACGTGGTATTGCGTATCAAAAAATTGTTATTAGAGGTCCTGAGATCATTTCTTGTTTAATTCAGAGAGGCGAAAGTTGCGTCAAGGCATGCCAGGTAGGCAGGGTTAGGTTAGTTAAAGTTTACCTGACTTTATGTATCTTATTAGCTTACTGCAGGTCGTGTTTCATCAGGTGGGGCGGGAAGTTTGCAAGTCAGCAGGTGTGCTGAGCTTGGGGCATAAATACGGACAGCAAATACTGATAATATGAAATGTGACTGGCACGTGAGGGAAAGGAGAGGCACCACCGGGAAGATAAATTTACAAATGTATGTGTGCGTGTGTTCCAGATTTTCGATGTAAATTCCGGTGAGGAATCTGAACAGGGACGAAAATCGGGCGTCGTAAAACACAGGGAAATTCGAGAGAGGGAAAACGTGAAGGCGGAAAAGTAAAATTCATGGAAAATGTTGTACTGCGTTGGTTGTAGTGAAATAATATATAAAAATTCTCCGAAATAATTCATACGCAAGATTCAGGAAGGGTTTCTGTTATCTGTTGGGAAAGAATGAAACAAATATACTGGAAGGCTTCAACTCTAACGATTACAGAAAACTTTTTTAAAAATATGGTATCGCAGTAGAGTCATTTACCTTCCATCATTCTCTCTCTCTCTCTCTCTCTCTCTCTCTCTCTCTCTCTCTCTCTCTCTCTCTCTCTCTCTCTCTCTCTCTCTCTCTCTCTCTCTCTCTCTCTCCTCTCCTCCTTTCACTTCTTTTCTCCTTTCACTTCTTTTCTAGCCTCCTCCTCCTCCTCCTCCTCCTCCTCCTCCTCCTCCTCCTCCTCCTCCTCCTCCTCCTCCTCCTCCTCCTCTTCCTCCTCCTCCTCCTCCTTCTCTTCTTCATCCTCCTTTTCCTCCTCCTCCTCCTCCTCCTTTTCGTTCTCCTCCTCCTCCTCCTCCTCCTCCTCCTCCTCCTCGTTCTCGTTCTCCTCCTCCTCCTACTCCTCCTCCGTCATTACTTCCACCATCAGTTTCTCTCTACCCTCTGGACTGCTTCCAAGTATTCACTCAAACACGTTTTATGTAATATTGCTGTAACATAAAGCAAGATTCTGTTCATTTGTAAGAGGGTACGGGCGCCCCCTCTTCCCCTACCCACTTCCCCCGGTTTCTTATTTTCCTGCATTAGGGAAGGGATTGTGAGCGGCATCCCAGAGAAGCCTTATGGTGTTTTGTTTTTATTGTACATTGAGTAAAGAAATGAATATATTAATGTGATGTGTTTTTATTCTCTCTCTCTCTCTCTCTCTCTCTCTCTCTCTCTCTCTCTCTCTCTCTCTCTCTCTCTCTCTCTCTCTCTCTCTCTCTCTCTCTCTCTCTCTCTCTCTCTCTCTAATATCTGCTACGTTACGACCTTTGAATGTAACACTATTTCATTTCTCGTATTTACATATCCTATCTAGCCAATATAATTAATGGCATTCAGGCATTCAGGGTTTTTTCCTCTCTTGGAAATCAAAGGCATTTTATCACTGTGATCTCTTAAAACTTCTATTCCTGATACGCTATCATTATTCCATCATCATTTTATTATTTTTTTCCTTTGTGACTGCTTATTGTTTTATTCACTCCATTCAGAAGTTGCCTTGTATTAGTCAACAGACCTTTTTGCAAACTTATATTTTTTATGATTTCATGTACTTTCCTGCATTTAATTATCTAACTTACGTACACAGTTCAGCTCTTCGTGAGTGATAGAGACAGATCATCTTCCATTAACATCTTATAGACTTGGATCATTCTTGTGGTTGAGTGTAAAGAATGATATACATCCCATTTTCCATCCTCACGCCCCCATAATTACTCAGCTTTCTGTACATAAGTGTTAAAATCAGCCTTTCTTTAATTAACACTTCATAGTATTCCTTCCCATGGTTGAGTTGATAGAAGCACGTAGTTCCCCTATTCCACCCTTATACATCTATACTTACTCAAACTCATCTCTGTCAGATCTTCTTAACATCTCATAGACCACAGACTTGGATCCCCTCGTGGTTAAGTAAATAGAAGCACATGAATTTATCTCCCTAACTTACATACTCAACTCCACTTACTTGAATATTAGGATCAGACCTTCATTTAACATTTAACATGACAGAGACTTGGACACTTCCCGTGTTTAAATATAAAAAATCACATCCTGTCCTCCCAAACACACACACACCTATGCCATCCTGCCTTTCATCCCACACCTTTATTCCAACTTTATATACCAATATTTACTCAGTTCAGCGCTGTGTGAATGTCAAGGTCAGATCTCCTTCAATTAACACTTCAGAATCATATTTCTCGTGATTAAATATAAAGAATGATATCCTACCTTCCCCTCACACCCATGCCATCCTGCCTCTCATCCCATACTCTTTCAGCTCTACGTCATTAGACACAGACATCCTGCATTTAACATCTCAATCATTCTTTTCGTGATTAAATGTAATAAAACGCATCCTTATCTTCCCCTCACCCACCCTTGCCATGCTGCCTTTCATCTCATATTTACTCAGCTCTTCGTAAATGTTAGAGACAGGCATCCTTCACTTAACATCTCATAATCGTCCTGGTGATTAAATATAATAAAGCGCGTCCGATCCTCCCCTCACACACCCATGCCATCCTGCCTCTCACCCCACACCCACCAGCACACTTCTTAACGTGCCCCGCGCCACGGTGTCTGTCGGCGCCGCGTTGGGGGATCCTGTAAACTTTCTCCTCCTGCTCGCCAGACAAACTATCTTACTTTCCTCCTGAGCACTGCATTGATCAGCTCCGCGTGTGTCGGCGGCGCTCTCTCTCTCTCTCTCTCTCTCTCTCTCTCTCTCTCTCTCTCTCTCTCTCTCTCTCTCTCTCTCTCTCTCTCTCTCTCTCTCTCTCTCTCTCTCTCTCTCTCTCTCTCTCTCTCTCTCTCTCTCTCTCTCTCTCTCTCTCTCTCTCTCTCTCTCTCTCTCTCTCTCTCTCTCTCTCTCTCTCTCTCTCTCTCTCTCTCTCTCTCTCTCTCTCTCTCTCTCAGACTCACAGGTTCACGAAGGTTGTCTAGTGCAAGTGTCTAACAGCGAAACTCTATTACCTAGTGACCGAGTGTTGATTGGGTGTCCTCCCCGTGTGTGTGTGTGTGTGTGTGTGTGTGTGTGTGACGAATTTCTTTTTTCACATGTCACTTGTTTTTTTTTCCTTTTTTTTTGTGAACTACATACAGATTTTTCCATTTTCGTGCAGCGCTCTCTCTCTCTCTCTCTCTCTCTCTCTCTCTCTCTCTCTCTCTCTCTCTCTCTCTCTCTCTCTCTCTCTCTCTCTCTCTCTCTCTCTCTCTCTCTCTCTCGTCCCTCCTTCCCATATAACAAATAAATTCCTTACCATCTTACTTCCTACATAGAACACAATTTTCTACCTGGCAATAGCATCACCACACTGTATTTTCAAACGCTTGAGTAACTATCCTCGTCTACATTACCAGACACTAGTGAACGTCACTGGTGTTTTTCAAGTGTACATCCATGATTGAGGCAATAGTTTAACAAGTCTTTCACACCATCAATAAGAAAAAAAAAACACCCCAAAGGAACCTGGCTAAGCATCTCTGTGGTCTTTGAAAATAATCCCACTGAGATGCCGCAGCGTTAAGAAATACTCGTTCATATCTCCTGTACCAGACTCCCTACTGAAATGGCTCAATATTCACTTGCTCTCTGGGGGTTGGATGGACTAACGTGCCTACGACCACCGATATGGAAAAGGGAGGGAGAGGAATGCAAGGATACCTGCAAATTAGTTTTATACACAACGCATCAGTCACCTGTCAGAGAAAGGATTGGAGAGAGAGAGAGAGAGAGAGAGAGAGAGAGAGAGAGAGAGAGAGAGAGAGAGAGAGAGAGAGAGAGAGAGAGAGAGAGAGAGAGAGAGAGAGAGAGCAATTTCGCTTTACGTCAACAAAAGTCGTAGTGAGCTAATGGGAACTGTTTGCATATGACGTAAGATGACGTGATGATGACGAGGAGGAGACGAATGTGGTCTTTTGTGTCTGAGCAGCGAAGTGAGAAGGAATGAGAGTGGACGAATGCGATGAAAGAAAAACTAGGTAGGAGAAGAGAATATGGCGTAAGAAAAAGAAGAGTAAGAATATAAGGAGAAATATAGCAGTGTTAATAATAAAAGAAGAAATTAGAATTAACCGCGAAAAAAATGGATGGTGTAAAAATATCACAAAAAAGACGAGAAGGGAAATGTCACGGAGAAAAATGCAGAAGTAGTTTATTGAAAATAAAAAAAAAGAAAAAAAGGCTGAAATCATGAACCAAGAAAACGAAATTACAGCTAACGAATGTTTACGGTAATTTCAAATTGTGAAAAGTTTTAATTAAGTTTCCGAAATAAGATGAAGAGAAAAAAGAAAATGACATCTCGCGAAATATAAGTGACAGGGCGAAAAAAAGAACGAAAAAACACAAGAGGCAAACTTCTCAGAAAGGGAAGAGGATTAGAGAGAGAGAGAGAGAGAGAGAGAGAGAGAGAGAGAGAGAGAGAGAGAGAGAGAGAGAGAGAGAGAGAGAGAGAGAGAGGTTAAACTCGATATGAAAATTGTAATATTTGCATTAGAACCACTTCCCCTTCCTGGATCCACGTATGAACCAGTAATTAGCGAACCCCGCAGGTAGGCTGGCCAGAAAAAAAAGAAAGAGAAAAAATAACCCTTGAAGTGATGTAAGAGAATTTTTCAAATCTTTCTTTTAAACATTTAACGAATAATCCCCTTCAATATTTTTTTTTCATTTTTTAATCACGTTTTTTTTTTACATTATTTATTTTTGGCGTTTTTAATTTTTATTACCTTATTTTCTTCTTTTCTGTGTCTTTATGTATTACTGATATTGATTCTTTTTTTATAGTTTTTTAAAGTTTTTTTTTAAGTTTTAATAAGTATTGATTCATAAGGTTTTTTTAAGTTTTATCATAAATTTCGATCTAATGGATGTCTTATTCAAAAGTCTCTCTCTCTCTCTCTCTCTCTCTCTCTCTCTCTCTCTCTCTCTCTCTCTCTCTCTCTCTCTCTCTCTCTCTCTCTCTCTCTCTCATTCCCGAAAGCCAGTCTTCTAAAGCTTCGTCTCTTTGTCCTTCTCCTTTTCATATCTCTCTCTTCCTCCTTCCTTGAAATTCTCTCGCTCTTCCTACTACTTTTTCCTTATTTCTCCTAAAATGTTCGCTGTGGCCCACTTTTCGTTTCCCCACCCTCACTTTTCATACATGCTTTTCTTTTTTCCTTTCTCTTATGCTCACATTTCCTTTTCCATTCATTATATTATCATCTTTACTTTCCTCTTACCTTTACTCACTTCCTCTCATTTATCTCTTTTTTTTCCACGTTTACTTGTCTATCTCACTCAGTCCCTCCCTTCTTTCTTCATTATATTAACACGTTTTGTCTTCTCTTTCACTCTCACACATTCTAAATTTCTCCCTGCTCATTATACTATCACATTTATCTCTTTTCTTTCACCCTCACACCCTCTCTGCTTTCTCCTCTCACTCATTATAGTATCACGTTTCTATAGTTCCTCGTCTGTGTTGTTGTGGTGGTGGTGGTGGTGGTGGTGGTGGTCTTGGTGGTGGTGGGACCATTCAAGCACCTTACCTAGTTTCTCCTTCTTCTGCCAGAGACTCAGTATTGGCAAAGAGGCATAAGACACAATCACGTTAAGTGGCCACCGTGATCTGGAGAGAGGAGGAGAAGGAGGAAGAGGAGGAGGAAGAAGAGGAAGAGGAAGAGGTGCAGGTGGTGTTGGAAGAGGAGGAAGAGGTAGGGTAGCATCATATCAGCCTCTCTCTCTCTCTCTCTCTCTCTCTCTCTCTCTCTCTCTCTCTCTCTCTCTCTCTCTCTCTCTCTCTCTCTCTCTCTCTCTCTCTCTCTCTCTCTCTCTCTCTCTTGCTACACGTTTTCTTTTTTTCTTGATTCATTTGTGAGTTCCATTCCTAAGTCTCCTGCGCTTCCCGTCTTTCATTTTCCTTTTCGATTTCTTTCCTCGTTTGTATTTTCATTTCTTTTGCTTTTCTCTGCCAGCGGAGTTTTGAGTCTTAAGCTACCGTTCCTCCTTGTCATCTCCCTCCTCCTCCTCCTCCTCTTCCTCCTTCCCCTGCTCCTTTCTCTTCTCCATTAGGAAGCAGCGCTCATTACAAGTTTTAATTAGTTGCCAAACCGAAAAAGCGAAGGTGACGGCACGGACACCTGCTTCCCGCCCTGCCTCTTTTGCTACTTTTAATCTCTCATAAGCAGAACTTGTATTTTTTAATTAATAAGATTCCCGAGAGAAGGTTTTAGGAAATTTCCTTTATTTTCTTCAAAACAATTAGTTACTGATGTTGATTTAGGGTTTCTTCTTTCTTGGACTTCTGATTTTTTTTTTTTTTATTATTTGTTATGCGGATAAAGGAAAGGGGGATAAATTATAGAGATCAACAGAATCTACCGCAATTGTTGTTAGCATTTTTTTTCTTCAGTCTGATCTGGAAAAAGCTTCTGATTTTGATTTTGGGTTGTTATTTCTAGGATTCATGATTTTTTTCATTCGTTGTGGGAATAAGAGAAAACGCGAGAAATAATAAAAATGTCTTGAAATCCGCTATCATTGCAGTTAATTTTCAGTGTACCTTCTTGTTAGTTAGTTTGTTTTGTTGTTTTTGCCAAGTAGAACACGCGGTTACATCACACTTCTTGCCACCTGTCCAGTATTATCAGTAGTATTGTTAATATTGGTAATAGTAACAGGAGTAGCGACGCCAATAGTAGTAGTAGCAGTAGTAGTAGTAGTAGTAGTAGTAGTAGTAGTAGTAGTAGTAATTACAATCCCAGACGATCTTTCTTTCACTCACAAATTCCAGCTCTTTTCTTCTCACCAGGAACGAATCATGAGCGTCTCCTCTCATCACCTCCCTTCCTCACCTCCTTCCCTCCTTCACTTTCCCCCTCCCCCTCCCTCCCTTCCTGCCTCACCTCCTCCCTCCCTCCCTCCTTTTAATGTTTACTGGCCCAGTACCGGAACCGGATTATTGGATCGTCCGACGTCCCAATTAATATTCATGGAAATTAGTTTGTTGAAATTCAAGATATAAGAGAGAGAGATAGAGAGAGAGAGAGAGAGAGAGAGAGAGAGAGAGAGAGAGAGAGAGAGAGAGAGAGAGAGAGAGAGAGAGAGAGAGAGAGAGAGAAGAGATATCAATTCTTATTTACTCCTCTCTCGCTCTCTGTCTCGGGGAAGTAATCTCATTATAATTAAACACTGAAACTCATATATATCAATAGAAACACACACACACACACACACACACACACACACACACACACACACACACACACACACACACACACACACACACACACACACCTTGACATTTCACTTGATCTCGTCCCGTGATATCTGTCATTGGATGGATGTTACCTGAGGGATTGGAGGCGATCAACGTGGATTCTTCCCTGATTGGTTGCTGACAGACAGGCAATTAAGCAAAAAAAATATATATACATGCGAGGGATTAGAGAGAGAGAGAGAGAGAGAGAGAGAGAGAGAGAGAGAGAGAGAGAGAGAGAGAGAGAGAGAGAGAGAGAGAGAGAGAGAGAGAGAGAGAGAGAGAGAGAGAGAGAGATTCAACACTCAAAGACTTTAACTGGAGGGCAGACTTGATCAAGGAGATAAGGAATAAGAAATTGGAGAGAGAGAGAGAGAAAAAAAAAGACAAAAGTAAGAGGGAGAAAAAGGCGAAAGGAAAAGGGAAAAACTAGATTTCATTTGTCGATTGCGCTGGACATTCAAAGGTATTTCTTTTAACATTTTTTATCTCAGTGGGTATAAAAAAACAAATCCGAATCATCTAAACGAACAGAAAACGTCTTTTATCAGCCTTTTTTTCACGTAGCAATGAAATGAAAAAGGAAACATAAGAGAAAAACCGTTCACTCTGAATTTCTCAAACTTTCTACCACTTTTTTTTATCCTGCTCTTCTTTACTGAACGTAGACGTGAAGTCTCGCGCATTTCACGTGTCTGGGTTTGTATTATTCGTGAACTTGTATAATTTGCACGGCTGTTTCTAGGCTTTTTTACTTTTTCTTGTAATTCTTGGACTTGCATAATTCACACGTGTTTTTTCCAAGTGGTGGTGTTGGCCGCGTGTTTATGGGGAGAGTCTAGACGGGAAGGTTGCTTGTTTCCCTCTTATTCTCTTCCTTGCCGCTCGGAGGCTGTGCGTGGGGGAAGATGAGAAGGAGAGAAGCAGCGAGTGTTCTATCGAGTTTGAGTTTCCGTCATGTAGCAAAGATTGTGTAAATGATGGGAAGAAGCGTCTTTTCTTTCATATTTTAGATTGAAACAAAGAAAACTTAGATCTGAGAATAGTTTATACATATTTGCGACTAAGAATTGAAACAAGATTAAGAAAATGAAAAAAAAATAAAAAATCAATCTTTCACACACACACACACACACACACACACACACACACACACACACACACACACACACACACACACACACACACACACACACACACACACACACACACACACGAAATATGAGCACCCGCACGCACTCACTTATTCATGGCGCGCGTTAAAGCATTCACGCAGAGCTCTCTCTCTCTCTCTCTCTCTCTCTCTCTCTCTCTCTCTCTCTCTCTCTCTCTCTCTCTCTCTCTCTCTCTCTCTCTCTCTCTCTCTCTCAGAACAACCAAAGCGCACACATAAATACACAAATACGTACACACATACATATTTCTCCACTGACCGCCATAAATCTATGCTACATATTCCGCCAAAGTTATTAATCATGGCTCCCGGAGATCGCCTAGGAAAAGGGGTGAAAGAAATAAAAGGGAAGAATATAGAGGAGAAGCAGAAGAAAAGATGAAAGAGCAAGAAAGAGGAGGAGTCAGAGAAGGAAGATAAAGGATAGTGGGAAGAATGTGAAGGAGAAAAAGAATAGACGAAAGGGACGAGGAGGAGAAGGAGAAGGAATTGAAGTGTAAATTGAGGAGAAATGGAGAAATGGGGGATAGAGGATAGAGGAGAGCAAGAGGAAGAGGAGTGACTATAAGATAGGAGACATCAAAATTACACTATAAAATTCTCTCTCTCTCTCTCTCTCTCTCTCTCTCTCTCTCTCTCTCTCTCTCTCTCTCTCTCTCTCTCTGACTCGACCTACATCGCTAAGCCCTCCCGGTGTCTCCCTGTAGGTAAGAAACTCGACATTACAAGCCATTAGAGAGATTTACGCAAGCAAGGCACACCCAGGCACGTTCTCAGGACACTGTAGTTTCTCTTCATTAAACATTAGCAGTGATGAGAAATGGGTGAAGGACTGTGAGTGTTGGGTATGTTTTGTTGTTGTTGTTGTTATTGTGGTGGTGGTGGTGGAAGCGGTGTTATTGTTGTCGTTCATCTTCTTGTTGTTTTTGGTTTTCTTCTTCTTATTTTTCTTGTGTCTCGTATTGTAAGTGAATGGTGATGGCAATGGTGGTGGTGGTGGTTTATGAAATAACGAGTGATGGTGATGATAATTGGGGATGAAAAGATGATAAAAATGTTAATAGTGGGATGATAATAATGGAATCGTGTTTAATTAAGTATAATTTCTCTCTCTCTCTCTCTCTCTCTCTCTCTCTCTCTCTCTCTCTCTCTCTCTCTCTCTCTCTCTCTCTCTCTCTCTCTCTCTCTCTCTCTCTCTCTCTCTCTCTCTCTCTCTCTCTCCCCAACCATCCCTTACTTAATTAACACCACACCAATGCCCACAAGGAACTGTAGTCCAGTCTCTCCCTCTCTCCCCTCCACCAATCACACTCCCCTCGCCCGCTCCTCGCCCCAGTTCAGCTCTTCTCACTGCGCCAAGCCGAGGGGATTTCCGTATAGCGAGAGACATCCTCCAATGGGGATAGTCGTATTAAGGAACGCTAACCAATAGGACCTTATCATTGGGAGTACGAGGACCAATCAGATTTAAGCTATGTATTGTACTGTAGTCTTGTAATAACCAATAGGAGAAAGGTGTAGCAAAATTTTCCAGCCAATGGGGTGTACGGATGGTGGTGTTTGGTGCTTGGTTGTGGTGGTGGTGGTGGTGGTGGTTCCCGTGCCTCTATTAGCGCCCGGTAATTAGTTGTGGTGCTTGTTAAAGTGGTTGATGCGCAAACTTCACGCGTTATTAATTTAGGCCAAGTACCCCCTTAAGTTTCCCATGAGCAATATGTATAAAGAAAATGACGGGAGGCGGCGAGACCAAGAGATAAAGGACGCGATGAGGACGACGACCAGGAGGAGGAGGGGGAGAGGAGGAGGAGGAGGAGAGGAAGTGTAGCGTGTATGGGAGAGAGAAACGCTGGAGGGACGAAGAAAGTGAATGAGAGAGAGAGAGAGAGAGAGAGAGAGAGAGAGAGAGAGAGAGAGAGAGAGAGAGAGAGAGAGAGAGAAGAGGAAGAAGAGGAATGAAGGGAGAGGAACCGACTGGCTGGCTCACGGGTCTTGGAAGTGACCCAACTCAAGCACGGGAAAGAACCTTCATTCCTAATAAAGTTTTGCCATCGCGTGTCTCCCGGAGCGCCGCGTCACACCGCCAGCTCGCCTCCCTCACCTCGCACTGTCAGAGACGCACCGGAAGTAAACAACAACAAGGGGGGAGTACGAACAATAAGCGTAGGAAGGCACAGGGAAGCGTAAATGCGTAAATAACAAGGATGAGGTTCTTAAGCCCAGTGTGGCACAAGGGAGGAGTAAAATTGTATGGATATATGTAAAGAAATTAATCTAAGCAAAAGTCTTAGATAATCATCATGTACACTTATTTGTTAGAAACTGTTTACTCTGTTACTCTATATTACACAATGATGAAGGTATAAATAAAGGAATTAATCAGAGTAATACAGAATCATGTAAACTATGTAAGACTCTAAAAACTTCCTCCCATCGTCCAGACATGCCGGCAACAAGCAGAGCGGGAGTAAACACGTGCATTAGTAAACACACAACGCATAGTCATGTTGGACGTAGGGTATTTTTCCGTTTCGAGTGCACCTTTAAGCGTCTTCATCGTCTACTGAATGCGTCACTGAGAAACCCACGAAAGTCTCGCTAATTTTAGTGTTGCTACGAGATTCTGATGTCACATTTGTTTTTTTTTCCTTTTTTTTAAGTTTAAAGATGTCTGACGTTAAATTTATACTTCTATCTTTCCCTTCATTCCTTCCATCCTTCAATCCTCTCACGCCAGGAACAGAAATCTGGAGCCTCGTGGTCTATTAAGTCAGGTGACCTCGGTGTAAGTCATCACACTAATTACGGGATACCTGTCCTCCTCCTCCTCTTCCACCTGCTCCTCCTCCTCTTCCTCCTCCTCCTCCTTCTCCTCCTCCTCCTCCTTCTCCTCCTCCTCCTCCTTCTCTTTCTCTTTCTTGTGTCCTAAAGTTGCCTTCCCACATGAGAAACAAACTTCGTTCAACTTCCGCAGTGACTCAAGTGATATTCAAGGAAGGATTATTGTCTTACAGCCTCGTTCTTTTCCACCTTCCTTACCTCTTCTCTTTCCCTTTCCCTTCTTCTCCCTCTCCTCTTCATCTAAAACTCAGGACACGACTAGTATACGAGTATGTAATGTGTGTGTGTGTGTGTGTGTTCTTCCATCCTCGCTTCACCTACTCCAGTTTTAGTGAAGGTAAGATTGATGGGTAAAAGAAGGTTCTGGAAAATGTTATGAATGCTTGTATTTCAACGCTTGATATTCTAGTGTTCCGAGTTTTTTTTTTTTTGTGACAGGTGTTAGAGATTCGGCTTCCATAATTAAAATACAAGGTAGTTTTTTCTTCTTTCATATACAGGTTAACGTAAGGTCAAAGGTGCTATAAAGCAGAGAGAGAGAGAGAGAGAGAGAGAGAGAGAGAGAGAGAGAGAGAGAGAGAGAGAGAGAGAGAGAGAGAGAGAGAGAGAGAGAGAGAGAGAGAGAGAGATTACCCAGTGAAAAGGCCGATCTGCCAGTGAAAATGTCAAATGTCACTGCTAATGGAATAAACTTGATGTGCACGCAGAAAGTTAATTACAAAATTTTCCACGCACACACGGAAAAACAATTACAGATAAAAAAAAAACATATGGTTGCGAGGGGGGAGGGTGTTTAACGCAAGCACACTCACACGCACACACACACACACGCACACGCAAACGTTTCTCAACCACTAATTAGCCTGTCCTTCACCTGGCAAGCTGTCACTCAGGTATAAGCAGGTGTGACCGACTGCCGTGGCCCCGCATCCCGCTTCACTTGTTACCTGTCGAAGTCTACGTGTGTGTGTGTGTGTGTGTGTGTGTGTGTGTGTGTGTGTGTGTGTGTGTGTGTGTGTGTGTGTGTGTGTGTGTGTGTGTGTGTGTGTGTGTGTGTGTGTTTCCTGCGCGAAACACGCACACACTGACGCACGCATGTAGATAGGTAGATAGATAGATAAGTAGGAAGATAGATAGATAGATAGATAGATAGATAGATAATTAGATGAGTAGATAGATAAAAAATGAGATAGGAGTGTTAAAAGTAGAAGGCCGGAAGTAATATTAAAGTTATACTTGGCGCTGGTCAGACCTCATCTAGACTACGCTGTGCAGTTCTGGTCCCCACATTACAGGAAAGATATAGGTCTATTAGAATCAGTACAGAGGAGAATGACTAAAAGGATTCAGGGGATGAGGAGTATTCCTTACGAAGCGAGGTTGAAGCGGTTAAATTTACATTCTCTAGAGAGACGTAGGTTAAGAGGGGACCTGATAGAAGTCTTTAAGTGGTATAAGGGTTATAACAAGGGAGATGTAAGCAAAATTCTTAGGATCAGCAACCAAGGTAGAACAAGAAATAACGGGTTCAAGCTTGAAAAATTTAGGTTTAGGAAGGAGATAGGAAAAAATTGGTTCTCAAATAGAGTGGTAGATGAGTGGAACGGACTCAGTAATCATGTAGTTAGTGCCAGGACACTAGAGAGCTTTAAGAGAAGATTAGACAAGTTTATGGATGGGGATAACAGATGGAAATAGGTAGGTGTGTTTCATACAGGGACTGCCACGTGTAAGCCTCGTCGCTTCTTGCAGCTTCCCTTATTTCTTATGTTCTTATGTTCTTATGACATATAGATAAATAGATAAATAGATACATATAAAAACAGATAAATAGATATAAAAATAGACAGACAGATAGATAGATAGATAGATAGATAGATAGATTGATAGATTGATAAGTGGATAGATAAGAATACTGATCATACCTTACAACACACACACACACACACACACACACACACACACACACACACACACACACACACACACACACACAGGGCAACTTTAGTAATCAGTCCATAACGAAAAATGAACAGTCCATAATAGAAGAGATTAAAACTCCCGTGCCTTGATGCAGAGACTATAAAAGATCTTAATGAATGGGTGAAGGAGAACACAATGGTGATGATGAAGGGATAGAGAGAAGGGAGGATTAAGAGGAGAGGGTGGAAGGTACAAGAATCGAGAGGACAAAATCAGGAGTTTGGAAGATAAGGAAGAGAAGGAGAAGAAGGAGGAGAGAGGGAAGGAGGGTGAGAAAAGGGAAATTTTTAAATAAATGGGTGAAGAGGAGGGAGATGGTTCAAAGAAGATATGTGGGGAGGGGAAAGAAAAAGGAGAGTAAAGTGGAAGGGAGAAGAAAGGAAAAGAAAGGAAAGAAGGGGAAAAGGAAGGAAAGGTTATATTGTGATAATGTACATGGTAAAGCTATGACAAAAAGAAGGTATATAAAAACAAAGGTTGGTAAATATGAAGAAGAATAAGGAAGAAAGAAGGCTAAGGATGAAATAAACAGGAACATCCAGAAAATACTAAAAAGAAAAGGATGAAATAAGAAATGAAAACGTGAAACTTACACCAGGATAAGGAAGAAAAAGAGAAACGATGAATAAGAAAGAAGGTCGGGAAAATAAAACAAAGAGAAGGCAAAAAACAAACGTGCGACATTACTGTTTATCCCCAGCTCGTGAAGGTAAGGACAGGTGTGTGTGTGTGTGTGTGTGTGTGTGTGTGTGTGTGTGTGTGTGTGTGTGTGTAATGTTATGATGGTAAATCGTTGAAAGAGACGCTCCTCCAAGCCTTCTCCGCCACAGTGATATTACGTGAACATAAACTCAGCCTTTGCATTTATCTCGGTGTGAAATTTTGTCACTTTTGCAGAGAGTTGTGTTCGATTCCCTGTATTGTTATATTTCGGTATCTATTTTTTTTTTTTTAATCGCAATTTTCTTCGCGTTTTTGAAGTTCGTGAATCGGATAATTATAGTGTTAATTATTTTTATATTTTTAATGCGCATTTTTTCAGTGTTTTAATATTCTTCGACTGCATGCTAAAAGTTTAATTAATATTTTCTTCATTCATAGTATTTTGCTTCCCTTTTTTAATTTTTTGCAAATTAATTTTTACGCTGTTTGATATTTTTCATTTTTGTACACAATTTTTACTTTTTTTTTTTTTATTGTTCCTCGGATATATTTATACAGTGTTGATTATTTTCGTCTCTCACAATATTCAGCCCGGGTTTTTGCGATCCTGGACTACATGAGGTGAGCGAGGCAAGAGACAGGAGAATCGAGTGGCGGAAGTGTCTCGCTATTTATACGTTCAGTCGCATTTAGCGGAGTTCGATTCTGTTCATGTGGTGTGATTTAGGGAAGTGGGGCGCGGGATGCTGTGCCGCGCCGCCCACACGCCGCCATCACCATGCCAGTAATCGTTCCCGAATCGTTCACCTGTGAGGTATTGTTCATTAGTGCTGAGTTCTGTCCACCCTCATCATTTTTCACGAGATATATTAATCTTTTTTTTTTTTTCGAAATCTCTCCCTCACTCTCTCCCTCATTCCCTTCCCTTCCATCAGTACAGGATCATGATTTTTTTTTTTTTTTTTTTTTGCTGGTTAGCAGTTGCGTTTCCAGTTGAGTATCTCTGTTTTCTTTTTTTTTCGAAACCTCTGCTCATTTTCTCCCTCTCATTCCCTTCCCTTCCATCAGTGCAGGATCATATATTTTTTTTTTTTTGGTCAGCAATTGTGTTCCTAGTGGAGTATCTTCCTTTACACTAGATAGTGTTGTTTATTTTCCATAGAATCTCGCGTGTTTGTTGGTTAATACCTGAAAATCTCGTGCGTTTATTGATTCGTTTTTGTTTTTACCATAGATAGAATTTTATTTGTTCCTTAGCACTTGCTTTTCTAATTCAATGTCATTGTTTACACTGGTTGTTCTTGTGTTTTTTTTTTTTTTTTTAATATAGAATCTTGCATGTTTTCTGTCCTACGTCTCTTACTTTTATTATACTGTTG
>NC_087163.1:19352084-19357084 GCF_035594125.1 Scylla paramamosain
AGGCAACACTGTATCCCAAGGAGATCAGAATGAAGGCTCCTCGTCTTTGTCTTGGGAAATAATAATCTTCACCTTTCAGATCGAGGTTACTTTTACTTTATAGCGTAATAATAAAGTACCATAATGTGTAACGTCAGAAATTTTTAACAAAAAATCTGTCCTTTTTGCCTATACTAACTATTCAGTTTGTAAACCCGGTAAAGACTTAATTTTCTCTGTTCTGAAGAGCATGCACAGTACTCAGAATAAGTGAATATAAGATACATTAAATAATTAATTATGTACTAATAGCGACTAAGCTCATCTTTCGTGTACTGAACAAAAGAAGTCTTCAAACTTTTCTATCCAATTCTTGCACGTAATAATTGCCTTTAATCCTCTTCAGCAGATCACCTTGATATAAGACAACAGATTTCCTCCTCCTTGATATTTCTCTGTTCTTTGTTCTTGTATCTTGTTTCTCTACTTCACCTTCATCCTCACCCTCTTCTTCCTCCTTCATCTTCCCCTGTATCCTTTTCTTCATTTTCTCCCTCTCCTCTCAGATTATCTCCTCCATACTTCTAACCCTTCCTGCCTCCTCTTGCCTCATCTATCAACTCATCTTCCCCCTCTTCCTCATGCGACCCTTATTCTTTATACTCTCTCTCTCTCTCTCTCTCTCTCTCTCTCTCTCTCTCTCTCTCTCTCTCTCTCTCTCTCTCTCTCTCTCTCTCTCTCTCTCTCTCTCTCTCTCTCTCTCTCTCTCTCTCTCTCTCTCTCTCTCTGCATGTTTGTATTTATTGATGTGTGTGTGTAATTTTTCATCATTTTAGACTTAACTTGTGTTTTATCAGAAGTGAGACGCACACACACACACACACACACACACACACACACACACACACACACACACACACACCACACACACACACACACACACACACACACACACACACACACACACACACACAAATATATATACACACACACCGCAGACATTATTACCTCTCAGCTACACAAGAACTGTAGAGGAGGAAGGGAAATTAATGGGAGACGAGAAAAGAAACTGACTTCGTGATGAATGAATGAAGACACTGAAAGTAATTAATCTGAAGAGGAAGAGAACCAGCATGGGACTGTCGGTGCTCAGAAGGAGTGGGAGGAGAAAGAGGAAGAGGAGGGAAAAGATACTGAAAAAGAAGCAGAGGAGTACAAACATGCAAAGAAAGGAATGAATAATAAAGAACATGAATGAAAAAGAGGAGGAAAACAATACAAAGGAAGTCCAAACAGCCACAACTCTAAGGTCCTTACTAGGATGTTTGGGTATGCTGACTATTGATAAGAGACAGGATAGTACAGAAGAAGGCTCCTCCCCACCCATCCATCCCTCCAGCCGAAGCTGGCCGGATAAGGAAATGGTGTTATGTTGCAAAGAAAACCCCACATATAATTTGAAAAGAAAGTAAAAGAGTTGAGGTCTATGTCTACTTTTTGCTTGTGGGGAGGGGTGTGAGTGCCTGATAGTTGTGTAAAAATGGTGAATGTACGTATATCGTAGGTGGAGGCACAGTGTGCTTGTTGAGGGGTGGTGCAGCAGCCTTTCCTGTCGCTTTCTAGGGAGGCAGCAGTCAATCAGGCCCCAGCTCCAGTCACTCCACTGAGTTTGTGTACTTTCTCTTTAGGGACGCACACCGTACGCTCGTTACCCACTGCAACATTGATCCTTGGTACTATATTGCCAAAGTTGATCAATAACTGTCAGGGCCCGTAGCAAACACAGCCAGTCACAGATCGAAAACAGTAGTAGTGACTTAACTCAAGGCTATCTGTGCGTGTGTGGAAAGTGTAGTGCAGTTTATGTGTCGACACAGTGTGGAGGGTTGGAGGTCAAGAGATGGCGCGAAAGCCTTGCCTGGTAGTTTCAAGGGAAGTAGCAATCAATCATGCCCCTGCTTCTGTAGAACCACTAAGTGCACTTCTCATTAAAGAGAGCCGCACAGTACATAGTTAGCAGTGACCCCTAGTGACTTAAATCCCAATGATGATCACTAACTGCCAGGGCTGCCGACTTCTCACAGCCTTTCATAGGTCACAGGGAAAATTATGTACGAGGTAAAAAGAAATCGAGATGAAAAGTACAGAGAAAAAATCGTTATAGTGAAGACAATGGTTGTATTATTCACAGCAATGTTTGTGTGGCTTCTCTTTTGTCATGACAGATGTTCATGTCGAAAAAGTTACGTAGCAAAATAATTCATTCAACGTCACACTGAATGTCCTTTTTGTTCTATTTCCATTCCATTTATCCTTCCCTCCATCACTCCTTTCCATCTTTGTTTTGTATTTTCATCCATTTAATCTTCCTTTCCACCCTTTTCCTCCCTCTCTCCTCTAACCTTTCTTTTCCTTTTCCTCCATTTTCTGCATCCTTAGTTGTTCTATTTTTACTCTTTTTCCTCCAACCCTCCATATCTAGTCTCCCCTTCCCTCCCTACTTTTCAACTTTATCCTTCCTTCCCTCGATCTCTCCATCTCTACCTTTCCTTTCTCTCATCCCTCCATTTCTAGCGTTCCTTTCCCTCCATATTCTCCAACATTACCTTTCTTTTCCCTCAGCCTCTCCATTTTTATCTTTTTTTTTTCCTCAACCCCTCCAACCTTAATCTTCCTTTCCCTCCATCCCTCTAAGCTTACCCTTCCTTTCCCTCCATTCCTCCATTTCTAACCTCCCTTTCCCTCCATCCTTCCAACCTTACCGTTCCTTTCTTTCCACCCTTCCAATCTTAGCTTTTCTTTCCCTCCTTCCTTCCATCCCTAGCCTTCTTTTCCCTCTATATCATTCATCTTAATTTTTCTTTTCCTTCCATCCCTCCGTCTCTAACCTTTCCTTGTACCCCTCTATCTCTACCCTTCCTTTTCCTCCATCTCTCCATTTTTCTCTTCTCCCTCTCCCATCCCTCCGTCAGGCGCCGCAGGAGGGGAGGATCTGCGTTTGGTTCGCGTGCTGGCGATAAAGTGAAGGCGTTAGAACCTGGACACGACGCGGCGGTCCTCGCGGCCACCAAATTTGCGGCGAAAGGAAGTGGCGCCCGTCCGGGAAAATATTCGCCGCCTGGCCCGGACGTGATGGACGAGACGAGGAGGAGGAGGAGGAGGAGGAGGAGGAGGAGGAGGAGGAAAGGAAGAGGAGATAGACGGGTTTTCTAAGCATTTTTAGGTTTTGTGATTTATAATGTATTGTCATGGTAATGTTATTGTTGATTATTTGGATGAGTGAATACGTGAGTGGTAATGGGAAAAGAGGTATGAGGGTTATGGATTCCACCTCCTCCTCTTCCTCCTCCTCTCCTACACCAACCACACCACTTAACTGTTCTTTAGATACCAGAATAATAAAACGAATCGAATATTTTCTCCATTTTCAGATACATTTGAGTACTCCTTTCTCCCCCCTTTTTTTATTTTAATATTTTTTTCCCCCTTTTCCCTTTCTTTCCTCCTCTTGCCGTGGGTACTTCTTCTACTTCTGCCTCTTGCTGTCCTTGTCTTCTACCCTCCCGTCCCCTCCTCCCGTCCTGTCCTCGCCTCCGTCCTCGCTCCACTTAGCCCCCCTATCTTCCCTCGCGTTCCTAAAAGCTGGTTTCAAGTTACATGCAGGAAAAAGGCAATACGAAATGGTGCTGTCACATGAAATTTACACACGGTCCGCGCGTGGACACACACACACACACACACACACACACACACACACACACACACACACACACACACACACACGCACACACACACACACACACACGCACACACACACACACACACACACACACACACACACACACACACACACACACACACACACACACACAGATGCCGGGCGGTTGGTATGTGCAATCTTGTTTTCTTTTTCTTTCATTGATCAACGTCATGTATTAGTCAGAAAGAGAGAGAGGAGAGAGAGAGAGAGAGAGAGAGAGAGAGAGAGAGAGAGAGAGAGAGAGAGAGAGAGAGAGAGAGAGAGAGAGAGAGAGAGAGAGTTATATATATGAATAAACTGCAATTGCCCATGACTCTAAATTATGATTTGTAATGTTTATTTATTCCATAACATTTATATCTTACCCCCTTATTTCTGTAAGTAATCGATAAGAAACTATTGATTTAAAGTTCTTAAGTATATTTTTTTCTCATTTCCCTTCCTTTGCCTTTAATTTCCTTTCCTCTCCTTGAGTAACTGATAAGAAATTGTTAAAAATCCTTGAATGTATCTTTGTTTAATTCCCTTTGCTTTAAAATACAGATGAATTTGACAGGTACAGTATAGGCACCTCCATTCCATCCACTCTTTAGTATACCATAGACAGTCAGTAGCGGAACTCTCAAGTCCTCGTATGACTCTTCGTAATTCCCTTCCTTCACCTTAAGATACAAATAAAATCAACAGGTACAGTATAGGAACCTTCAGTCCACCAACTCATTAGCGTACCATAGACAGTCAGCAGCCGAACTCACACATCAGTCTTCACTAGGCATGGCAAAGATAATTTCAGTGACATCTACTTGGCATGATTTTCACTCCAGATGTCAATGATCTGAGTCACATCTACGTAGCATAATTTTTAACCCAAACTTTAGTCTTCCTTAACCAATGCAAAGTTAATTTCAGTCACACATACGTATTATTTTCCCTTTTTCATCGTTCTTTTATTTAACTATGCGTCACTAGGTCATTTTTTTTTTTCTTGAGTCGTGCGTCGGTCGGTCAACTCTCTCTCTCTTTCTCTCTCTCTTCCTCTCTCTCTTGTCCTCGCTGCCTCGGTGCGTGGAGAGGTCGATGTATTTTTAGGAGCGAGGCGGTGAGTCTTGCCTGTGAGAGTCACCCGCGTGGAAATTGTCCCTTTGAGACCCGCCGAGAGGAGGAGCAGGAGGAAGAGAGGGAGGAGAAAAATAAATGATAATAGAGAGAGTTTTCAAATAAATGTATTTATAGGATTAGCTTCAAGGCGTGTGGTTCTTAG
>NC_087163.1:19362084-19389584 GCF_035594125.1 Scylla paramamosain
TATAACCGTTTTTCTATCCTGACTGAACAGATAGATGAACCGGAAGAGACCAGGCTTGTGGGGGATTCGATCGTCCGAGGACAGCTGGTGGAATTTTGTGGAAGAGTCCCGTCTCGCAGGAGGAGGTACTGCCTTCCTGGAGCCTCCCTAGGGAACATCACTGCTGCCATCGAGGACACGACCAAGGACGCCACAACTAACACCCTTTATGTTATCCACGCAGGCACAAATGACGTCCAGCGGTCCCGATCAGAAGAACTGATGGCGAAATACAAGGAAATGATTCGCAAGTACAAGACTAAATCAAATAATATTATAATTTCAGGCATTCTCCCGAGGATCAACGCGAACGCAAGGTTCTACAACATTGCGTTCAGTATAAATAACAGATTAAAGGACTCTCTGCCAACAGGAAAACGTGGAGTATCTTAACATGTGGAACGATTTTTATAATGAGACACAGACTCTTTCAGAGAGACGGCCTTCATCTGAACTCTGTGGGAGCAGCCAGGATGGGCAGACTAATCCATGAAAAAGTTTGTCTCCACAGATCAAAAAACGCACGCGCGCCAGCAACAGGACCAGCGGTCGTAAGCACTAACTTAAATATTTCATCCACAGGTTCAGACAAGATCAGAGCTTGTTTACTTCAATGCCCGTAGTTTACGGAATAAATTAAATGAGCTGCAAGCTCTTATTTATCTTGAAAACTACGACATCATAAACGGCGTCACGGAAACGTGGATAAATTCATCAAGCAGGGATTACTTAGCTGAGTACTCACTCCCTGGCTACACCATTTTTAGCTGCGAGAGAACTCACCGTGCGGGAGGCGGTGTTATGTTTTACGTAAAAAGTAATCTTCATCCTCGTTTTACTTCCGATCCCAACCATTGCAATTATAGGACGTCACTTTCATCCAGTTAGAAAATAAATCTCGTAAAATAACAATTAGGTCTCGTCTATCGCCCTCCAGCCCAGTCACCCGCTACAGACGAAAAAACTTTATGACCTTATCGCGGACATTTGCTGCGTTAATAATTGCATAATTATGGGGGACTTTAATCTTCCAGTCACGAGGTGGGGTGAACCACTGACGGCTCACGCAGGCCAGCATCTCTACGGGAGTATCCTTGAAAGCTCCCTCCACCAGCACGTCATGCATCCGACGAGAGAGGTAACAATATCCTAGATATTGTTTTAACAACTGGTTGAAGAGTCAGTAAAAGACCTAAAAATTGGACCAGAACTGAGTTCCAGCGATCATCGTAGCTTACTTTTCACCATAAATTTTGACAAAGCTAAAGTAAGCGAAAGTAAAGAAAAAGTGCCAGACTATCGGCGTGCTAACTTTGAGAGACTTCGCATGCAGCTTGCATCCATAGACTGGAATGAACTGCTGGAAACACCAGACATAAACAACGCATGGGAAGTCTTTGCTAAAAAGTTAAATGAAACTACGTTTTTGTGTGTACCGCAACGAAACAGACGGAAGGTAAAAAACACCAAACCGAAATGGTGGAACAATGAAATTAGATGCTGCCTTCTGGCTAAGAAAAATGCGTACCACAAATACATACTAACACAAAATAATGATGATAAACTAGAGCATGACAGATTACGTAGAAAAACTAAAAAGCTGATCAAATGCAGCAAAAAATCTGTCGAAGCTCAGATCGCGAACTCATGTAAAACGAACCCAAAAGAATTTTACAGTTATGTAAAAGCAAAAAGGGTCGTAACATCAACGATTGGTCCATTAATAACAGAAAATGGTAAACAAATAACAAGCGAAACAGACATGGCGAATACCCTGAACGAGTACTTCTCAACCGTCTTCACGACTGAGGATGTTCAGGGCAGTCTGCCGACCCCCACGCCTCAGTCACGAGGCACCACGCTGCCAGACTTCACCATCACAGAAAGTGAAATCCTCTCAGTCACAAAGAGCATGAACGTAAACAAAACACCCGGGCCAGACAAGATATCACCCAGGCTTCTTAAAGAAGCAAGAAATGAGCTCGTGAAACCGCTTACAATTTTATTCAATAAAACTTTGCTAGCGGGTAAAGTTCCCCACGAATGGAAACTAGCAAATGTCACGGCCAATCTTTAAAAAAGGAAATAAATCTCTCCCAGCCAATTACAGGCCGATCAGTCTCACTTCAGTAGTGTGTAAGCTGATGGAAACAATAATTAGAGATAAAATTGTTAAATATTTAGAAGAAAATAAAATCATAAAGGATTCGCAACACGGTTTCAGAACCAAGCGCTCCTGCTTAACAAACTTACTAGACTTCTTTTATGAAGTATTTAACTCGTATGACGAGACAAAAGCTGTTGATATTATCTACCTTGATTTCCAGAAAGCTTTCGACACTGTTCCTCATAAGAGACTCATCAGTAAAGTAAAAGCTCACGGCATTGCCGGAAACACCCTGAAATGGCTGAGAGACTGGCTCTCTGACAGAAAACAGCGTGTTGTAATAAATGGAAAAGAGTCAGAGTGGCATAAGGTAAATAGCGGCGTTCCTCAAGGCTCTGTATTAGGACCAGTACTCTTCATAATGTACATAAATGATATTGATGAAGGGATAAACTGCAAAATAAATAAATTTGCAGACGACACCAAAATAACAAGTAGAGTTACGGTCTGTGTCACAATGGCAGGAACTGCAGTGTGACCTCAATAAACTAACAAGCTGGGCAGAAAAATGGCAGATGAGATTCAATATAGAAAAGTGTAAAATTCTACATATCGGAAGCAACAATGTTCAGGGCGAGATATGTAATGAATAACATGCCACTGTCAAGTGCTGATAAAGAAAAAGATCTTGGTGTCGTTGTGTCAAACGACCTAAAGCCGAGTCAACACTGCACAGAAACAGTAAAGACGGCAAATAAATTAGTAGGGTTCATTGGAAGAACCTTTGAATTTAAATCAGAAAAGGTTATACTTGCCTTATATAACTCACTGGTGCGCCCTCATCTAGAATACTGTGTACAGTTCTGGTCACCATACTACAAAAAAGACATTGAAAAACTAGAAAAGATACAGCGCAGAGTCACAAAGATGATTCCAAGATTGCGCAATAAGCCGTATGAGGAACGACTGGAAGAACTAAACCTATTTAGTTTAACAAAGCGCAGGATAAGAGGAGACCTAATTGAAGTGTTCAAAATTTTCAAAGGATATAGTAACATTGATGCACATAATTATTTTACCATTGATCATTCTAACCTAACAAGAAATAATGGATTCAAGATTATACCCAAACGTTTTAAATCCCACGAGGCAAAACATTTCTTCTTTAATCGTATAGTAAATATATGGAATAAACTTCCTGCCGAAATTGTAAACAGCAATACTATTGAATCATTCAAAAATAAAATAGACAAATATTTAAAAGCAAATCCCCAACAAGCTCTCTTCTTGTCCGAATAATTACTAAATTCACTATTTAAACTCTTATTCAACAGTTTTAATATAACTTGTATTAACTTTCAGATAGGCGTATAGAGTTCACCGTAGGGTGAATAGTAGAACTTCCTTTCATCCTTTCCTATGAAAATTTCCATGTCAGTTTTTCCATACTGCATGGTACTTTTCCCAACTATTTCCATGCCAGCGCAAGCTGGAGGGAGTGGTGGGTGGGGAGGAGCCTTCTGCTATGCTGTCCTGTCTCTCTTCACTGTAGCTAGTTAGAAGTAGTTACCAAACAGCCTTGCAAGGACCAAAAAGGTTTGTTGCTGTTTGGCTTTCCTTTGTATTCCTTTGTATTCCTCCTCCTCCTCCTCCTCCTCCTCCTCCTCCTCCTCCTCCTCCTCCTCCTCCTCCTCCTCCCCTAAAGGTGTTCCGAGTTGCGTGTGTTTACTCAGGTGCCACTTCAAGTTCGCAACACTTACCTGCCTCCTCCCCGCGGCACTCTGGCACTCTGGCTCTTCTCGCAGGACCATTAATTACACTTACCTGTAAAGAGAAACAAGAAATTAGTTATATTATTGAGATTAGATGATAGAAGTAGTATTAGTAGTAGTAGGAGGAGGAGGAATATAGGAAAGAGGAAGATAAAAAGACATAGTAATAAGGTGAAGTAACAGTAGCAATGTTCATAATAAAAAAATATCAGTAAGAGATGACACAACAGATACATAAAACACCTCTCTCTCTCTCTCTCTCTCTCTCTCTCTCTCTCTCTCTCTCTCTCTCTCTCTCTCTCTCTCTCTCTCTCTCTCTCTCTCTCTCTCTCTCTCTCTCTCCCTGAAATGTGCGCAAAATTTGGATCGTAAAGCTGGCACCCCGCAGGGCGTCCACACGTCACCGCCACGTTTTTCCAAGACATATCGGCCAATAACACTAATTCACGGGTCACGAGAGAGAGAGAGAGAGAGAGAGAGAGAGAGAGAGAGAGAGAGAGAGAGAGAGAGAGAGAGAGAGAGAGAGAGAGAGAGAAAGTATGGCAAGACTCAAGTTATTAATGTTTGGAAAGTACTCATATGCTCTATACCACTCCCCTCCCACTCCTCCTCTCTCCCTCTCCCTCTCCCTCTCTCACCAGTACTCTAAGCCTACCCGTTCCCGTAGTTTTGAAGGCTAAGCGGTTCTCGTCCCCAGCTGAGAGCAATGGGCAAGTTAAGAACACAAAACACAACCTGACTCCTCTCCTCCATAAGACTCAGACTCCCATACTCGTGTCCCTTCCCCCATCTCACATTCAGGGGTAACGGAATTAACCTAAGCCTTTGATGATACAAGGAATGGAAGAGGAGGAGGTGCACATGAAGGCGATGGAGAGAGAGAGAGAGAGAGAGAGAGAGAGAGAGAGAGAGAGAGAGAGAGAGAGAGAGAGAGAGAGAGAGAGAGAGAGAGAGAGAGAGAGAGAGAATAAGTGAAAGACGAAATAATTGCACGAGGAGAGAAATTGAGAGGAGTGGCTGTAAAAGAGAAGGAGAATGAAGGAAGGACTTGAGAGAGGAAAGTGGAGATACAGGAGCAAGGAAGAGACGAGGAGAAAAGAGAGAAAAAAAGAGAAAAAGAGAGAGAAAGAGAAAAGTACGAGTAAGATGATGTATGAAATTTAAATAGGTACGTAAGATTTAATAAATGCAGTTTTGAGAAAACGAAGGGAATCAAAAAAACAGATTTTAACTTACAAGGAAATGAAGAATTGTATAAAAAAAAACTTGCATTAAAGAAGAAAAATGTACAAATTTACGAAACAAGAGTGGTCAAGAAAAGCACATCAGAGAGAGAGAGAGAGAGAGAGAGAGAGAGAGAGAGAGAGAGAGAGAGAGAGAGAGAGAGAGAGAGAGAGAGAGAGAGAGAGAGAGAGAGAGTCTTCCCCATGTCATCTCGGTGGAGCAGAAGGAAGCCTCTCCCTCAGGAGTCATGCATCAACCACTTCAAGATGAAGGAAAAAAGAAAAAAAGAAAAGATAGATAAATCATACCTACTGGGGAGGGAGGAGGATCTCTCTCTCTCTCTCTCTCTCTCTCTCTCTCTCTCTCTCTCTCTCTCTCTCTCTCTCTCTCTCTCTCTCTCTCTCTCTCTCTCTCTCTCTCTCTCTCTCAATCCAGGTCGCTTACTTAGGCAGTCCCCATTTCCCCAAGCGAGTCCCGAAGAATATTTGGCGCCTCGCGACGTAAAAATTGGAAATGTCAAACAAATATCCACTTCCTGTCCTCCACCTCTTCTAACCCTCCTCCTCCTCCTCCTCCTCCTCCTCCTCCTCCTCCTCCTTCTCCTTCTCCTTCTTCTTCTCCTCCTCCTCCTTCTCCTCCTCCTCCTCCTCCTCCTCCTCCTCCTCCTCCTCCTCCTCCTCCTCCTCCTCCTCCTCCTCCTCTTCCTTCTTCCTCCTCCTTCTCTTCCTCCTGCGTCTCCTTCTTACCTCTTTATATCGCCCTACTTTTCCTCTCACTTAGGCTGCATCTTCCTCCTCCTCCTCCTCCTCCTCCTCCTCCTCCTCCTCCTCCTCCTCCTCCTCCTCCGCGGGACATTTTTAGTGGTCCTTTGTTTGCGTTCATTTATATCTGTACCTGCGTGCGTAAGATATTTTCTCTCTCTCTCTCTCTCTCTCTCTCTCTCTCTCTCTCTCTCTCTCTCTCTCTCTCTCTCTCTCTCTCTCTCTCTCTCTCTCTCTCTCTCTCTCTCTCTCTCTCTCTCTCTCAGCAGCATATCTATGAAAATAAGCTACACAGGAGGGAGAGGCGAGCAGCTTAGAATTTCAAATGTATCCTGTCTTCAGGGGAATTACAGGAGAGAGAGAGAGAGAGAGAGAGAGAGAGAGAGAGAGAGAGAGAGAGAGAGAGAGAGAGAGAGAGAGAGAGAGAGAGAGAGAGAGAATCAACCAGACAGAGACATACAGAGGTTACGTTTGCTCTTGACTTAAGCGAGGGGCGCGTGCAAATACACAAACACCATCAAGATTGGGAGGCAAGATCCACAGAGCCTGGTAGCGCCGCCAGAACACCAGGAACTATGGACCATCTTCTGAAACACTTCTGGTTGCACTTCCACCCATTCAAAAGGCTCTAGTTGAAGTTTCACGGGTTTTTAAGTGTTTTTGCGTTTCCAGTGACAGGTTACAAGATTTCTTCATCATAACAGAAGAGACATTCTTGAAAAAGCGGCTAATTATCTCAGTGGCCTTTGAAAATAGTCATGGTAGGTTAACAAGATTTCATCATAACAGAAGAAACACTCTTAAAAAAGCGGCTAATCATCTCTGTGGCCTTTGAAAATAGTCGTGGTGAGAGGACGAAGCGTTTCTGAATATAGGACAATGACTCACGGCCCCAAATACTCCCTTACCCTTGCCCGATTGACAGAATGTTGTCTTATCATCACTACACAAGGAAACCTGATATAATGCAGGGAACTGGGACCACATTCTAACTTGTAGTAATGTAACGTAGGCAACATGAACTGCATTCTCAAAGGCTTCTGTGTCCTGTCACGACTGCGTTTACGTAACTTGCCGTAGTGGGGATTATTGTAAGTTTGAAGGTGTTTTCCTGGTTATGCTGATAGTTTGATAGGAGTTTTGTATTCCACAAAGGAAAAGTATATATGAGAACCGCATCTTCTTAATGGTTTTTTAAAGTATTCCTGAAGAGAGCCTATAGTGTTTAATAGCAAAACTCTTGAATTGTTTCACATTTTCCTTCACATATGTATGATAAATGTTCCTGTCAGCTACTGGGATAGGTAAATAAACGTTATATATAAAAAATTACATGTATACATATTAAAGTGCACCATAGTGAGAGAGAAAAGCAACCCGAGTAAGAACAGATACCACAAGTCACAGCAGCGCATGAACCATTGAACCAAGAACCGAAACACCAAATAATAACTCATCACATAACTCCCAGCAGTGACAGACCGTTCACCAATAAGAACCCTCAGTCCTCACGCCATAATTTCAAAAAGAACAATAATTTCTCCCCTTTACTTATACCAATGCATCTCACACTCTGAAATACATCCCTTCCTTTCTGTATCCTTCCTTGCGTGGCCATCTATCCGATACACGGGCGCTGCGTCACCCGGAACACCACGCTCACTCGTACATTCCCCCTGCTATACTCAGGTACTTCCCACACGTTACCATGAGTGTATGTCGCCTCGGGGGAAGCTTTACGCCGCGTGCCATTTTCCTGACCTTGCAGGGACTCGGATTTAGAGCAGATTGGGTTTGCAAGTTTGGGGAAAGAGGCAAACTCCGCCCGTGCACTGCCGCCTCGCCGTCAGCACAGAGAGAGAGAGAGAGAGAGAGAGAGAGAGAGAGAGAGAGAGAGAGAGAGCAAGGAAGGAAATGCGAGGGGAAAAATCACCAAAAATCGCCTTTGCAGCTAGAGAAGTGACGTGGGAGTATGCTTGTGGAATATTTACTCTTTCGCCTCACTCCGCTACTGTCTCCCGAAATTTCTGTAGAGTTGTTGAAGTGATATAGGAGCGTCTTTGTGGCAACTAAACTCTAAACATTGCCTGAAATCGCCCTTGGAGTTAAAATAGGAGTGATTTAGGAGTGTCTTTTTGGGTCTCACTCACTCGCCTCACTCCTTAACTCTAAATATTGCTTGAAATCACCTGGAATTGGATGAAGATTGGCTTTGAGTTTGTTTTGGCTGTCACTCGCTCGTCTCTCTTTTTAATTCCACATCTCACCGGAAACCGCCTTGAGTTGGAGAATGAGTTGAGTAGGAATGTATTTATAGCTGATTCACTCACTCGCCTCATTCCTTAACTCCAAAAATCCCCCGGAATTACCTGGAGCTTGATAAAAAGTGGTGTTGAGTGTGTTTGTGGCTGTCACTCATTCGTCTTAATTTGCAACTCAAAAAATTCCCCTAAATCACCATGGGAGCTGAAGTAGGAGTGAACAAGGAATGTATATATGGCTGTCTAGACTCTAGATCATACGCTTCACTCCATTCCAAAACCCCCGGAATCGCCCTGAAGTAGGAGTATGTCTATGGCAGCTTCCTCACTCCCTCCCTTTCCATCCCTCTCCCTCCCTCTCACGACCTTCCGTCCCGCGTCCCCGTCAATCACGAACCGGGACGCAACGCACGAACACGCAGGTGGAATGAATAAATGGCAAATCAAAGAACAGCGGGGTGAATCGAGTTTCAAGGGAATAAACCATTTACAGCCGCCAAAACTGACCTCTTGAAGCGTGAGCAACGTTTTAAGTGTAGAACTGAACAGAGCAGGTAAAAGTGACATGCAGATAATGTGTGAACTATCTACAGGTTCTTATGGTAAAAGGATATCGAGAAGCAGTAATGTGAGCCAAATAACAGAGGACTTTCGTAACTCCAGCAGCAGATATGTTCGTAACCTGAGGACTACACAAGTTCGTAACCAAAAGAGTTTATACAAGTTCATAATCCAGGGAATACTTAACTTTGCAACTCAACCACCAGAACCCAAGAACACAGGAAAACAAGGAAAGTGCAAGAAGCCAGCAGGCCTACACGTGGCAGTCCCTGTATAAAATCTGCTTATTTCCACCGATCACCCCAACCATAATAAATATGTCTAATCCTTTGTTAACCTCCCTTTTGACGCGACACTAACAGCCTGAGTACTGAGTGTATCCTATAACTCTGATCATAACCCGAGCACCAATAAAGCTCTAAAACCGATGACAGGAACATACACTCATAAATCCGATAATACCACCACAAACATTCCCTTTAAACACAGAACCGAACACTTTTACAAAACACCTTGATAACGAAATACACATATCACGCACCGACAGAGACAAATGAAGTGCACGGAACCTTCACCAGAGGGCGTACATACAGGTCGAATATCAAAAGGCGTATACCCAGTAGGAGGTAAGAAGAACGCGTGGAAGTAAAAGAAAACAAGTTTATTATGGTACCGGATCCCCTGCTGAGTGTTAGCATATGTATAGTGAAGACTGTATGGATGAGAGAAGGCGCGCGTAAGAGGAGTGAAAGAGGAGGGTGTGGACTGAGGGATAAGGTAAGGTAAGGATGTGGAAGGAAGGAATAGAGGCGAGACAGAAAGAAAACGACGAAGGAATTTAGGAATGAAAGCGGAATAGGGAAGATGGAAATGGAGATGTGAGAATGATAGTGGCAATAGCCGTGGTGAGAGAGAGAGAGAGAGAGAGAGAGAGAGAGAGAGAGAGAGAGAGAGAGAGAGAGAGAGAGAGAGAGAGAGAGAGAGAGAGAGAGAGAGAGGGAGGGAGGAGTTGGTAGGGAAAGCAAGTTGTGGAAAAGCAAGAGGGAAGAGATCAAGTAAAAAGCTCAGACAAAGAGAGAGAGAGAGAGAGAGAGAGAGAGAGAGAGAGAGAGAGAGAGAGAGAGAGAGAGAGAGGCGTGGCGCGACTGGGTGAAAAGTTGGGCGTGGTGTCAGAGAGAGAGAGAGAGAGAGAGAGAGAGAGAGAGAGAGAGAGAGAGAGAGAGAGAGAGAGAGAGAGAGAGAGAGAGAGACAGGTTAGAGGTCAACAATTTTCAGACCAAAGAAAAAAAAAACTCATGAATAATGGCAACCTGGGCCCACATAGAGCAGAGGGAAAATAAACTCAGGAGGGAAAAAAGAGAAAATCAAAACCACACAAACATTAGATGGGGAGGAAAAAAGGAAAACAATGTACCAATGAAAATAATTAACCTGCCATTTACCTGAGAGAGAGAGAGAGAGAGAGAGAGAGAGAGAGAGAGAGAGAGAGAGAGCGTACAGCGCCAGTTTGACACCACCACCACCACTATGCACAAACGTATTGATCGTCTGGCTTTGTAACGCTTTGGTCACTCTCTCTCTCTCTCTCTCTCTCTCTCTCTCTCTCTCTCTCTCTCTCTCTCTCTCTCTCTCTCTCTCTCACATGCCTCGATCTATGAGTAAATGAGAAAAACAAGCTAATAACATATAATTAATGGAAAAAACTAACATTAGATTCAAACTGAACGAAAGAAAATGAAAGGAGTGAAGTTTCTCATATATTTTAGCACTTGATTCCTGCTGACTTGTGACCTTGAACCGTGTGTGTGTGTGTGTGTGTGTGTGTGTGTGTGTGTGTGTGTGTGTGTGTGTGTGTGTGTGTGTGTGTGTGTGTGTGTGTCCTAGACTGTTTGGGTCACTGGTTACGTATATTTTTTGTATTCTTTTTAGGCCTTTCCTGAGAGAGAGAGAGAGAGAGAGAGAGAGAGAGAGAGAGAGAGAGAGAGAGAGAGAGAGAGAGAGAGAGAGAGAGAGAGAGAGAGAGTCAGGTTAAGTGTTATGGTTGATTGGATGCATCTGGCTTGTTTCTCTCTCTCTCTCTCTCTCTCTCTCTCTCTCTCTCTCTCTCTCTCTCTCTCTCTCTCTCTCTCTCTCTCTGTTAACACTATAAATTCAACATAATCGCCTTTATTGTAGTATTGGATTCCTTCTGGCGCAGCATGGGATGGTATCAAAGAGGACATTTATTTGCCTCCTTCCTCCAATAACGCTTTGTTCTCCTCCACTTCACTCTTTTTTTATTTCAATTTTTCCCCCACTCCGTTTTTTCACCTCTTCACCTGGTGGGAAAATCCATATACGTACGTTTTTCTTTTTGTCTATTTTTTTTTTCTTTTTTTCTTTTTTTTATGTTGCGTAACTTGGATAACATGCAATCCATTTTCTTTTCTTCTTCCTACCGTTTTCCTTGTTTCGTTTTAAAGGGAGGACTCTTGGGAAAAAAATAGACAAATAAATAGATCAATGTATTAAATAAAAGATTGATTGCAGTGAAATGGAATGAATTGAGTTATATGTTCTCTTTCATATGTACATACTTCTTTCTATGGCTGCATGCTGTATGATGCGACTCATCCATACACACACACACACACACACACACACACACACACACACACACACACACACACACACACACACACATACACAATTTCACATATCCTCAATAAAAACATATTGTCAAAAATGAAAGCCTTTTACGATGCAGTTTTGTAAATATTAACGGTTCACCCTTTTTTACGTTTTTTTTTTCGTCTACGTTTAGAAAAGGGCACGTGACGAGAGAGAGAGAGAGAGAGAGAGAGAGAGAGAGAGAGAGAGAGAGAGAGAGAGAGAGAGAGAAGCGCAACAGGTATAGGGTAAGCACGTGGCCACCTGCCCTCCTGCTCATCAATCATTTATGCTCACCTGGTATGAGCCGCAGTTTGCCCGTGCATTGTGTTGTTGCACCTGTTTACCTCCAATTTTCGTTTTTTTTTTTTGTGTGTGTGATTATTTCGTGCATAATTAACAGTATATTCCTCCTCGCTCTCTCTCTCTCTCTCTCTCTCTCTCTCTCTCTCTCTCTCTCTCTCTCTCTCTCTCTCTCTCTCTCTCTCTCTCTCTCTCTCTCTCTCTCTCTCTCTCTCTCTCTCTCTCTCTCTCTCTCTCTCTCTCTCTCTCTCTCTCTCTCTCAAAGAGTGTGTGTCTGTTCTTCTGTTTGTTAAAGATTATATTTGTGTCTATCTGTCGAAGGATAAGTTTGTGTTTGTTTACTCTCTCTCTCTCTCTCTCTCTCTCTCTCTCTCTCTCTCTCTCTCTCTCTCTCTCTCTCTCTCTCTCTCTCTCTCTCTCTCTCATACACACTCTCCTCCGAAACCCCCTCCTCATATAACACAATACAAATAACACACACACACACACACACACACACACACACACACACACACACACATTCACTCGTACCATTAGAAATAATATGATACAAAAATTAACTCCCCTCCTTTTTTTCTTTTATTTAGCTACATAATGTAAATAAACCAATTCATTTAAACCCTTGGCACTTGCGATATTAAATGCATAAGTAAATGGAATTGCTGTTTCTCCCTTTTTTTTCTCTCTCTATTTTTGCTTTTGTCTACTAAAATATTGGCGTGACGTGATGAGGTTTAGGGGATAAAGAAGGACTGTATTGTTATTATGTTTTTAAAGGCAGGCAGAGTTAGGTTACGTTAGGTTAGGTTAGGTTAGGTTACGTTAGGTTAGGTTAGGTTAGGGTAGGTTAGGTTAGGTTAGGGTAGGTTAGGTTACGTTACGTTGGGTTAGGTTAAGTTATGCTAAGTTAGGTTAAGTTATGTTAGGTTTAGGGGGCCATGAAAAATTGCATTGCATTCTTAAAAGCAGGTGTATTTGGATTGGGTTAAGGTAGGTTGGGTTAGGTTCGGTTAGGTTAGCTTAGGTTAGGTTTGGGTAGGGTACGTCAGGTCTAGTTAGGTTTAGGGGAACATGAAAAATTGTATTATATTCTTAAAGGCAGGCATAGTTTGGTTAGGTTAGGTTAGGCTAAATTAAGTTAGCTTGAATTAAATTAGGTTTGGTTATGTTATGTTATGTTAGGTTAGGTTAGGTTAGGTTACGAGTATGTTATGCTAGGTTTAAGGGGAACATAAAGCATTGTATTGTGTTCTTAAAGGCAAGCAGAGTTAAAGGTGTTGGAACAATGCAATAGCTCACCTGCATCTATGCGAGAGAGAGAGAGAGAGAGAGAGAGAGAGAGAGAGAGAGAGAGAGAGAGAGAGAGAGAGAGAGAGAGAGAGAGAGAGAGAGAGAGTGTGGAAGTGGGAGCGAGGGAATGGTGCAGGGAAATGGGGCAAACAGGAAACCGGCCTGACTGACTGACTGATTGACTGACTGACAGATGGAACGGAGAGAAACAGAGAGAGAGAGAGAGAGAGAGAGAGAGAGAGAGAGAGAGAGAGAGAGAGAGAGAGAGAATACTCGTAAACACACACACACACACACACACACACACACACACACACACACACACACACACACACACACACACACACACACACACACACACACATGCACCCTTTGACAAGCAGACAGATAAGCACATAATCTTAAGAAACAGACAAACAGACATACAGGCTGTAAAATAAAGACTCACCGCCAGACAGACAGACAGAGAGACACACGCAGATAGGTAGACATGACGGCGAATAATTGACAGATAGACAAATTGACAGACGGACAGACAGACCGAAAAAGATTAATTGGTCAGATTCTTTTTTTTTCCTTTTTTTATTTTCCTTCTTTCTTTCGTTCGTTCTTTCTTTCTTCAAATCATTAATACTGGAAGAGACATTTTGTATTACTGTTTTGAAAATATATTTGTCTGTTATTAAAAACAATCTAAGGTAAAAAGGACGTTATACAGAAAACGGAGAGAACAAAGATGAATTTTAAAATATGATGATGATGATGATGATGATGATGATGATGATGATGATAATGGATGATGATGATGATGATAATGATTGTGTGTGTGTGTGTGTGTGTGTGTGTGTGTGTGTGTGTGTGTGTGTGTGTGTGTGTGTGTGTGTGTGTGTGTGTGTGTTTTATGATCTATCTTTGCCACCATTTGTAATATAAGAAATATCACTACTACTACTACTACTACTTCTACTCTCTCTCTCTCTCTCTCTCTCTCTCTCTCTCTCTCTCTCTCTCTCTCTCTCTCTCTCTCTCTCTCTCTTCGGGAAAATACGTCTCCTCTCCTTCTCCCTGATCACATGGAAATTGAATCGCGTATTATTTGCATAACCACGACTGTCACGGCTTAACCCAGCGTGCAGGAGGCTTGCCGTGTCTGCCGCACCTGCACACGAGAAGGTAGATAGCCGCCCCTGAGAGAGAGAGAGAGAGAGAGAGAGAGAGAGAGAGAGAGAGAGAGAGAGAGAGAGAGAGAGAGACTGCTGGGTATGCACGATTCTTTTTTGTGATTTTTCAACATCTTTTTTTATAACTAAGTATAACTCAAGCGTTCACTTAGCTGCTGCTCTCTCTCTCTCTCTCTCTCTCTCTCTCTCTCTCTCTCTCTCTCTCTCTCTCTCTCTCTCTCTCTCTCTCTCTCTCTCTCTCTCTGTCAGGAACATCTGTTTTCCGATCAATCTAAACACCTTCTATTTTTCCGCCTTTCACCGCCATGAGAGAAAACGAAGACTTAAGGTGTTTTCATGGCACGCTCAGATAAAAGCTTGCCTCGGGTAAACCTGATCAAAGAAGTAGAATGTAAGAAGAGGTTTACTTTTTTTATATTTATTTCGTTACGTTTTCTTCTCCACTTTGCTACATTTAAATTTGTATATTCGGGTGTTTAAGTGATGGGAAATTTAGTGTGTGTTTTTTTTTTTTTTTTCGCCTGTATTGTAACTTAAAATACTGTTGTTTCTTTTTTTATTGAATTAGAGTAGGTTAGATTAGATTGTTAAATTAGATTAGGTTATTATTATTATTCTTGTTTTCTAATGTTAAATATCAACTAATTTTATGCGTATTTCAAAGGGATGCAATTTTGTTCATAACTTACTTACTGTAGCAAAAAATATCAACACTTTATTCCTAGTACTTCTTATCGAAAATCAGCTAAATTCTGGAATTTTGAAAGGTATATTTATCTTGTTTTCGTTATCTTCATGTATGTTTTCCTTGATTTATTCGTTACATCGTTTCTTCGTGTCCTGTTCT
Source organism: Scylla paramamosain (assembly GCF_035594125.1). NCBI lineage: Eukaryota > Metazoa > Arthropoda > Malacostraca > Decapoda > Portunidae > Scylla > Scylla paramamosain. Next base: position 19,377,080 of record NC_087163.1, read on the forward strand.
CCTCCACTTCCTCTATATCCATCAATACGTTAGTCCTTTTTCTCTTTCTTTTTGCATCTCCTCTTTTTTTCCTGTTCCGTTATTGGTCTCTCCCCTCCTTCATTCCTACCTTTCTTTATTTCCTCTCCCTGTCTTCCTCTCTATCTCTCTCTCTCTTCTCTGCTCTCTTCTCTTCTCTTTTCTCTTTTCGTTCTAACTCTTCTCCCTCACTCAAATTCTCGTTTTGTTCTGTTTCTGTTTGTTATAGTTTCTCTCTCTCTCTCTCTCTCTCTCTCTCTCTCTCTCTCTCTCTCTCTCTCTCTCTCTCTCTCTCTCTCTCTCTCTCTCTCTCTCTCTCTCTCTCTCTCTCTCTCTCTCTTGTTCCTTCTTTCCTCTCTTTTTCTTTTTCTTTTTTTTCTTTCTTTCAGCTACTCATTACTCCTATCCATCATTTTCATTATTTGAAGCCTCTCCTCTTTCTCTTTTTTTTTCTTATCACATTCCATTTCCTCTCCTGTCCAGAAAGTTTCCTCTGATACTCCCGTTTTCTTTTCTTTCGTGTCTTCATTCGTCTTTCTTTCCTTTCTCCTTTCTTTTTTTATTCCCTTTTGTCCCTTCCTTGTCTTCCTTCCTTTCCCCTTTCCTTGCTTCCCTTCCTTAATTTTTTGTAGTCATTGCAGTACATTTATTTCCTCTCTTACTTCGTTCTTGTATCCTTATATTCCCTCTTCCTTCTGTTCCTTCATGCCTTCATCCCTTCCTTCCTTCCTTCCTTCCTTCCTTCTTTGTTTCCATCCTATCTTTTTTTCATTCCTTTTTCTTTCCTTCATTTCTTTTTCCTTTTTTCCTTCCTCTTTCCTTCCTCCCTCCCTCCCTCCTTCCCTCCCTCCCTTCCTTCCTTCCTTCCTTCCTTCCTTCCTTCCTTCCTTCCTCCCTTCTTTCCTTACTTCCTTCTCTTTCCACATTCCTATTTCTCTCACTTTATTACAGTTACACCTTGCCTTACTTCCCACCACTTTCTCTCTCTCTCTCTCTCTCTCTCTCTCTCTCTCTCTCTCTCTCTCTCTCTCTCTCTCTCTCTCTCTCTCTCTCTCTGTCACCTCGCTCGGTCGCAGATAAGCACAGTTTGGGACTAATTACCGGTAAACTAGTAATATTGAGGTCGCGGTTAGGTATGAGCGGCGCAGCTTCCGTGGAATCCTTGATTATATTGGTGTTAGAAGACTGGTCGGGAATGGAGTGGAGGTGTGGGGCTATTGATAAGTAATGGAGGGGTAGTGGATGGCTAGATTATTGTGGGGTGTCTCTACAAATCATTATAATTATCACTATTATTATCATAGAACAACTTAGAGCACGGAAGTAATGGAAGCTGTAAGAAGTCATCAGGCCTACACGCGGCTGTTACTGTATAAAAGCATGCCTTTTTAGTTCCATGTATCATCCCCGTCTATAAATTTGTCTAATCTTTCGTAATTCCCTATTGACTCGACACTAATGACCTGATTGCTGAGTCTGTTTCATTCATTAAGCGCTAAGAGGGAGCTTAGATCCTTGTTGTAGTTGTCATCACCATAATCATCACCATAAAAATCCGATTAATCTTTCTATAAGGTCTAATATTTCAAAGTTCCCTATTGACTCACCCCTTGTAACCTAATTGCTGAGACTATTTCATTCATTTAACACTAAGAGGGAGAGTAAGTCATTGTAGCTATTATTACAAACCAACATCACCATAAGAAAATAAAACATTTCATGAACTCTACGGATCAAAAACACTGAACCAACCTAAAAAAGCTAACGACATTCAACACTAAATAACATGGCTGCCTTGTCTATTCCATTCATGTAACACTACGAGAGATCCTAAATTTTTGTAGTATTAGTACAAAGCATCACCACAGAAGAAAAAAATGTTATGAACTTCCCTTCACGGATCAAAAACACTGAACTAATCCAAACACTAACCACGGTCAACACTACACCACGTAACCAAACACACACACACACACACACACACACACACACACACACACCACAATTATTTTCTATCACCGACTGCATGTAAGGGGGGAACTAAAGCATTCAACAGCGGAGCGAAGGTCGTGGAACCTACTAGCGCGCCAGCCAGCCAACCAACCGGCAAGCCAGCCAGCCCGCCAGCCCTTGAGTCACGGGTGAGCAAGCACATCTCACGCGCTCTAGGTCCCTCAGTGCTGATGCCTCTCTGATACCGCTGGCTAATCACCATTGACGCTTGCTGTACATGTGAAGGCTCCATAACCCGTCTGGTAAGGGAAGAGGGAAGAGAAGGGAAGAGGAGAACGAGAGCGTGGATGGGATGGAAGATATCAGGAGGATGAAGGGAAATAGTAAAACGGAGAAGATATAGGAAGATATAAGTAAGATATTTAAGGTAATGTCAGAAAGTACAAAGACGAGGGGAAGGGGATGAGAGGAGAAGAGGAGGGATGGATGGATGGATGGAATATAAATAGATGAAGGGAGGGTAAGGTAATGGTGAAAAGGATGGAAAGGAATAGAGATAATTGAAAAGAAATAGACTGACGGATAGTTTACGAAGGATGGAAAGTGAAAGTGAAGGTGTGGAAGAAGTGAAGGCAGCGTGCTGTGGCGTGAAGGGAGGAGGAGAATGACAGGAGACGTGGAGAGGCGTGCAGGGAGACGAGAGATTAAGCAAGTGGAGATGAAAGAGATGGAAGCAGAAATTAAAAGGAATACACTGAGAAAGATTAATTATTCTGACACCTACTTTTAATCATTTTCGTTCATCTTTTTTGTTCGTTTTACTCTTCCATCTCTCTGTCTTCCCTTATTTTCATTTTTTTTTCTATTCATTTAGCATTTTTCACTTATGCCACGTATGTTTCTATCTGTGCTCTCTCTCTCTCTCTCTCTCTCTCTCTCTCTCTCTCTCTCTCTCTCTCTCAGTAAAGTAAAATCAACTAAATCAATTACAGTCCTCCCACTTTAATTTTCGAGCCTCACGTGGAAGAAGAATAACAACAATTACTACCTTTCGTGTGCCTGTGAACCTCCTCGTTTTCTTCTCATGCCTTAAAAGAAAATGGATATTCTTTAAGGGGTGACTAATGAAAATACGCGTTGTGACTTCCATAGCAATTATTAGGGACATGGAGGGAATGCGTGGGTGTGTTCCGTGGGTGTGAAGAAGTCTGATGGAAAGGAAAGATTAACCTCCACATTCATCTGCTCCACCTGTCCTCCGTGACCATGAAAGTGGAGCGGTTACCTGTTTGGTATAATGAAGACTGGGAATGCGTTGATTTCGTTATCATTTCTTTATAATTTCGTGATTTCGTTGCGAGTTCGTGAGTTGGGGAAAGAGATGAATGTTTGATGAAAGATACTGGAATAATAAGCTATTTCCGTGGAGAGTATAAATAGATGAATAAATAGATAACATTAGATTACGATACCAAAATAAAAAAAGAATGTAAAAAAAAAAAAAAAAGAAAAGAAAACACACAATGACAAACCAAAAGGAGAACCACAAAAAAGCTTCGCCATTCACTTAACTTGAACTGAAGCCCCACACACCGTCTCCCCCTCAGCCCCACCCCCCATTTTTTGCTACCCCAGACCCTCACCACCTCTCCTATCTTCCCAACCCCTCCCCTTGCCACCCTGCCCCCCGCGACCTTCTGGCAGGGGAACCTAAGGCGAACTGAAAGGCTTCCTTGGAACTGACTCTGGCGGTAGTGGTGGTGGTGGTGGTGGCGGTGGTGGTGGTGGTGGTGGTGAGAGGAAGACATGACTGGTTTGTGTACAGTTAATTGGTGTGTTTATAAGAGAGAGAGAGAGAGAGAGAGAGAGAGAGAGAGAGAGAGAGAGAGAGAGAGAGAGAGAGAGAGAGAGAGAGAGCAACTTTGACTTATTGGTGGATTCCTCGTGAGTTTAATGCAGCGAAATTACGTACGGACAACAGTAGTAGTAGTAGTAGTAGTAGTAGTAGTAGTAGTAGTAGTAGTAGTAGTAGTAGCTAGACATACTAACAAAAGTTATTTCAGTATTCCAGTTTACTTTAATATGTCTGACGTGTCCTCGCCTCCTCCCAGCTCCTCCCGTGCCCTGCCGTGCCCTGCCGTTCCTCTCCCGCCGGGTCCACTCGGACTCCAGGCTGGGGCGGGTCTGGATATCCTTAAAGTATACGAAGGAGCGACAGGACATACTCCCGCCCCATTCTCCTGTCCGTTTCCCTTTGCGTGTTGGTAACTTTGCTTTGAATCTCTCTCTCTCTCTCTCTCTCTCTCTCTCTCTCTCTCTCTCTCTCTCTCTCTCTCTCTCTCTCTCTCTCTCTCTCTCTCTCTCGTCTTCCAAAGTCGTTTTTTTTTTCTGTATTTTCACTTTAAAACATCTCTCACACACGCAGGAAACACCGCCGTGATTCTTTGGCTATCAAAGGAACCGTGACAAGCCCCACACACCTGTCATTCATCCCACTACGATACCTTCCCCTATCCTGCATACTACGTACACACAGCCTACATCAACATGCTACACCGGTTTTGTAAAGAAGAACATGTCACACTTAGAAACCTTTCCAATATTAGTTGTACTTGCTGATTATATTTCTAGGGTCTTCTTCTCATTACTCCTCTCTATCTCCCCTACGCGTCATAGACTTGCTACTCTCACTGTTTGTGTATGTCAAATTTATGAACCTTCCCAACAATACGTTTTTATTATTCATTTCTCTAGGATCTCTTTCCCATCAAGCCCTCTCTCTGTCTCTCCTATGTGGCATACATTCGCAACTCTCACCGTTTGAGTAGTCGAAGGACGCATCAAATTTTGGTGTTCCTCCTTTTATCCTTGCGCTGGGGCGTGGCGTGGCGCCGTGCTCCACATCTGCCGCTCTGCCGGTGTTCTGGGGGTGCATAGTGATCTCTTCCTCCATCTGGCGGTACTGTGGGTTGGACATCCCCTTCTACTGCTTTCTTCTGCCTTGTCCTTCCTCCTGCACGTGTCCCTCAAAGGGATGTATGAGAAAATGCACTTGACGTGTATTCCACCGTTTGTTTTCCTACTTTTCGTGTTTCCACAGCCTCAGCTTAAGACTCCTTTCCTTTTCTTTTGTTTTGTCTTCTTTTCTCTGTGAATTATTCAAATAGAAGAAAAAAAAAGTAAAAATATCATGCACCTCCCTCCAATAAATCAAACGCAATATTGTTCAACTCTGTAGCTTTCGCTTTTGCGTGTGTCCACAGCCTCAGATTACAACACTTCCTACGCCTTGTCTTCCTCTCTGCATGTATCACTCCAAAGGAAGTAAAAGAAAACGGTGCCCTTTTCTTATCTACACATAACGTGAGGCAACTCCACGGGCTGAACTTAACCCACCCGTGGCCTCAGATCACGAGATGAGGACTTAAGCAGGCACCCTCACTCCTCAGAGATGCACAGTGCTCACTCACATGGACTGTCACTCCCCACGAATCGCGTCAAGTGAAGACAAGGCGTGTTAGGTACCACACATGTGTTTGGCTAGACTGACGTGGGCTAACGTGTCATGAGCGGTCGCCTGGTCCCAAGGTCATCCCTGCTGAGCTACGCGAGATGCCAAGAAGTGAAAATATCAACGGGGAAATAGGAAAATTGTGCATCTTCCTCTGTCACCACTTAAGGACAACCGCACCTGAGTTCTCCAGCAATTTGTGCACTTGCGTATCAATCTGAGGAAGGAATGTTATGAACAGCAGCTTAAAATGTAAGTGTTGACTCCTTGGGGACCGTGTGACGTAAATGTTCCACGGAGTGAGAGCCGCATGTGGTTGCCAACTATGCGGTGTCGTGTTTTCATGTCCTCCCCTATGTATTCATGTTTCTCGTTTCCCACTAGTCAGTGCATGTGTGTATGTGTCTGTGTATGCGTGTTTAGAGGAGTTGTAAAGAAGGGATACTAAAGAAAACGTAGGAGTAGAAGGAAAAGAAGGAATTGTGCAGTTTAGAGTGGAGGAATTGACTCAGCAGGAAGAGGTGAAGCGGTTACATGTAAGGCGGAATTCCCCTCCTCCTCCTCCTCCACCTCCTCCTCTTTCCTGTTGCCCACGCCCATACTCTCCCTCTCATCTACTCGTTCCTAATTCCTCTCACATCTCTCACTGCATCCCACCACCTCTGCCACCTCACTGCTGTCCCCACTACCACCTGTCCCACACTGCCACCTGCTACCCCTCATACTCATTACCACCTGCTCTCACTTGCTCCTCCCTGCTACCTGCTCCTGACTCATCGATCACCCACCTCTGCTCTCCCAATCAGCATTTACTTCTCTAACTCCCTCTTACTCTCAACTCGTGGAATCAAATACATTGGTTTCTGGGTTTTTATTTTTTTATTTTCTTTTTTTTTTATGGATTGAAGGCAGTGACAGGATTTAACTTTTTTTTCTTTTCCTCATTTTTTTTTTCCTAGAATGTAATATTATGATTGCATCTTAATAGGTTCAGGTTACAGTATTGTGACTAGTGTTGGTGTTGTTATTGTTGTTGGTAAAAGTTGTAGTAGTAGTAGTAGTAGTAGTAGTAGTAGTAGTAGTGATGATAAGAGGAACATTTTACCTTGTAGTAACGGAAATGAAGAAAACGATAAACAAATGCAAATAAGTATGAATGTTTATACACGACAAAAAAAAAATCTTTCTGCGCAGCATTCGTCTTTATGTATATACATACGTGCCACAACCTGAATGCCTTTGTCTGAGTGTCTGAGTGTCTGAATCTACGTGCTGTTTTGTGTCACGGTGATAAAGATTTAAAGATAAACTTGAAAACTATACCCGGGATGACATAACGCCTCGTGCCAGCCCTGGGGGACAACACGCGGGGAAAAACAGACTGGCAGCACTAAAATAAGAGTAGAAAATGCTGGAGAGGTTTCGGTTTGGTTGCGAGCTTAATTCCTATGATAGCCTTGAGGGAGTAAAGGTGTTACGTCATTGAGTGAGGAGGAGTGAGTAAAAACACTGGGGTGGGAAAATAATGGGATTGTTTGGAAGGATTGCACACACACAGATAGATACACACACGTACAGATAGATACATACACACACACACACACACACACACACACACACACACACACACACACACACACACACACACACACACTTTCTTGACCCTTCCCTTTCTTCTTATTCTTCCATCTCCTCCTCCTCCTCCTCCTCCTCCTCCTCCTCCTCCTCCGTCTGTACTGATTTAATCCTCTCCGTGCATTTCTTATAACAGTCCCGCACAGACAAAAACCAACAAGTCTGCTTCTGTTTGTTCTGCCTTTGTGTCCCTCCTCCTCCTCCTCCTCCTCCTCCTTCTCCTGCACCTTCAGATACTCACTTATTCCCGTGATCGCCGAAATGTTACTGATCCAGGAGCCTCGTCTTGCTCGATCCCTGAAGGACTTCCTGGAGGTTCTTGAGCGCGTCTCGGACTCCTGCGCGGGGGGCGTGGGGGGAAGAACGGGCGCGTGGAGGACACTGTCACACTCATCCTCCTCCATGATGGTCTCCGGGAAGGTGGAGGACGGTGGATCGTGTCCTTGAAGTGGATAAGGGCGAGCGTCTATGGAGCAGTAGGATGGAGGACGAGTGGATGGGGAATTGATGGAGGAGAGTGAAGGAGAAGTGGATGGCGTAGGACTCTGAAGGACGGTGGATGCTGTGGTGACGTAAATTGGCCTGTTAGCACGTGGAGGGGAAGATGCGTGGTCTGCGGTGGAGGAGGAGGAGGAGGAGGAGGAAGTCGGTGGAGGGGAAGGTGGGTGGAGGAGGGGACGGGAGGAGGGGGAGGAGGTGGAAGAGGAGGATGAAAAAGGAATGGTTGCGGAGAATGTGGAACTTGAGCAAGGAGGAGGTGGAGTAGGATTAGGGAAGAGGCAAGGGAAGGGGGAAGGGGAGGAAGGGGAAGGGGAAGAGGAGGAGGATGCTGGGCGGTGGGTGAGGGGAAGGAGGATGTGAGGGAAAGGCAACGCAGACAGGTGAGGGGACACAGGTGAAGGGAGCGACGTGTTGATGGTTTGTGAATGGAGGATGAAGGGAAGTGAGGGAGGAAAATTTGGGTTTCCTAATTCAAGTGTTTGTTATGAAGTGCAGGGGGTGAGTGAGGGAAGGCTAGACATGAAGAATGATCACAAAGTCAGTGAGATAATAAGGGAAATGAAGGTTAAAGGAAAAGAATCAATGTTTTTTCCTTCGTTCTTTTCTCTCGACTTTTTTTGTGCTTATTTTCCTTTTCCTTAGTTTTCCCTTATTTGAAACTGTTGCCTCATCAGAACAATCAAGACACACATATATTTCACGTGTTTTCCATCATTTCAGCGCAGTCTTTACACTATCACCTCTAAGGAAACACAGAAACACATTTACTTTTAAGGCACACACTCATACATAACTCGTAAATCAAATACACAGTCCATTTTCTTATGTTTTCTCCAGTTCATTCATATAAGCAATAAAAAAACACACACAAATTTGTTTTCTTTAAGGTATTTTTTGCAGTATAACCAGTTTTCTATACCAAAACAAAGAAGTTACCTTTTTCTTTCAACGTTTCTTCACTTTATGTATTCAACGTCTTAGGAGCGTAAATACATAAACAGTAATCTCGTTTTCTGTTTCATTGGTTATTGAAGTTCACGTTTTCTCTCTCCGCACAAGTGAGCCAGATGTTACCTGCCGCGGCGCCGTCCCCAGGTGAGTTTGTAATACGTGTACCGAAGGCGTGACGGGGGTGATAAGGTTACGTCCACCCGCGCGTCACAGCGGCAAGGCTTAAATGTAACGAGGGTTTTCAGGTAGAGGGTCTTGCTTCTGTGTTTGTTTCGTTGTTGTGGTGACGGTGTTGTGTATTTATTTATTTATTTATTTATTTATTTATTTATTTATTTTATTTATTCACTTTTTTGTTGTATGATTTTTTTGTTGTTGTTTTCTTGTGTGGTTTTAGTTATTTTTATTGGAATTGTTAGGTATTTGTTGGTACGTGTTTTTTTTTTTTTTTATTATTCTTTCTATCTTTCTCTATTTTTTTCTTTTTTTTGTGATGGTTGCTTCTCTACACGTGCTTCATATTTTCATTTTATTTTCTCCGTGTGTGTGTGTGTGTGTGTGTGTGTGTGTGTGTGTGTGTGTGTGTGTGTGTGTGTGTGTGTGTGTGTGTGTTTGTATTGATTATGTATTAGTGTTAGTTTTTCGCGAGTTTTCAGTTTTGCTGGTACTGTTTTATAATATGTAATGATACCTTTTATATGTTACTTTCGGTTTATTTACACTCATAATTTGCAACACCACTTCACCGTCACCACTATCACCATCATCACCATCACCAACTGTTCTACATCACTACCACAACCATCACCATCACCAGCAACAAAAATTTCCATCATTCATAACCATTAACACCACAACAATCACCATTTCACCATCCACAACACCAATCACCACCACCACCACCACATCATCCTCGTTATCACCATCATCACCATCATCACATCGATCAAAAAAATGCCCCACAATTCACCACAGTCACAATCACTACCGCGTACCATCACCATCATTGTCACTATCATCACCATCACCACCACCATCACCACCACCACCACTACTGGCAGCACCACAACTGAAACCGTGACATGCAAGTAAGAGGAAAGGGAGGAGGAGGAGGAGGAGGAGGAGGAGGAGGAGGAGGAGGAGGAGGAAGAAGGGAGAAGAGAGCATGGGGAAGAGTATTATGTCAGAGAGAGAGAGAGAGAGAGAGAGAGAGAGAGAGAGAGAGAGAGAGAGAGAGAGAGAGAGAGAGAGAGAGAGAGAGAGAGAGAGAGAGAGAAACCGATAAACAGATGAAGGGTCAAGTTAGGTAAGGAAGGTAAGAGAGGTAAGAGTTAGCCAGTGGAGAGAGAGAGAGAGAGAGAGAGAGAGAGAGAGAGAGAGAGAGAGAGAGAGAGAGAGAGAGAGAGAGAGAGAGAGAGAGAAAAGAGTAGCACAGGAGAGGGAGAGGAAGGGGGAGGAGCAACAGAGGATCTAAGCTCGTGACCTGAAGCCACACAAGGGAAAATGACCATCTGAAAATCCCTGTCCATCATACCGATCTTGGGTTATTTTTTTACCCAAGGACGACCTGCGACAGATGAAGATGACCAGAGAGAGAGAGAGAGAGAGAGAGAGAGAGAGAGAGAGAGAGAGAGAGAGAGAGAGAGAGAGAGAGAGGCCACTCACCAGGTGCCAACACATTAGTTTCCGACACTTTTTTTAAGACACGTGGACTTCCCTTTGGACTTACAGCTGTTAAAGGCACCAGAGAGAGAGAGAGAGAGAGAGAGAGAGATGTGTTCACTTTCTACGAGTATGTTTCTTCTGTCTGAGGTTTGCTAAAGTGTCGTAAGGTATCTTTGCCTTGCTTGGGCTGGAGTGGAGGAGAAGTAGAGGAGTGGGAGAGGAGTGGAGATGGGGAGGAGTAGTTAGTGAAAGGGGGTAGGAGTGGTGAGGGGAGTGGAAGGGAATGTTACAGAGATGCGGAGAAGGGAGTGGGAAGAGGAGAGGAAAGGGTGGAAGGGTAAGATAAATAAGGAAAGGGAAAGGGGTGAAGGAAGTCAGGCAAGTTAATGAGTTTACCTGCACCTCTTTGAGTTTGCAAATGAAGGGTTAAGATTCTTGTCGCTTCTTCTGAGCTTTCTTTTCTTTTTTTCTTTTTTTTTTTACTTGTGTGTTATTTTGATTTATATTTAGTAGTGAGTTGGGTTAATGGAGTGTTTTGTTTCGTGTGTGTGTGTGTGTGTGTGTGTGTGTGTGTGTGTGTGTGTGTGTGTGTGTGTGTGTGTGACTCTTGGCATCTGCAAACGTTTGTCGCACTTTTGGTTGACAAGTGTCTTCATAAAGAATAATAGCGAAGATTTTATGTTCAAACCAGTTCTTTTTGTATATAATTGTTCACCATTTCGTTTATAATACTTCTTATCTCCTTTAGTCTTATCCTTTTTTTTTGCGTGTGTGTGTATATGGCAGATACTCTCTCTTATCACTTCATCTGAATATATATTTATAAACCTTTACTGATTCAAAATTCAACTTTGATGCCCACCTCATATCATTCATCAGATTAATCACAGCACTCAGTATTATAAATTTCCTTCATATTTCACTATCTTGTTCACATATCACGTCTTACTTTCCTAAACGTTCATTCGCACCAGGAACGTTTTCTGGGAACGTTCTTTTACTCACCGTTGGTTTACTGAACTTGATAAGCTGTACATTTCTTAATGAACATACGTCAGAATATAGACCAGCAGAGTATGTTACTTTCCTAAACGTTCATACGCAACATAAACGTTTTCTTTCTATCGAACGTTCATATGTATCGTTACTTTGATGAACCCTTTTTTTTTCCTCCGTTCTCTTTTTCTTTCTCAACATACACTAAGGTAGATCAAGGCGTGTTACTTTTCTAAACGTTCATACAATCACAAACGTTGTCTCTCTGTCGAACGATCATATGTATCACTGCACCACTGAACCTCCTTTTCTATAACTTTCTCAACACACCCTAACATACATCAAGTCGTGTTACTTTCTGAAACGTTCATACGCATCACAAACGTTTTCTCTCTATTCAAACTCATTTTCTATAACTTCAACCTACACCAAGGTACAGAGCAGGGCGTGTCCCGCGTCAGCTGCTCGGCCTGGGAGGAGGTGTGGCACTAGGGTAGCGACGCAGGCTTCGTGGCACACTATCTGACTTCTAGCGGGCACTGGGCCATGTGTTGCTCGGTGCCTGGCGGGGTGGGGCGAGGAGAACGGGGCAGACGAGGGGTGAGGGAGTGAAGGGGCGGCGTCTCTTGGCATGCATGTATCTGTTCCTTTTCCCTTCTTTCCCTGTTTCTTTTCCTCCCTGTCTCTGCATTTAAAGTTGGTCTAGGGAGTGACACGTGGATGGACAGGGATGCAATAGTTTTAAATCAATGAAGGTTTACCAGAGATCGTCTTGTCTCAAGCATCGTACAAACAGGAAACTGATAAGCCAAAGAGAGTATTGTACTTAAGGAAGGTCTATTATCTAATCAGTCAAACATTTCATAACTGCATCACTGCCTCCCAGTCTTCTATCTATTCCTCCTCCATTCCACGTCTGTCTCTCTTTTTCTCTTCCATTTCTCATTGCTTCCTCGTGACTTCTCTCCCATTCTTCCTTTCCTCCCATTCGTCTCCCACGCACACAAAGCGGTAAATCACGGGAAAGTGTCGTACAAGGCAGTAAATTGTCGTACATGAAGTAAATATTCGTAATGTGAGAAATATTGCCTTTCTGCAGTGTGTGTGTGTGTGTGTGTGTGTGTGTGTGTGTGTGTGTGTGTGTGTGTGTGTGTGTGTGTAAGTTCCCATAAATTACTTATTAGGCATATCCGAATTCTTCCTCTTCCATCTCATCCTCCTTCTCTTCCTCCTCCTCCTCCTTTTCTTCTTCCTCCTCCTCTTCCTCCTACTCCT
>NC_087163.1:19397084-19402084 GCF_035594125.1 Scylla paramamosain
GAGAGAGAGAGAGAGACGGGCTAGACAGACAGAAAAACAGACATACAAACATAAGGTGGCAGAGGATTTGAAAGGTAACTGGCAAGCATGCAAGTAGATAAACAAATAGACGGACACATACAGACAGAAAGAGATATAATAATGATGATAATGATAATAATAATAATAATAATAATAATAATAATAATAATAATAATAATAATAATAATAGGTTTATTTCGCCATCAGGCATATTTTACACTACAAAACAGAAAAATACTTAAGATCTATATACTTATGAACTAGTATAGACTAGTAATATAGACAGACAGACAGAAAAACAAAAACAAAAAAACAATCCAACCAACTAACCTAATCCACATCCCTCCACCAAACACACACACACACACACACACACACACACACACACACACACACACACACACACAAAGAAAAGAAAACAAGAAACAACACTTTTACGTAAGCTGCTAAAAAGAATTACAGTCTCTTATTTTTTTTCACTTCCAAAAAAAAACGAAAAAAAAAGCCAAAAAGAAGACAAAAAGGACCTGAACTGACCCATGTTCCTTTCATCCCCACTGTAACCTTGCCTAATTCCCTTTTCTTAGGCCGTGAAAAGCCAAGTAAGACGAATGACTAAGATAAGGAAAGGGAAGGGAAGGGAGAAGGGAAAGGAAGGCCCATAGTGAGTCCATGTATCCTAATCTTGGCTGTAGAAGCGAGTATCTGACGAAGGGAAGGACTAGTGATAGCAGGAAAAGAGAATGGGAAACAAATGTTGAAAAATGGGGAAGAGAAAGATGGATGGGAGGAGAATAAGAAGAAATAAGAGAAGGACTGGAAAGAAAGGAATGAAAGATAAAGGAAATAGAAGCGAGGTGAAGGAATGGAAGGAAAATAATAGATATGGAAAGAATGAATAGCAGAATGGAGGAATAGAAGACAGGGGAGAAAGAAAAGGAAGATATGACATAGTAAAAGTGAATAATGGAGAGAAGAAATAGGAAAAAAAGGTAGGATAAGAAATAATGGAAGAATCGGAAAGAAGCAGGAAGAGAAGAAGAAAAAAAGAGCATAACAAATAACAGAAACGAAATAACAAGAGGATGATAAGACGGAACTGAAGATAAAAGATGAGGAACGAGGGAATAACAATCGTAGGGAAACAAGAACTGAAAGATAAAAAAAAATAAGAAATAAGAAAACCGAGAAGAGAAGCAAGGGACAGACGGAAAGAAAAATACAAAAAAGGAGAGTTAGGAAGGATCGTAATAAAAAGTAACAAGGAAGTGAGGGAAGGAAGGAAAAATTAGAGGAGATAAAGGAAAAAAAAACAAAGAGGAAGAGGAAGTCAGAAATAAAGAATTAAGAAAGGAGGAGGAGAGGGAGGAGAAGAGAAGGAGAAAAAGGAAGAAGAGGAAGAGAAGGAGAAAGAGAAAGGTACAAGAATGGAAGAATACACAGCATAGGAAATGAGAGAGAGAGAGAGAGAGAGAGAGAGAGAGAGAGAGAGAGAGAGAGAGAGAGAGAGAGAGAGAGAGAGAGAGAGAGAGAGAGAAGAGAAAAATCAAGAGGAGTTTAAAATGAGAAGAGGCTGAGGAAGAAAAAAATCCTCCAGATGTCTGGGGAAACTAGAACAGCTGTCGAGAGAGAGAGAGAGAGAGAGAGAGAGAGAGAGAGAGAGAGAGAGAGAGAGAGAGAGAGAGAGAGAGAGAGACGTGCAACTGAATTCTTGCCAAACATTACGTGCTTCTCCCCTCCTCTCTCTCTCTCTCTCTCTCTCTCTCTCTCTCTCTCTCTCTCTCTCTCTCTCTCTCTCTCTCCAGTAAGTTGCGTCCACTGAACCTCCAATTCCTCTTAAGGACGTTGGGAAATTTTGAGTTTCCTGCAAGAGACAGTGATAGCTTCCATTTTCTCTCTCTCTCTCTCTCTCTCTCTCTCTCTCTCTCTCTCTCTCTCTCTCTCTCTCTCTCTCTCTCTCTCTCTCTCTCTCTCTCTCTCTCTCTGAATCTTCCCTCATTGAAACATAAGCAATATGTCCATCTCTCATTCCTCCTCCTTCCTTACCCCTCCTAACATTCTCTTCCTCCTTTCCTTCACCCTTATTTCTCATTCTCCCCTTCCATAAACATTCCCCTCACTCCCATCATACTCCTTCCCCTTGTAATCTGGAGACGTGGCAACGCAGCAGGAACACATAAATCAAAACAAACACACATGGCATACCAGCAACTCCCTCCTGACGTCACATATAAAGACAATCACTTAGGGTTCACATCTGTGCCTCTACCTGCTGCTGCCGCCTTTTCTCACCTGCCTGGCCTTGTTTCCCTGCTCACCTGTTGCTCGTCGTGCCTGTCCTTGTCCATAGCTAGATATTGCAGGTACGTCAGCTGTTCTTTATCTTGTGTTGTGTCGGGTAAGTGTTTTTCTTGATATTTTCATGTTCTTTGTTCATCTGCTTGTTTTCCTTCGTGTGTTTGAATGATTTAGCCTTTGATGGAGTTTCCTTGTTTTCTTACTTACTTCCTTGTTTCACTGTTTTCTCAGCTGTCTCCTTGCTATTCTGTCCTCTCTCGTGTGTCCTTCTTCTCTTCTTTCTTGTGTTTGCTTCCTCTAGTCTTTGATGATGCACTTAGCTTTCTTCTTTTCTTGCTTCCTTCCTTCTTTGCTTTCTTGTCCCATTTATGCTCCCTTGATGTTCTACCCTTCTTGGTTCATCCTTCACCTTCTTCTTTTTCCTATTCTTGATCTACGTAGTCTTTGATGACGAAACTTTCTTGCCTTTCCTTCTACCTTCCTTTCAATTCTCTCCCCTTCATGTTCTGTCCTTCCTTCTCCTTCTTCTTCTTGATTTGCGCAGTCTTTGATGATAAACCTTCCTTCCTTCCTTTCTTCCTTGCTTCCTTCATTCCTTCCTAGCCCTCCTTTTCTTGCTTCCTTCCTTTCTTCCTTCTTTCCTTCCTTGCTTGCTTACTTCCTTCATGAGCTATTTTGTCTTTCTTGGTTCTTCTTTTTTCTCATTCTTTTGTTCATTCTTATTGATCATGTAGTCTTCGCACTTTTCTTTTTTCTTGCCTCCTTCCTTCCTTCCTTCCTTTTTTCCTTGCCTGTTTTTTTCTTTCTTGCAGCCGTCCTTCTATCATTCTTTCTCTCTTTCCTTTCTTCCTTCCTTCTTTCCTTCCTTCCTTATTCCTTCCTTCCTTTCTTAACTCCTTCTTTCCTTCCTTCCTTCCTTTTTTAACTCCTTCCTTCCTTCCTTCTATCCTTCATTGCTTCCTTTCTTCTTTCCTTCCTTCCTTCCTTCCTTGCTTGTTTGCCTGCTTGCTTCCTTCTTTCCTTCCTTCTTTCCTTCCTTCCTTCCTTTCTTCCTTCCTTCCTTCCTTCCTTCCTTGCTTCCTTGCTTCATTTCCTGCTTCTTTGGTTTTGTCCTCCTTCGTTCTCTTTGTTTGATTTTTTCTTTCCTTACTTGCTTAATCTTTTTTTTTTTTTTGTGGCATGTAAGTGTTTATTGTGGGCCTCGTGCGTGGCGCCCTTGGTCTCGTCTCCTGGTTGGGGGGGCGCTTCTCCCTGCCACGTGACGCCTTCAGGGGAAGGAATATGCGTCACACGGCAAGGTTAATAAGTTTCAGTTAATTAAATAAGTTCCTTGCATTTTTCGCCCCCTCCGTTTTCATCATCGTCTTCTATTCTTCATCCGTTTTTCTTTTCTTTTTCTTTCTTTTCTTTTTTGCGGTGTTTTCTTCAGCATGGTTTCTCCTTTGCCCTTTTCGTTCTCTCTTTGTCCTCACTTCTCTTCTTCATCCTTCCCATCCTCTTCTTTATTCATCCTCCACCTTCTCCTCTTTCCTCATCCTCCACCTTCTCCTCTTTCCTCATCCTCCTAACTCCTCCTTCTATTCCTCCTCCTCATCCTCTCCTCTCATCTTCCTCCTCTTCTCTCATCCTCCTCTTCCTCCTGTCTCATCTCCTCCTCTTCCTCCTTCTCCTCTTATTTGTCCATGTTCTCTTATTATTTTCTCACTGTATATTTAGTACAGTCATCAGAAACATTCCCCTAGTTAGAACTAACAAATCTGCTGCTGCTTGTTCTTCCTTTGTGTTTCTTCCTTTGCGCTCCTTTTCTTTTTCACCATCATTATCATCTTCCCCCTCCTCCTCCTCCTCCTCCTCCTCCTCCTCCTCCTCCTCCTCCTCCTCCTCCTCCTCCTCCTCCTCCTCCTCCTCCTCCTCCTCGCCACAAGTTTGCTGTTAAACTGTGGACGCTTCCTCAGCAATTTCAGATTTTGAGGTTTTGATATATTGACTCCTTCAGATCCCACTTCCGTGTCTTTTTCTGCCCTTCTGTCACCTCCTCCTGCATCTCCTCCTCCTCCTCCTCCTCCTCCTCCTCCTCCTCCTCCTCCTCCTCCTCCTCCTCCTCCTCCTCCACGCGCTGTCCTCACCTCCTTCACGCGTCACATCCTCCCCCTCTCCAACCTCCCTCATCCCGGCGCCTCATCAGCTGTCAAGGACACATTTCCTCCCCACTAAGCTTCCCAGCGATCCCCCGACTCAATATTTACCCGGAGCTTCCCCAGGCCACGAGGATGACGCCAAACATGCCTCCAGGTGGGGAAAGATTGGAACACAGCTCCCAGATACTCAGAAACGAAATTCCCATCCTCCCTTTCTCTCTCTCTCTCTCTCTCTCTCTCTCTCTCTCTCTCTCTCTCTCTCTCTCTCTCTCTCTCTCTCTCTCTCTCTCTCTCTCTCTCTCTCTCTCTCTCTCTCTCTCTCTCTCTCTCTCTCTCTCTCTCTCTCTCTCTCTCTCTCTCTCTCTCTCTCTCTCTCTCTCTCTCTCTCTCTCTCTCTCTCTCTCTCTCTCTCTCTCTCTCTCTCTCTCTCTCTCTCTCTCTCTCTCTCTCTCTCTCGTACCATTTCTGTCTTTGTCTTTGTCTCTGTTTCACTTCGTTTTATATATGTCTCACTTCGTTCTCTCTCTCTCTCTCTCTCTCTCT
>NC_087163.1:19409584-19419584 GCF_035594125.1 Scylla paramamosain
TTTGTTTTCTTACGTAAACTGGCTTTAACTGCTCCCAAGTAGATTGTGGGTACGAATCACACACACACACACACACACACACACACACACACACACACACACACACACACACACACACACACACACACACACACACACACACACACACACACATATGTAACCATCCTCTCTGTCCCCTTATAAAAAATTCTTGAACGGAATTATTTAGAGAAACCACAAAATAAATTAGCATACCCTTGAAAAGAGAAAAAGAAAAGAAGAACCGATGTGCAGCCAGACGAAAATACCCATCTGCTGCACTCATTTCCAATTTGTTTAGCGTTTTTCCTTCAGTCTTAAATCCATTGACCTCCTCACAGTCTCAGTATCGAGGTAAAAAAAAAAAAAAAAAACGTAAAATTAGCATGTTCCTGAAAGAAGGAAAAAAATACACTCATAGACATACTTAGAATAATCTCTTGCTCTCACTTCCTTTGTACGTATTTACCATTTTTTCCGTCAATTTTAAGTCCCTTGATCTCCTTACACTGTTAAAATTTAAAATAGAGAGAAGAGAATATATAAAAGAAGCGAATACGGGAGATTCTTTTCCTTAAAGCAATCTCTTGCACTCACTTCCACTCCATTTACCATTTTCCTTCAATCTTAACTCCTTTGATCTCCTCGCGGTCTTAAAATCGAGAGAAGAAAAAAAAGAATATAGACAAGAAGCGAATACGGAAGACTCCTTATCTACTGGTCTTGACTGTACCGCAAGAGCCAAGAGCTGCAGGAGGCAACAGGTACTCACCCTTTGGGACGTAACCCATAGACGGGACCTTGGAGGGCGAGTCTGGCACCAGCGTGGCCGAGACGTGGCTCCAGTTGTCCGCGTTCCTCCTCATCTTGCCTGGCGAAGGAGAGGACAGTGGTGATAAACAGAGAGGGCAATGATAATGCGACTCTATATAGGAGAACAAAGAGTTATAGGGTGAAAATTTTGTAATGGAGAAGTGAATATTCTTAAAATAGGGGTGATTCTCTGTCCCTTCTCATCTTGCCTGGGGGAGGAGAGGACAGTGGTGATAAACAGAGAGGGTAATGATAATGTGACTTTACAAAGAAAACGTTAGGAGAAGAAAAAGTCATAGGCTGAACATTTTGTAATAGAGAAGTTAGTACTCTAAAAAAATGTTTTTGCTCCTCCTCTTCTTGCCTGGGGAAAGGAGATGA
The DNA here is from genome assembly GCF_035594125.1 of Scylla paramamosain. Classification (NCBI taxonomy): domain Eukaryota; kingdom Metazoa; phylum Arthropoda; class Malacostraca; order Decapoda; family Portunidae; genus Scylla; species Scylla paramamosain. Next base: position 19,410,797 of record NC_087163.1, read on the forward strand.
TAGTGGTGATAAACAGACAGGATAAGGATAACGCTACTCTATAGGAAACGTAAAGGAGAAGAAAGCTTTTTAGGCTGAAAATTTTGTAACATACTAGAAGTGAATATTCTTAAAGTGAGAGATGTTAAGGGATAAGATTATAAGGAGGTTCTATTTAAGCAAGAGGCGATAGAAAAGGAAACGTTAAGGAAAAAAGGACTCACCTGCTAAACATTTTGAAACATAGGTGAATATTCTTAAAAATAGAGGTGTTTAGGTAAGATAAAAGAAAGGGGAAGGTTCTATTCAAGCAAGAGGCTATGGAGGAAGACACATTAAATAGGAAAAAAGTAATAGATGAGAATTTTTTGCATCATAGATGTGAATATCCTTAAAAATAAAGGTGTTTAGATATGTAAGATAAAGAAAAGGGATTCTATTCAAGTAAGATGAGAAGGAAAATGGTAGTAAAAAATAATTAGAAACAAAAACAAAGTGACGACACGACGATGATGGGAAGAAAAATGGTGATGGTGGAGGATGGTGACGGACTAAAACAGTGACGGAAAGGATGTTGAGTGGCAGAGGATGATGAATGAGGGCACATGAGGCACTAATGAGGAAGCGAGGACAAAGCAAGGACGGAATAAGCGATAATGAGACACGAGGACTGGAAAATAAAGAAAAAGAGGAAGCAAAACAAAGGAATGAGGTAAAAAAATATTCCTTCCGTTTATCATACATTTCAAATTTCCTTAAAAGTTTCCTTGGAATTAATCATTAGGGACGAAGAGAGCGAGGAGGAGGAAAAAACGGGGAAAAATAATGTGGTTTTTCATGCATAATTAAAGCAATGATTAAAGGGATGCAGGATTAAATGGCACGGCAGAATGTTTAACTCCCCCATACCATCATACATAATTAGCATAATCCATGGCAAGGGTGTAATTACTATGGGTTTTCTTGTATAGTTATGTCATGCAAGGCTGGCCATGTAATATGCATTTTGTTATATACATCATTAGTCTAATCAGTGAGGCAAATATTAAAATGTCATCCGCGTTCCTTTTTTTTTTTTTTTAATGTATTAACTTATTAGCAGCAATATGACGTTTTTGTATAGAGTTGTCAATGTGATTATCGTCACAATGCCTTGAAATTTTTCAGAAATATGTACAATTATTTATTTCTCTTTGTGTGTGTGTTTTCTTTCCTTTGTTCAGTTTTTAGGATAAATTGCGTTTTATGATGGAGGAGAGAGAGAGAGAGAGAGAGAGAGAGAGAGAGAGAGAGAGAGAGAGAGAGAGAGAGAGAGAGAGAGAGAGAGAGAGAGAGAGAGATTGAAACTTTGCAGGATACATAAGGAGAAGTTGAATGTTGAGGAGAAGAGCAGGAGGACGAGGAGGAGGAGGAGGAGAATAATCAGGAGCAGAAGTAGGAAAAGGGTTCCGGAAGAGGATGGGAGGATAAGAGGAAAGGAAGAGAATAGTAAGGAAGGAAGGAGGGAGGGAGGGAAGAGGAGAGGAGGGAAGGAAAGAGAGAGGGAGGGATGGAGGGAGCCTTCAGAAGTCTAGGTGGCCATTTAGAGGTGCCTATGAGAGCAAAGTCAACAGTATTAACGCCTTTGCCAATACAGGGAGTCACAGGCAAACACAAAGGAACAACAAACAGCAGCCGATCTGTCAGCCCTAAAAGAAGTTTTTTTTTTTTTTTCTTAATGTATGGCCAGGATAAAAAACAAATTGGGGAAAAAAAAGGGGTCACTTGGGTGCCAGTTCCCAAAAGACTGCCGAACAGAAAAATATCAAATAACGGAGGATAAGTAAGTGTCTTGAAACCTCCCTCTTGAAAGAGCTCAAGTCATAGGAAGGAGGAAATACAGAAGCAAGCAAGGAGTCTCAGAGTTTACCAGAGAAAGGGATGAATGATTGAGAATACTTGTTAACTCTTGCATTAGAGAGATGGACAGAATAGTGACGAGATAAAGTAGAAAATCTGATGCAGCGAGGCCGCGGGAGGAGGAAATGCATATGGTTTGCAAAATCAGAAGAGCAGTTAGGGTGAAAATAGCGGTAAAAGAGAGCAAGAGATTCAGCACTGCGGCGATGAGAGAAAGGCTGAAGACGGTCAGTCAGAGGAGACGAGCTGATAAAACGAAATGCTTTCGATTCCACCCTGTCTACAAGTGCGGTATGAATGGAACTCCCCATACATGTGAAGCATACATACATGGACTGATAAGGCCCCTGTACAGAGTTAGAAGCTGAGAGGAGGAGGGGGAGGGGCAAGAAAAATGTTTGTGTGTGTTTGTGACAATCTATACTATCTGATCTAACCCAAAAGATGTAGATGTATTAGTAGTGTTAGAAAGAAAATAAAATAGTAACGTGTAGTAATGTGCTGATAGTAGTGATAGCAGTAGTAGTAGTAGTGGTAGCAGTGGTGGTGGTGGTGGTGGTGGTGACGTTTGAGTAACGAAACCTTACAGAAAAATTATCCACACGAGTGACCTTTCAGAAGCCCACGATCAATACACACACACACACACACACACACACACACACACACACACACACACACACACACACACACACACACACACACACACCACCACCACCACCACCACCACCACCACCTGTTGCCTTTTCCACGTCCTAATGATCTTGCAAATCAATGAAGGGAAGCAGGTGAGGTCCGTATGGAAATTAAGGAGCAGGACAGGTGAGGAGACCCGAGGAAGGGGGAAGCTTAATTAATTTGTTCCTTTCCCACCTGACGTGCCTCCTAATTGCCGCCCACTGCCCTGGAATGGATGAGAGAGAGAGAGAGAGAGAGAGAGAGAGAGAGAGAGAGAGAGAGAGAGAGAGAGAGAGAGAGAGAGAGAGAGAGAGAGATATCAAGTGTACAAACGATATTATAACCCCAAAGTATAATGATATTTTGAGTCTCTCTCTCTCTCTCTCTCTCTCTCTCTCTCTCTCTCTCTCTCTCTCTCTCTCTCTCTCTCTCTCTCTCTCTCTCTCTCTCATTTCGATTTATTTCGCAAAACGACATATAAGATTTCATAGTTATCTTTCATCTGCCCCAAGAGAGAGAGAGAGAGAGAGAGAGAGAGAGAGAGAGAGAGAGAGAGAGAGAGAGAGAGAGAGAGAGAGAAGAAAGAGTGTATGTGTGTGATGTCGTTTTCCCGCGCCGTGTGTTGTATTTTATATCCATGTGGTTGTTCACTGTACTAAGTGTTCCGTTCCGGTATTTGGATGGGACTTTAGTTTATTAGTTTTTTTTATTTATTCATTTTTTTACTTATTTTATTTTATTCGTTTTTATTTTCTTTATTTTTTTGTGTGTGCGCGCGTTCATGAGTGCGTGCGTGCGTTTTCTGTTATATTACTTTTATAATTTTTGGTGATTTTTTTTTTTTGTGATTCTCTTACGAATTTTCTGTTTATGGACTCTCTCTCTCTCTCTCTCTCTCTCTCTCTCTCTCTCTCTCTCTCTCTCTCTCTCTCTCTCTCTCTCTCTCTCTCTCTCTCTCTCTCTCTCTCTCTCTCTCTCTCTCTCTCTCTCAGCTCCTCTTTTCCCTCTTCCGTTTCCTCTCTCCCTTCCTATCTTTCCTCCACTCCTCCCTCCCTCCCAGCATCACTCATCTTTTGAACCGTCCCTTCCTCTCCCTCTTCCTCTCTCCCTCTCCCTCTCCCTCTCCCTCTCTCCCTCCGTCTCTCCTCTACACACTAACTTCTCTTGTAAACTGTTATGGAATATTTTTAAGCACAAGCATATTTTGAAGACTCAGCGAACCGAGGAAGAGCGTAACAGAGAGGAGGATGGGAAAAGTTTGCTACGAGAGAGAGAGAGAGAGAGAGAGAGAGAGAGAGAGAGAGAGAGAGAGAGAGAGAGAGAGAGAGAGAGAGAGAGAGAGAGAGAGAGAGGTGGGGGAATAGGAAGGTAGGCAGTCTCACTCACCAAAGTACATGAAAAAAAAAATGAAAAAAAAGTGAAAAAAAGATGTAAGCGACAAATTGCGAAAGGAGGAAAAATGAAAAAAAGTTCCCTACAGAAAACCCGGTAAGGAAAGTAAGGAGCGCCAAGGAAGAAACGAGCCTACAGGAAAGAAGGTTAAGGAGTAAGATTAAGAAGCAAAAAGGAAAGGAAGAATACAAAAGTTACAGAAGGGAGAAGTGAGAAAATTGAGTTATAAAAGTAAAAGGAATAGACAACAGAAAGACTTGAAAAGGAATAAGGAATATACAACGCAAAAAAAAAAAAAAGAGGGAAAAGAAACGGAAGAATGCAAAGTATATGAAAGAAGAGGAAAGGAAAAAAAGGAAGTAGAAAATAATAAAATCAAATAAGTAAAAAAAAATGAAACGGTTACAAAAAAAAAAAGGAAAAGAAAGCACACACAAAAAAATAGAACAAGAAAGAAAAAAGAAGACAAATCACCTACATACTTTGAGAAATAAGCAGAAGAACACACAGATGAGAACAAGAGACTCCACAGACACACACAGACACAGACACAGACACACACACTCACCTCCTTGGATTGACGACTCGCGCCACAGACTTGACCTTCTTCTCACGGCCGAAAGTTGAAGTTTAGGCGAAGGAGAGACTCAATCCTCAGCCTCCTCGTGGCCTCCTGGAGTCTCCCCCGGCGCAGGAGGAGCGGAGGAGGAGGAAGAGGAGGCGACTGAGTTGCTGAAGTAAGAGCCGATGAAGGAGGAAGAAGAGGAGGAGAAGGAGAAGGAAGGAGAGGAGAAGGAGAAGAAGAAGGAGGTATCTAACGTGACCTTGAATGCCACGTTTATTGGGAACTTTTCTCCCTTCTTCAGTAACTTTTGTAGTTTTTTCTGTCTTTTTTCTTTCCTTCCTGGTCAGCGATCCTTTCCTCTCTTGTATTGTCGCTGTTTTTCTTATTGTTCTTTTTTTTGTTGTTTGTTTTTTGAGAATATTGTTTTTTTTTCTTTTTGTTCAGCTCGTGTTACATTAAATATTAATTTATCTTTTTTTTTTCTTTTTATGCTACACGAGAACCACTTTTTTTCTCGTTTCTTTGTTTTCTGTTGTTTTATGTGCGTGGGTTTGTGTGGTCTTTATCTTTGCCTTTCAGTGCATGCGGTTGTTTGTCGTTTAAAGCATATCAAAGGAGTCACCGTTTATTTTGTGTGTTTTCTTCTTTTTCTGTTCCCTTTTACTCCACGTTCACCTCGTTGTTCTCTTTTTTACTTTTTGCCCCTCAGTCTTTTTTCATCCGTACATGCGGTCTCTTTTTTTATTTTCTTTTTACGAGCAGTCACAGTGCGTTCACGCGTCCCCGCCGAGCGTCACACACACACACACACACACGCACACACACACTCGTACACACACCCAGCCACACACCCAGCCACACACACACACACACACACACACACACACACACACACACACACACACACACACACACAAACACTCGGCACTAAGGGAGGTTCATTATGTCAGCCTCACCGCCATTGTCAAGAGGTTAAGAGGCACTTGCATTACCACGAGAGTCAGTCAGCGCCTCAGTGTTCCCGTCACCCGCCTTGCTGTTCCCGCCACTCCTCGCCGCTGCTCATCGTCCAGTAAAGCCCAGGTACTCCTCAGGCTCCGTTTTCTTTCTCTTCCTCGAGATGAGATGTGAAACAGAAGCGGGAGGTTTCGCTTCGGAGAGAAAACGGAAGGTGTTAGAGAGAGATGGGTTTCTGCAGTTGTTTTTTGTTTAGTCTCCTCCCATTATCTCTATTTAGAGTTCAAGTTCACTGTGGGTAAAGGGAAAACGCGTTCACTGCTATGTTCCTTCCTTGTGCGTTCATATTTTATTCGTTTTTATATGAGAAGTGCATGTTTGAGGTTTTATTTCTGTTACGTTTTCATAAAAGTAATATTTATCGTCTGTATCTCTCTGCCTCACCCTGTCTCTTGATCACAGCTATACACAGGTTACACACTTGTAGCACAGAGACACTGCAGGGAAGGATACGCGATACGTTAGTGAGCGAGCGAGTTCACTTGATTTGTTTTGCAAAATATATTTTTTTTCTTTGCAACTATTTAGTTTATCTCAGTTTGTATTTGTGTACACGAGAAAGTGTGTGCGTTGTGTATGATAGTCCAGTGGTAATGATTCCGTGCCCTGTGCCTGCGGGAAGCGTGAAGGAGTTATTTACAAGCCGAGGACGAGCAACACGAAGGGAGAGGAGGTAAGATATATATATACATGAAGCAACGACCTTGAGTACTTCGCCTTGAGGAAACTCACTCCACACCCAGCCCTGGACAGCCTCGGTTTGGGATATTTTCAAGCCTTCTCGCGGATTTCTGAGGCTTAGGAAGTCTTCTGTAGGGCCGAGTCGCCTTTTCTGGAAGTTCCTAGAGGCGCGAGGCGGTCCTAAAGATACGGGGCGGCTTATGGCGGAGAGAAAAAAAGTCGCTTCACCGTCAGGCTTCCCTTCACCTCTCTGTTGTGCTTGGGACGTGAGGGTGGCGGACGAAAAACGCTACGGAAACCTCAACTAGGAGTCAGAGGTGGCGTGCATTAACCAGCGAGGCCCTTCAGAAGCCACGCTAAAGACCTGAGGCCCCGGGGAGAACTGTGCAGCGAGGAGAGGGGCGCAGTGGGGCGAGGGAAGGCAGGAAAGGCAGGAGGGAGGCGAAATGTTGGCTCCTCCCCAAGTTACAAAGCTCGCACCACTTTCCTCACTCCAAGGAACCTGCCTCGAGATGAATAGTCCCGCTCAGGTGTGGAGGAGGAGGAGAAGGAGGAGCAGCAACAGCAGGAGGAGCAGGAGGAGAGAGGAGAGGAGTGAGCAAGGCGGTGGTGGGCAGTGGCGGAGTATTTGCTTAGCCACGCTTGATGATGATGTTGATCCTTGCCAGAAGTCGCCATTTCCGTAGAAGTAGCCGGATACTCTCTCTCTCTCTCTCTCTCTCTCTCTCTCTCTCTCTCTCTCTCTCTCTCTCTCTCTCTCTCTAGGTCTTTCTCACTTTCCAGTCCTTCTCTGCGCGTTCAGTTCACGTGCACTCACTTTAGGTTAAGGAAGCGACTCACTCCACTGTACATTATGAAGAATTGTCTTTGTCACTGTCTTTGCTCATCATTGATATATCGGTGCGGGGACTGTGTGTGTTTACCTCTAACCTGCTACTGTAATAAAGGAAGGGATAGATGTAAATAGGCACACGTAGTTAGTACGAGTATATAGTAAACACACACACACACACACACACACACACACACACACACACACACACACACACACACACACACACCAATAATAGAATACTTTTTTTTCTTCTTCTATATAGGTCAGTTTTTATTTGTACCTCCATTCAACACTCTTATTATTATTTTGTTATTAATTGACGTAAACAAAAGAAAACAAAAAAATCCATACAGTTTAGTTATTTTTTGGTTATGTTGTACCCTTTCCTGCTTTTCTCTTATTCTATTCTTTCTTTTCTTTCCTCTCCTCCCTTTTCTGTAAATCACTAGGAAGGAGAGACACTGAAATAAATTGAAGTAAAATAAAAATCAAAGTAAATGCCTCCATTACATCTTTTCTCTTCCTTTTCTTTTATTTTCCTTTCTCTTTCATTGCTTTAATTATGTATTTTCTTTTTTGTATTGTTTTTCCTCCTGCTTTATTTTCTATCAGTTATTTCCATTCTTCTTTCCTCTATTTCTTCTCTTCCTTCCTTCCTTCCTTCTTGATTTATTTCCTTCTTGTTTACTTTTTGAAATCATTTCTGCAGGAAAAGAAGCAAGATAAACACCATCAGTACTCTCTCTCTCTCTCTCTCTCTCTCTCTCTCTCTCTCTCTCTCTCTCTCTCTCTCTCTCTCTCTCTCTCTCTCAACACTGATTGGCTCGCCTCACGCTCCCTCTTGACCAATCAGAGCGCATGAAAGTTCACTTGCTTCGTAACTCACTTTGACGAAACGCGAGTGAAGCAGGTTTCATATTTGCTCTCTGATTTTTCTTATTTTCGTCCTCTTTCTCTCAATATCTTTCACTTTGTTCGTTTCTATTTGTTGCCTGGTTAGTTTTAATCTCGTTCTTACTATTTTTTTTTATTTAGACAGTATATATATATTTTTTTTAATTGGGTTCGATTTGCCCTCTCTCTCTCTCTCTCTCTCTCTCTCTCTCTCTCTCTCTCTCTCTCTCTCTCTCTCTCTCTCTCTCTCTCTCTCTCTCTCTCTCTCTCTCTCTCTCTCTCTCTCTCTCTCTCTCTCTCTCTCTCTCTCTCTCTCTCTCTCTCTCTCTCTCTCTCTCAATCTACGTATAATCATACTCTGATTTTGTTAAGGTTTCATATTTTTCACTTTATATCACTTCATCGTCCTTGCCTTTGTCTTGATCTCTTTACAAATAATCATGACTACTTCGATTTACAAATAATCATGACCTTACTTCGATAATACAGTATTTATTTATTTTTTCTAACAGAGGCTGTGGCAAAGGACAACAAGAAATAGGGAAATGAAAGGCCCACTAAGGGTATCAGTCACTGAGGTAGAGAGCCAAAAAAAAAAAAAAAAGAAAATAACATGAATAGTTATCTTGAAAGCTTCTCCTTCATAGCTTCAAAGGCCACTTAATTTTAGGATCTTGCCTGATATGAAAATTTACACGTATCTCCGTATTCCCTAATTATCTATACATGTGAATTAGGAAAAGAGAAGGAAAGGAATAGATGGTGAAGACAGGGAGGGTGATTAAAAGTACCCAGGCCAGTTGGAATGATTAAGTGGAAGAGGAAGGATGAATGAAAGTGATATGAAG
>NC_087163.1:19422084-19474584 GCF_035594125.1 Scylla paramamosain
GTCCTGTGTTTTCCCGATAGAGTCACGAGGGAATAGCCAAGGGAGGGAATGTTGGGGTGCGGTGAGGTGTTACAGGGAGAGTGGCTGGCGTGTTCTGTGAGTGGTTGATTAGTAAGATGACTGACCGGGTTAAGTTTCTTGCATGTGTTTTTGTATGGTAAAGATGTTGTTTTTCTTTGATTAAGGGATTGGCTGGGTGTTGGTTTTGGTGTGTGTGTGTGTGTGTGTGTGTGTGTGTGTGTGTGTGTGTGAAGATAAGACAGGTTTATGGATGGGGATGATAGGTGGAAATAGGTAGGTATATTTCATACAGGGACTGCCACGTGTAAGCCTGTTCGCTTCTTGCAGCTTCCCTTATTTCTTATGTTCTCATGTGTGTGTGTGTTTGTTTGTTTGTTAGTAGTTTTCTTTTGGTTTTGTTAATTTTGCTTATTGACTGACGTAATGAATGAATAAATGTGTGTGTGTGTGTGTGTGTGTGTGTGTTAGTAGGTCTTTTTTAGTTGGTTTTGCTTATTGACCGACGTAATGAATGAATAAATGAATGACTGCTTGATTGCTTTACTTGACGTCATTATGTTTGTTAGTAAATCGTTTTAGTTAGTATACTGATTGACTGTAACTAACTGACTGGCTGAGTGACTGACTGATAGACTGCTTACCTGTCTGACTAACTAAATGACAGACAGACTCCCAAACTGACCGGAGGCGATTCAACTCGACTGGCAATTCATGAGGACGAGGAATCTTACCTTCCCGGAAATGGAGCGTTTCTGGTAAAGCCTCGTTTGGCCAAGAAAGATTTTCACGCTTGGCAATCACAGTCTTGACTTTACCTGGCGAGGGTTTGTTTTCCGGGCGACTGAAACACCCTGCAGGCTCTGAAGGAAGAAGGAGGAGGAGGAGGAGAAGGAGGGTCCCGCTGCCTTATCCTCTCATTAGTATTCCTGGAGTAACTTTCTTAGGCGTCTATGTTTCAACTATATCTTTAGCTTTGGTGCGACTAAGACAGATGCCCTGCCTCGTCTCTCTCTCTCTCTTCCTTTAAACTTCTTCTTTTTTCTCTTCATTCCTTCTCCTTTTTCTTCACTTCACTCCCGTCCTTTTCTTCCCTCTCTTCTCTTCCCTAGTACCCTGCCTCGTCTTTCTCTCCCGTTTTCCTTCTCATCCCTCCTTCCTTCTATTTATTCATTCTTTCTCCTTTTTTTCATTCCCGTCCCTTTCTTTCTCTCTTTTCTCTTCCCTCTTTCTCCTTTCCTTCAGTGCCATTCACGTTCATTTTCTTCCTTCTCCTCGCTTTACTCTTTCTCTTTTTCTTCACTACACTATCGTCCCTTTCTTTCCCTCTCTTTTCCTCCCTCTATCTCCCTTCCCTCTGAATCATTTGCGTTCATTTTCTTCCTCCTCTTCTCTTCACTCTTTCTCCCTTTCCTTCACTTCACTCTCGTTCTTTTTCTTTCTTTCCCTTCTTCTTTTCGCTCTTTCCTCCTTCCCTCCGCCTCATTTACGTTCATTTCCTTCCTTCCTTCTCTTTTCCTTACTCTTCCTTCCCCCCACCTCTCCCGTTTCTTCCCTTTCCTTTCTTCTCCTCCCTCTTTCTCTTCTCTGCTTCATGAAAATGTTTTTGCTACTAGATATTTAAAACAGCAGTTGGTTTTCATTGTTATTTTTTATTCGCTTTACTATTGGTGACTTAGAGAGAGAGAGAGAGAGAGAGAGAGAGAGAGAGAGAGAGAGAGAGAGAGAGAGAGAGAGAGAGAGAGAGAGAGAGAGAGAGAGAGAGAGAGAGAGAGAGAGAGAGAGAGAGAGAGAGAGAGAGAGAGAGAGAGAGAGAGAGAGAGAGAGAGAGAGAGAGAGAGTACGAAAAATAGCACTTCTTGGAGAGGAGTCGTTGCTGGAGAGAGTAGTTGGCATCTGACAGACTGGAGGGAGACACATTGACTCCTCCTCCTCCTCCTCCTCCTCCTCCTCCTCCTCCTTCCTTCCTTCCCTCCTTCCTTCCTTGATACCTCCTCCGCCTCTTCCTTATGTCAGTCACTCACCGTCTCCATTCCCTCCTCTTCCTCCTCCTGTCACTCACTCACCGCTACAGTCAGTGAGTGAATCAGTCACTTATTAAAGAAAGCTTTTCCTCGGCTTCCTATATTCGGTACTGTAACGCAGTGGCAAGGTGTGAAGAGGTGAACAGAAAAGTGTTATAACTCTTATGTGAGTCTTTGATTTCAACCATATTTCACTCCTAAAGAAAGTTCAGAAAGAAAAAAAAACACATTATTGATTGATATGAAATTTCTATGCAATAATTTTTCTTCTACTTTTCATTATTCAAAGTTCTCTGATCTTTTCTGTTCATAGGAACGGTGTATAGATTATTTTATTTAACTTTAACCATTTTCACTTTCAAAAATATATATACTTTATTAATTGACGAGCTTTCTAAATCAAAAAATTTCTTCCACGTTTCATGAATTAAAGCTCTGTATTTTAGAGATAAATTTTTATTCATTAAAATTTTTGTATTTTTTCAATGGACCTTAAAAAAAATAATAAAAAATAAATATCAAAATTTCTATCAAATAATTTAGATGTTGCTTATTTAAATGAGACACATTGTGTATCTTAAATATTCTTTTACTGCTAATAACACACTCTTCCCTTCATTCAAGAACGCAAGTTTAGACAGCTCATGGAACCAAAATAAAACAGCAGATTGCGGAAGATTTAATCTACACCATTATTCACTCCCTTTGCTGTCAATTATGCCTTGAAATTATGCTATACACTCAATGCGCCGCGGAACAAAGACCTTACCTCGCTGTTCCCTGTGTCAGGTATTATAACATTGCATAGAAACAGTGAAATATGAAGCTGCCGTCATTTTTATCGCCTGGGCGGTGGCTGGCGCGGCTGGAGGAGTGGCGGTGGCGCGTCATGCATCTGTCCGCTGTGTTCTGGGACGACCCGAGGAACATGTTCTTCCTCGGCGTATTCCCTGGCCTGCACCTCACCACCCTGGCCCTCCTGCTTTACCTCGCCATACAGTTCCAGGATAACAAAGGCATCTACTTCACCCGCGTGGCCTGCCTCGACCGCCTAGCTTACAAACACGTGTGCACTCGCTACCACACCAACGGGACTTGTGACACCAGCAAAACCATGTACGAGTCCATCTGGCTGAGAGGGGAATACCTGCTTGGCTACATCAATGATCAGGTGGAGAGCATCTTCCCGGACAACACCACCCTCGCAGATAACCTGAAGCACACTGACCTGGTGGGCAACTTGACTGTCCGCCAGTACCGCGTCTCTCCCCGCCAGGTGGAGAGTGTGCTACCCGGCGCTTCAGCCTCCCCAGAGTGGAGCGAAGACCTGCAGGACCTGACGCCGCCTGATCCTGACCTGTTCCCCTTCCCAAGCTACAACCACACCCGTTCCTTCAGCAGTAAGACCACCACCTATGGCTACACCCCGCATGCCTACGTGCTCATGACCTCTGCAGACACTCGCAGCCAGAACACTTCAGACATAAAGAATCTGACCATGGGACGCGTGAAGGCCCTGCGGGATGCGAACTGGGTGGACGCCAACTCCCGCGCCGTGGTGGTGCAGGCTGCCTTCCACAAGCAGGACGACAACGTGTTCGTTCACCTCAGTATTTTCTACGAGAAGAAAGGCGACTACTGGAAGTTCACCACCAAGTTCCTGGGCGCCCGCCTCACCACGTACTTCCTCTATCCCAATGAGGAGGCGCTGCAGCAGTTCGCGCACACTGACAAGAAGATGTTTGTGAGCAAAAAGTCTCACCTCATCTCAGTCATCCTGCCAACCGTTCTCGTCATCACGCTATTCGAGCTTGTGTTCGAGACGCCTCACCTATGGCGCCTGCAGCTGTGCGGGGCAGGCTTGAGACTCTTCCTGATGAACATAATCCTGACAGTCCTACAGATCATCACACTCCAGTTTGCGAGCTCCTCCGCCACCCACCTCAAGGAGGAGGTTGATAAACAGTACGGCAATTTCTACAACATGGACGTGTACCCGCTGCTGCGCGCCGCCAACCTGCTCACCAACACCGTCATCCTGCAGGTCTGGGTGCTCATGCTGAAGCAGGTGTACATGCCGGGCTACTTCCACCCTGTCATCAACGACCTGCTGCGGCGCCTCAGGATGATCGTGCCGCTGCTGTGCCTCATGATGTTCTTCCTCATCGTGCTCGTCTGTTTCTTCGGGGCGCTGATGACGAGTCGCGAGGGCTGGGGCTCCCTCGTTCCGGCCAGTATCGAAGTGTACTCCACCATCATCACAGACCCGGACTACCGCCAGTACCACTTCATCTACTATCCTCTCCTCATCCTGTTCCTGTTCCTGCTCGTCCCCCTCATGATTTCGTGCATCGTGGCGGGCGCCCCCGAGCCCACGCTGGTGCAGGAGGAGGTGGTGACAGGGCCCATCACGCCCGCACAGCTCAAGCGGAGGCGGGTGAGGCTCGAGGTGCGTTCCTTGCTGGAGAAGTTTTTGCGTAACAAATCGAAGTGAGTTTTAGAGCCTTGTGTTTTTCTCTCTTCGATTTGAACCTTGATTTTGTGACTGATCTGCGAATAGTGTTTTTGAATAATTCTCTCTCTCTCTCTCTCTCTCTCTCTCTCTCTCTCTCTCTCTCTCTCTCTCTCTCTCTCTCTCTCTCTCTCTCTCTCTCTCTCCCCTTCAAAACGGACCCATCACTAACGCTCAACAAACAGTTCTTCCTTTCCTCACGTTCCTTCCTTCCTTCCTTGATGAATATACAATTTTTTTCATATACCTTTCCCTCCAGCCTGCTTCCTTTCTTGCTTCCCGTCTACCACCCTTCCCCTTCCCGCGCCGCCCCTCCCCAAGGAACAGGTCACGGTCGAGAGCCAGATAGACGCTGGGAGTCGATGAGAGGACGGAGGCGCGTGTGCTGAGTAATGGAGAAAGGCGGAGGAAGGGAGAAGCTGAAGTGACACGGGTGATATAGCACACGCCAGCACACACACACACACACACACACACACACACACACACACACACACACACACACACACACACACACACACACACACACACACACACACACACCAATATATATTTCTCTGAGCACAGCAATTTTGCACACTATAATTAAACTAGAACCTTAAAACTATATGACAATCCCAGTATTTATTATAGACACACACACACAGGCACGCACATACACACACATGCATACCAACATGGCTGCCGGATAACTAGTTAAATGCCTGCTGTTGTGTTATGAAATGTAATGATTTTCCTCAGCTGAGAGTGACGCGCTCGCTTAACGCATGGCATTAAAACACAGCAATACCTGACACGTACATTACATTAAAGTGACTGTTGCACGAGGGAATTGTATCACCGTAACATTAGGCGGGCACTGTGACGCGTGGGGGGACGAAGAGATGCACGCAGTACGCACGCACTCTTGTAGAACATAGCCATCAGTGCCTTTATATTATTTTTCCTTTCGTTCTTTGCGTTACTGGCGGCAAATAGTGAATTCGGTAATAGCGTAAAAAAGATTGATACCTTAAATAATCGCTTTTCTTACTTTAATAAGCGCACAAGGCGAAGGAAATTTATAAGGAGAAAAAGAATTGTCCGTGGATGCTTCTATCTCATAATGAAGAAAGGATAACGAGAGATATAACTCATTTTAGTCTTTGTTTTAAGATTTTTAAGTGTGGAATAAGTGCGGAGTATTTTTTCGTTGACTCCCGAAGAAAAATACTAATAAGCAAGATAATCAAGTCTCATCACAATGTAGGGACGTGACGATGACGCGGAGACGAAACATTAAAAACGGAGAAAAATTAATAGCGAAGGAGGATAAAAATAAGGCTCCACTATTAAGTCTTATATCCCACCATTAAATATCCATCTCAATACGTCTTCCTCCACTCTGCCTTCCACTTCAGCGTGTGGGGTAGAGTGGAGAGCCGCAATGGGACACCTTGACAGCCTCACCAGCAGGAGTGTGGCCCAGACCTGCAAACTTTTCCACACTATCATAACAAGTTTTCATACGATGATGTAAACAGTGGGTGTGTTTGAAGGGTGTGTGTTTGGATCAGGGAGAGGGAATGTTTTGGCGCTGTGAGAGCTGATTGCGTGGTTGTAGTTGTGGTTGTGGTTGGTGATTCATTCCTTTGGTTCACGGGTCCTCAGTTCCATGGCCCGAATTCAGAAAAGCTTTGCTGTCTCACCACGATTATTTTCCAAGGAGACAGAGATGATATGTCAGGTTTTCTAGAGTGTTTATCCTGTTAATAATGTAGAAGTCTTGTTAATCAGTCACTACAACCGTAAAAACACCCTTAAAAATCCATGTAACTTCAACTAAAACTTTTGGAAAGTAGTGGAGGTGCGGCGCAGAAGTGTTTCAGAATATGGGGCTATATGTCTGACTGCACCCGCCTCCTTCCAATCTTGTATCTGCCGCCGATACCCGAACGCCTTTTTCTATATTCCAGTCTACCTGTAGTGAGTTCTGCCTACAGGAGGAACTCCATCCATTCTGCTGTTCATCAATTTTTGGGGGTATTCTGTTGTTGATGACAGATAGGGAAACTAAAGCATTTTGAATGAACTTACTAAGGTCACGTATGGTTGCTTTTCTGTCATCAAAATTTAGGAAGGTAAGATGTGTTGAGATTTCCATGTTGAAATATCCAGCCCTAGTGTTAATTTTGAGCATTTCCCTTGTTGATTAATATACAAAGATTCCCCTAAACGACAAACATGACATTTTACAATCATTTTCCCTATTTTTTCTTTAGCCCATCTTCCCCTCCCCACATGCCCTTGAAACTCACAGGTGAAGGTTAAAAAAAATCAGTACAGGGTCATTCTTTTCAAGCAGCATCCAAATTTTCGAACCCTGGAGACAAGAGTTACATATTCCTTTGTTTGGAGAGGACGCGAAGAGCAGCGTCGCGAAAAATGAGGCGACCAGACAGGGGGCGAAGATGAGGGAGGGAGAGAGGGAGAGAGAGAGAGAGAGAGAGAGAGAGAGAGAGAGAGAGAGAGAGAGAGAGAGAGAGAGAGAGAGAGAGAGAGAGAGAGAGAGAGAGGAAGGCAGAAAGGCAAGTAAAAAGAAAAATGGTGAAAGATTCAAGTGAAGGAAGAGCTATCTATATTGAAGCAGGTCAAGAGGATGCTGAGCAGGAGTAAGACATAAAGGTGTTGCATTGGAAGAGAGACTTAAATGCTAAAATGGGCAGCATCCAGCGACACTCAAAGCCTGGTATTTCTGGCGACTTGTCTTGCGCCAAATACAAAATGCAAACTCAAGAATTACACTCCATGTTCGGGAAAAGCCTGCTCCTACACACGCGCTTGCTGGTGGCGGGGTGGCATCAAAGGCAGTACAGGAGACACCAGGGGAGGTTTTAGGGAGGAAGAAAAATGTTAAAGAGAAGACTAACAAACTGGAGAGTACAATAAGTGTCGCAAGAGAAAAAAGAAAGTTTAGAAAAGCTCTTGGACTCATTAAATAAAAAAATAAAAAAACAAGGCATTAGCTGAGCAGAAGAAAGAAAGCAAGCATTCATCATCTTTAACCCTTTGATTGCTTTGGCTTCTTTGGCTTAACAGAATGTTCATGTGTGAGTTTAGACTTTTATTTTGAAAGGCGGCAGATAGCAGTAAGACTCATTGAGCAGTGAAGCTTTGAAGTAGCTTTAGTTATACTTTCCTCAGTGATATCGTGTAAGGTTACTCGATTGTCAAGTGTCGTCTGGTTATTAGCTTTGAAAGGGTTAAAAGTAAGGTAAAGGTTTGGAGTATTACAGAAATAAGATAAACAGTTTAACGAAATCATACAAGATCCTTGAAATGTTACAATTCTTTCAACAAACAAGAGACAGATGTGCTTATTGAAAATTATTCAAAGACGATAGACAAGTAAAACTCAAAAAGAAAAGAGAATTCACCAAATAACTAAACAATCAAAAAGAGGAACGTCTGCAGGGAAAACAGGGAAGTAATCAATCAAAACAAGAATGGCGGGGAGACATCAGACATGAGGGGCTGGAAATTAGAAGACTTGATGGAAATGAACCTTGGAATTCCATTTTACCGATTCTCTGCACCTTGAGGGATTGAAGGATTTTATAGTTAATTTCTTCTCTTTTAGTCAATTACGTAGTTGAGGAAGAATCAGTCAGTACTTTGCCGGAGAGAAGAACCAAACAGTGAAGCTTATATGCGTCCTTCTTATTCTACAGACAAGCGTTAATTCATGCAGTAGACAGTCTTGCTTAACGAATAATTAGAACGTAAGAAGTTAAAACATTCAATATACTTTAGTAGCAATTATTTCAATTTTTCATTTAGCAGAATTTTTATTTCAGTAAATTGATTCTACAAACTATCAAGCACGGACACACACACACACACACACACACACACACACACACACACACACACACACACACACACACACACACACACACACACACACACACACACACACACACACACACACACACACACACACACACACACACACACACACACACACACACACACACACACATTCAATCAGTCACCTTTAATACCTGCACTAATTACGCTGAATTGCAATGCTCGTAGGTAAGCTGCATATTTACTCTCGGCTCTCCTTTTTATCTCATTTCCAGGTAATCGAGTTTCCAATCCTCTGTTGAGTCTAGGAGTGGCTGCGTCATTAGAACAGGAGGGCAAAGTATGGCCTAATATGTGTACAAGGTTGTAGATTATCCGCTGAGTATCCACAGAAATGTACTAATTTGCTTACAACTAATGATGCAATGCTTTCAGTGGCAGCGGGATAGAAGAGAGAGAGAGAGAGAGAGAGAGAGAGAGAGAGAGAGAGAGAGAGAGAGAGAGAGAGAGAGAGAGAGAGAGAGAGAGAGAGAGAGAGAGAGAGAGAGAGAGAGAGAGAGAGAGAGAGAGAGAGAGAGAGAGAGAGAGAGAGAGAGAGAGAGAGAGAGAGAGAGAGAGAGAGAGAGAGAGAGAGAGAGAGAGAGAGAGAGAGAGAGAGAGAGAGAGAGAGAGAGAGAGAGAGAGAGAGAGAGAGAGAGAGAGAGAGAGAGAGAGAGAGAGAGAGAGAGAGAGAGAGAGAGAGAGAGAGAGAGAGAGAGAGAGAGAGAGAGAGAGAGAGAGAGAGAGAGAGAGAGAGAGAGAGAGAGAGAGAGAGAGAGAGAGAGAGAGAGAGAGAGAGAGAGAGAGAGAGAGAGAGAGAGAGAGACAGAGAGAGAGAGATAGACAGAGAGAGAGAGAGAGAGAGAGAGAGAGAGAGAGAGAGAGAGAGAGAGAGAGAGAGAGAGAGAGAGAGAGAGAGAGAGAGAGAGAGAGAGAGAGAGAGAGAGGAGGGAGTAGGGGGAAATGATGTGATAGAATTCGTGTTAACAAGCAGTGGATTTTAAAGATTAAAAAGGATTTCAAACAATAATCCTTTAGATCCTTACTAGAATTACACCACGCTACACTAACTCTGGTATTAGAGATAAAATAACTATAGAACTGGAGAAAGTGGTAATAAGTATAGGAGGAAGTAAGAAGTGATAGGATTCATATAAACTAGGACTGGATATTAAAGATTGCACAGGATTTCAAACAATATTCCCTTAGATCCTTACTAGAATTTCACCACACTACACTAACTCTGGTTTTAGAGATAAACTAACCATAGTACAGAAGGTAAAAAGAAATATAGGAGGAAGAAAAAAGTATAGAAGGGTAAGAGTGTAATCTCCAGGTAGTATTGCTGATATGGATCGTGTAGATGCGCGCTAGGGTGGTAATATGGATGAGTGGAGGCGAACGTACAGTGGTGGGGATAGAAGGACTGCATTAGTAAACATTTCATTGCCTAATATTTATTTTTACAGGTTCTACTGAGAGATAAATGGATTTTGAAGGACCTTGTGTGACTATAGTAACGGTGTAACAATTATCTCCAGTGCGCAAACGCCAATGAGAACCGGACTATTCATTTGTGATCTTATGAAAATGAGAGAGCAAAGCGTTTAATAATATGAAATGAAGTACTTTCCTCTCATATCATATAAATACACCACTGCCAAGCGTCGTTTAAGTAAAAGAACAACCTCATATTCCCCTTTAAAGTACATGAACTGATTGAGTCTCCCTGGGATATAAAGAAAGAATAAAAAGTATCAAATATCGTTCTCTGAAACATTCAAACCCCACATAGCATTCGATTCAAGAAAGGACAAGAAAGGCAATCCTCTTTACGTAAGGAAGCTCTACTTGCATAAGGTTTAACTTCTTACACCAGAACGGCTTTATTGCATTTTTTCTCCAGCAGCCATAAATTTGTCAAGCATCAAAGGGAAAAAGAAAGAACGTGGGAGGAAAGAGGGGAGAGGAGAAGGGGAGGAGGGGAGAGGGAGCATGAGGGAAGGAAGGAAGGGAAGAAGGAAGAGGAGATAAATGGAGATAAAGCAGGTGAGAGAATGACAGGAACGACTAAGATGGGTGAGTAGAGAGAGAGAGAGAGAGAGAGAGAGAGAGAGAGAGAGAGAGAGAGAGAGAGAGAGAGAGAGAGAGAGAGAGAGAGAGAAAAAAAAAATTAAATTAGTAAAAACGATAAGAAATTATTAGTATTTATCCTTCAAACATATTAACACATTAATATATTCAACTCACTTCATTAATTCCTTCATTTCTTAAACTTATTTCCTCCCAGATCGTTCAATCCACTTGCAATGATAATAATAATAATCTGTTCACCTCATTTATCATTTATTTACTCATTTTTCCCCTTCTGTATCTTTCTTTTCTTCGTGTTTCTCACCCATTTATTCTCGATCACCTCCCCTTTCTTCCTGCACCTCCCCCACCAGTTCCCAGCCTCACACTCTCTTTCTCTCCTTCATTCCTTCCATCCCATAATCCTTCTACCAAATCTCCTGGGGAAATTTTATAATCCCTCGAAGATAAATCCCCTTTTGCCTTGGAAACTGAACTGAGGGAGAGAGGGAGGAAGGGAGAAAGAGAGACTGTGGAAAGAAGGGATAGTAGAGGAAAAGGAGAAGGAAGGAAAAGTGTAGTGAGGTGGACGAAAGAAAATGGAGAGACGGGGCTAGGAAATGTTAAGTGGATGCGGAAGATGAAGTGGAGGGAAAAAGGAAGGAAGAATTAGTTTAGGTGGAGGTGGAAATATGTAGAAAAGGGAAAGGGTATGGGTGTTAATGGAAGGGCAAAACAAGGAATATGATTTATAGCAAGCTAAGAAAAAAATGGAAAGGAAAGTGAAGAATACATATGAAAATTGGGATTATTTTTACGGAAGAATTAACAAAAAGATAAATGAAAGGATATTAAAGAAAACTAAGGGAAAGGAAAGAACAGGTAGGAGGATAGCGTTATGACTGCGTAGGGAAGGGAAGAGGGAAAAGAAGCAATTAGATGAGAAAGAAGAAAAAAAATTATGTAACACTAACGTAAACACACAAAGTCCATTTCCTGGAGAGAGAAAAGTGTGTTCTCAGAAGGAGGAAAAAAAAAAAAACTGAACCTGGGAAATACAAGAAAAAAAAAGTAAACGTCAAAATTGGAAGACTTGTTTAGAAATGGGGAATGAAAATTAGAAACATTAAATATGACAAACTTTGAAAAAATCTGAAATAATAGGAGTGGACAGAATATAATGTTAAATAAGGTATTCAAAACAGAAATAGTATAAAACGTGGAAAGGAATTGGGAAGATAAAATATAACCTTGGGGGAGAAAATAAAAAAAAAATATCGACATCATTCTTATTCTTACATAAATATTGCGCCCATAACTCAGAGAAATAGATATATGGCTGTTATTCATGTAAAAAAATAAATGAATAAATAAACGAAAATCTATCAACACTGGCATTCGCTAACCACACTTCCTTTATTCCTTTATTTACAACCCACCATATATTTCATTTAAAAAAAAAACATAATTACTGAAATTCTATGGTATTTCCTCTTCTTTTATTTCACAAACCAACTTTTATTTCATCCACGTAAAACAAAAAATAAACCTTAATTGCTGTTATTCTTTCACCTTTCCCCTCCTTCACCCGTCCATGCCAGAGATCTAACCCCATACACTCTCTCTCTCTCTCTCTCTCTCTCTCTCTCTCTCTCTCTCTCTCTCTCTCTCTCTCTCTCTCTCTCTCTCTCTTGGCCCTTAATATTCCAGGCAAGGCATTAGAAGGCGGAAAGGGCTGCGGCTGGTCAAAGGTCTCTCCCTCCCGTGCTGAGTCAGGTCACGAGGTCACGATAGGAGGGTCAGGTCACGTTGGATCGCCACGTATCTTCCTGTCGTCTAATGATTCTTGTGTACTATCGTCCTCTTTGTAGTAAATCTCTCTCTCTCTCTCTCTCTCTCTCTCTCTCTCTCTCTCTCTCTCTCTCTCTCTCTCTCTCTCTCTCTCTCTCTTATTTATTTATTTTTCCTACCACGTTGCTGTTTTTTTCAGTTGTCAGTGTTTTTTCATGCTTTTACATTTTTTTGTGGGGGAATAAATATATATATATATATATATATATATATATATATATATATATATATATATATATATATATATATATATATATATATATATATATATATATTTTTTTTTTTTTTTTTTTTTTTTTTTTTTAATCATTAGTATATGTATTTTTTCTCTTTTCTTGAAGGAATGAAAAGAACGGGTTTCTGCTTATTTGTTTCCCGGGTCTCTCTCTCTCTCTCTCTCTCTCTCTCTCTCTCTCTCTCTCTCTCTCTCTCTCTCTCTCTCTCTCTCTCTCTCTCTCTCTCTCTCTCTCTCTCTCTCTCTCTCTCTCTCTCTCTCTCTCTCTCTCTCTGTCCTCACCTTGTGGTCTCGTGTAATTTTGATCTCACGCAATCTCGGTCTCTTAACAAGTTCGTCCTCCTGCCAACTCAAGCAATTTCGGCGCCATCAACAGTTGGGAAAGTCCGACTTCTAAGGGCCAAGCCTCCCCTTCCCTCCTTTCCCCCAATTTCCTCCCTCCCTTTCCCTCCCCATTGACACTCCGATCTGCAAAGTTGGGTCAGCAGTGAATTTGCTTTCTACTTTACACTTTAGATTGATTACTTATATTATTCCTTTAGATTGATTACTTATATTATTCCTGTTCTGTACGTGAGGAAGGCTGGACAAGAGTACAAAAAATTAGGGAGTTAAGTCTGTCATTTTCCTGCGACTAAATATAAAGTTGATTTCTTCTTATCTTTCTTTTCCCATAGGTGGTGCTGGCTGGGTGACCTGCTTCTCCTGGACCAGGTAAATGTACGTGGTTTTATTTATATATCTTTTAATTCTCATTTCTCTTTTTTGATGAGGTGTGAAGTTATGCGGTTGGGTTGGGTTTTTATTATTGGTGTTCTTTTTTCTTTTTTGTGTGTGTGTTAACAGTGTGTACTACTGGTGGTGGTGGTGGTGGTGGTGGTGATGGTAGTAGTAGTAGTAGTAGTAGTAGTTGTAGTTGTAGTAGTAGTAGTAGTAGTGGTAGTGGTAGAGATGGGAGTACCAATAAAATTATATGCAAGGTACGTAGTAGATGGAAGAAAATGCTACACACACACACACACACACACACACACACACACACACACACACACACACACACACACACACACACACACTCCTCTCCCTTCCCCATACCACACATACACACACAACTACCTTCCCTGCCTCCCTCCTCACCCCCCTCCCCTCCCTTTGCTTCCCCCTCACCACACACACGCAGAGTTTCCGTCCGCACGGTGTTCAAGTTTATTCACTTAATTTCCTTGTGTAAAGTCAATTTCCTCCCGTGATGACCATTGTTTTCTGGTAGCGAACTTTTGCCTGTGAGATTTTCCACTCGTCTTATTTCTTGTTTCGCTATTTTTCCTTCCTTTTTTGCTGTATTTTTCTCCCTCATCTCGTTTTTTCGCACGTCACGTCACGGCGTTTTTCATCAGGGAAATTAAAGTAAGTTTTCAAACAGACAGACGGATGAAGGATAAAAGAAAAACAGACAGTTATGGATAGACGGACGATGCGGTGGAAGGATTTCATTAGGTGAATTAAATGAAATAAGTTTCCGAGAGAGAGAGAGAGAGAGAGAGAGAGAGAGAGAGAGAGAGAGAGAGAGAGAGAGAGAGAAGCACAATGACAACCAGAGAAACAGACATGATACAATAAAAAAAAAATATCATAACAATTTGTAGAACCATAACAAAAAAAAGGTTATTCAAAGTTAAAAGGTAAACAGAAAGACAAACAGTATAATGCCACACCAGAACATGAATAAATATCAGAACCTTGAAAAAAAAACATAAAAAAAAATCAAGAAAATCAGTGAATAAATAAAAACGCATCTTATTGAATCAGAGAAAAGAAGAATTACAATGGAACCTTAATACAGATCAGCGTCCTTCATGAAAACGGAGAGCATCTTGAAGGCCAAACTATATTAGATTAGGAGACCAATGGCGAGGCATTCTGAGCTTGTTTATCATCCTGCCATTCCGACCAAACCTGTATTAGAAACCGGTGAGGAGCACAAAAGCGTGGCTGGTCAGCTTGAGGAGGAGGAGGAGGAGGAGGAGGAGGAGGAGGAGGAGGAGGAAGAAGAGGAGGAGGAGGAGGGGAAGGAGGAGAGGAAGGATGGACAAACAAGTCAATCATTTGTAAAGACGAGATTACCAACTGACCTTCATATAGATACGTCCTTGGTGGAATCAGAGGGGGAGGAGGAGGAGGAGGAGGAGGAGGAGGAATGAAAGGAAGCTGACGTGTGTGGAGGTAGGAATATATGGCGAAAGATGAAGCATTGCAAAACATAAAGAGTTCCTGGCTTATGGATTTCTATAGGGTTGTCTCTCAAACCTTATGGAGGAGGAGGAGGAGGAGGAGGAGGAGGAGGAGATAAAGAAAAGAGGGAGAGACACGACGAAACACAAAAGACTTCCTAGACTTACTGGCATCGAAAATGGAGAAAAGAGGAGAGAATGAAGGAAAGAGAATGATGAAGGAAAAGAGAGATAGAAGAGAAGGGGGAGGACGAGGAGGAGGAAGAGGAGAGAATGAAAGAGAATGATGAAGGGTAGGAGGGGAAGAGAGAAGGAGGGGAGGATGAGGGAGAGGAGGAGGAGGAGGAGGAGGAGGAGGAGGAGGAGACTGAGCAGATGTAAGCCTAATTGTTCCCCTAATTGTCTTGTTGATTGAAAAATGGTGAAACATATGTTCGTATTATTATTATTATTATTATTATTATTATTATTATTATTATTATTATTATTATTATTATCTTTTATCAGGACGAAGAATTAATCCCGTTTCGCCGCTCATTGTTGTTCTTGAGACAAAAGCTCGCTGGATCTGTGCTGATCATTGTGTAACTGTGACTGATGCAATACCCAAGTTTTTGTTGATTTCTTTTCCCCTTTTCTTTTTTGTATATTCGTGTTTTCTATCGAACTTCTGGTGTTATGAGTTTGTATTAGCGTTGTTGTTATTACAAATTGTAGTAGCAGTAGTAGTAGTTGTAGTAGTAGTAGTAGTAGTAGTAGTAGTAGTAGTAGTAGTAGTAGTAGTAAGTAGTAGTAGTAGTAGTAGTAGTTGTTGTTTTTGTTTTAGTAGAAGCAGTCGTGGTAGTAAATCTCTCTCTCTCTCTCTCTCTCTCTCTCTCTCTCTCTCTCTCTCTCTCTCTCTCTCTCTCTCTCTCTCTCTCTCTCTCTCTCTCTCTCTCTCTCTCTCTCTCACTGCCTTTTCCTTTTACCATGTTATTTTCTAGCTGTGATAGTAGTAGTAGTAGTAGTAGTAGGAGTATTATTATTATTAGTAGTAGTAATAGTAGTAGTAGTAGTAGTAGTAGTAGTAGTAGCAGCAGCAGTAGTAGTAGTAGCAACAGTAAAAAGGGTACAAGTAATCTTATGCTGGTGGTGATGTTGCTGCTAATGATGTTTCGATAATTACTATTCTTGTTAATATTCTTAGCAGCAGCAGTAGCGGCACAAACAGTCACCACAGCCACCGCGGCAGCCCAGCAGTGGCAGTAACGAGCATTAGAACACCGCAACACTTAAAGCCTTGCCTCGCCTCCCTTTGCCGTCTCGAGTTGCAGGAAGTAATTAAGAGTAGCAGACAAGGTAATCAGATCTTTTAAGCAGCGCAGGCACACCTTGATTTCCTCCCCACAGTCTTTGGAAAGTACCGGGAGTATTAATGTCTTCTTTTAGTTTTGTACGGTTTGTTTTTGTCTTCGTGTTCTTATTTTTTCTTCACTTATTTTTTTTTTCTGTTTCTCGGGTTCTTATTTTTCTTCTTTTGATAATGGTTTTGTTTGATTTCTTTTCACTTTTTTTTTTTATCGTGTAGCCGGATGCTTATTTTTATTTTCATTGTCGTCCTGTATTTTCTCTCTCTCTCTCTTTCGCATTCTTATTTTCTTCCCATTTTGATACTGGTTTTCTTTTTTATCTGTTTTCCCTATTCTTATCATGTACCAGTTCGTTTGTGTCTCTTAGGATAATTTTGTTTTTAATCTAAACTAGTCCATCTTTTCTACTTCCCTTTTATTTCCCTCACTTATCTTCTTCCTTTTCTTTTCCCTCTTACCACTTCCAGTTTTCCTCTATCTTCCCTTTGAGTTCCTACCATCATCATCTCCCTTTTTCTCTTCATTATTCCAGTCTTAGTAATTTCCCTTTTATCTTTCTCACCACATTTCTCCTCCTCCTCCGTTTCTCTTCCATTTCCCAATCCCTACCTATTCCCACTTCCCATTACTTGCCTCTCACCTCTTTCTAGTCTCTCACCCTTTCTTTTCCCTCTCTCTGTCCTAATTCATCGTTACTTACTGTTTCTCTTCTTCATCATCCCCTTCGTTTCCTCTTACTTTCAACCCTCCTCCCTTTCTTCTTGTCCCCTTTCCCCTTTGTCCTCCATCTCAGTGCCTCATCCTGCCCCTCCTCCCGCCCCTCCTCCCGCTCCTTCCCGCCTTCCCTCACGCCCTTCCTCACCGCGTTGTCCTGAAGACCGGATCTTAAGAGAGGAATTCGGGAAGAGGGTTAGACTTCAAGGCAAGAGATTAATGGTTGGATTTTCACTCCTTTCTGCCTCTCCCTCTCCCTCTCCTTCTCCCTCCCTCTCTCTCTCTCTCTCCCTCTCCCTCTCCCTCTCTTCGTCTTGCAGGTCCGTCCTCTTTTCCTCCCCTGAATGCACTTCACTTATTTTCTCATCCTCTCTCTCTCTCTCTCTCTCTCTCTCTCTCTCTCTCTCTCTCTCTCTCTCTCTCTCTCTCTCTCTCTCTCTCTCTCTCTCTCTCTCTCTCTCTCTCTCTCTCTCTCTCTTTCAGTGGCTGCCCATTATAATCTCATTGAACCGCCGGAAGTCATCAAAAGTGTAAGTTATTCATTTACATCTTCATTACCTTCACTTTAAAGTCAATCTTGTGTGGCTGGAGATTGAAGTCCATTGAAGGGTGTTGTAGCGTGACGAATTGACTCTCTCTCTCTCTCTCTCTCTCTCTCTCTCTCTCTCTCTCTCTCTCTCTCTCTCTCTCTCTCTCTCTCTCTCTCTCTCTCTCTCTCTCTCGCTCGCTCGCTCTTTTCTCAGTGCACAGGTATTTAGTGAAAAGGGACTGAAAATGTGATTATAATAGTAGTAGTGGTGGTGGTTGTGGTGGTGGTAGTGGTAGTAGTAGTAGTAGTAGTAGCAGTAGTAGCAGTAGCAGTAGTAGTAGTAGTCGTAGTGGTGGTGGTGGTGGTGGTGGTGGTGGTGGTAGTAGTAGTAGTAGTAGTAGTAGTAGTAGTAGTAGTAGTAGTAGCAGTAGTAGTAGTAGTAGTCGTAGTGGTGGTGATGGTGGTGGTAGTAGTAGTAGTAGTAATAATAGTCGTATTTGTTGTTAATTATAATTGTTTCAGTAATCGTATGAGTAGAAAGCAGTTATTATAGTTAATTCAAGCGTTAAATTGATATTTTGTTCATTATCACGCCTTTTCTTCAAAATGAGTAAAACTCAGAACTTTTATGAAGAAACAAGCGACGAATATAATCAAATATTTTACTTTTCAATAATGAATGAAGGAAAAAATGTTTTGCGTTCAAATGAAAATACAGTACAAGAATTAAAGGAAACTAAATAGAATTCCCTTCATTAAAACGTAACAGTACTCTGTAAAGAATTTTAATATAAAAGTAATATTAAAAAAAAAATGTCTTCATACCTTATATTCAAATTTAATGTAGTAAATTTGTATTCAAGCTCTGAAACTCCTTGCCTTCTTCTGTACGAGTATTTCCTCCTGGCCATGACTTAAACTCTCTCAACAGGGATATTACGAAACACTTAACGCAATTATGAACTGACTCGTTAAGGTACTGTCACTTCCAATGACCTCTTTTTTAAAGTTTTTAATCGTCCTTGACCAGAATCCCTCTTACTGGGGAAAAAAAGTAATTAAAGTAATTAACAGTAGCAGGAAACGTATTAGATTCAAAGTAAGAAGACCAGCACCATTGTTACGGAATAACAAGAAAGTGCTGAGTGATACAAGGACCTGATTGAGTCCGTGGGTCGATAGATAACAAAGGCGATAGGTGGCAGACGAGTGAAGGAGAGTTCAAATGAGAAGATGAAAACCCGAGAGTAACTGTAGATTAGGTGGAAAAGTTTAAAGTCACGTGTATGAGTAGGAGTGTGTGGCACTGGAGTGTGAAGGAGTGACAGCGATGGTGTGGGAGTGAAAACGAATGATACTAAAGTGAAAGTGATATGTGCAGTAGTTCAATTTGTGACTCTAAGTGTGAACATGATGGTTGTAACTGTGGAAGTTATGAATATGGAAGTTAAAGTGATGAGAGTAGGAGCGAAATTAACGAATGAATGAGTGTAGTGAATGAATGAGTGTAGGAGCGAAATTAACGAATGAATAACAGTGATACGTTCAGGAGTGAAAGTAATGGCTGTACCAAAAAATTATGAGTGTAGGAGTGAAAATTATTGATATAGATGCAATGAAAATGATAAATATACTCTGAAATATAAGTCACAAATACAGCATTGAAAAATACATACAGGTGTCATATTGATGGCTATAGGTATGAAAGAAATAGCTATCGGGTAAGAAGCGTAAGACAGACAGACAGACAGATAGACAGACAGATAAACAGGCAGACAGACAGATGGATAGAGGAGGGAAAGGACAGGTGTAGGTAATATTTCAAAAAGACAAGAGACAGAAAGACGGAATTCGCCCGATGATTCTCCTTTGTGTTTTGTAATGAAGGCGTCGAGGGACATATTACCTGTGTGTGTGTGTGTGTGTGTGTGTGTGTGTGTGTGTGTGTGTGTGTGTGTGTGTGTGTGCGTTTGTCTTGGCGCATAATGGATTTCAATAATGGTGTCAAATCCGTCAGAGTGATGAGTGATGAGAGAGAGAGAGAGAGAGAGAGAGAGAGAGAGAGAGAGAGAGAGAGAGAGAGAGAGAGAGAGAGAGAGAGAGAGAGAGAGAGAGAGTCGGTGTCGATCGGTGAATTGGTCTGGAAAATTACCGAAAAATAGTTGCGTGAAAAAGAAGAAGGAAGAAGAATAGATGAGAGCGAAAGTTGCGAGAAAAAAGAAAGGAGAAGGAAAAAGAGAGATTAAGAACGAGAAGGAGGAAGAAAGAAGGAAAGGAAAGAGGAGAAGAACAACAGATAAACGTAGGGAGTAAAGAAGGATAGAAATTAGATCGAAATTTAGTCTCCGTCTTAAATTTACGAAAAAGGTTCCGATTACACCAGCATCCTTTTCCTCCTCCTCCTTCTCCTCCACTTCCCTCTCCTTCTACTCCTCCTTCTTCCACTCCTTCCTTTCCCCTTTCATCAGTGTATAGTATCATTTTCTTCCCGCTTTTCTTCCTTTTTCGCTTTTCTTTTCTCTCTTCTCACTTTCCTGCTTCATTTTTTTTCTCGTTTTTTCACTTCTACGTTCCCTTTCTTTTTTTTCGCGTTTCTTTCCTCTCGTTTACCTACTTTCTTTTTGTACTGTTTTATTTCCATTTTTTCGTTGCTTCGCTTCTTCATTCCCTTTCTCTTTTTCCCTTTTTCGTTTTTCTTTCTTTTTTTCTTCCCACTTCCATCTTTTACTCTTTTTCAATTCCCTTTTGTTTCCTTCATTCACCTTCCCGTTATTTTTTTTTTCCTTTTTTTTTCACTCCATTTTTTACTTCTTTATTTTTTTCCCTTTTCCAATCACTTTTTTTTCCATTTTTCATCCCCTATCCTTCGTTTTCTTTCTTCCCTTTTTCTCTAATAAGTAAACAATCAGAGACGTCTCCCAGCCTGACCGCACGAAATCTTTGCGACCAATAGCAAGCTTCTGTGACATTTTGCGACGTTTTGATTGGCTGAGGCTGGGAAGGAAGGGCCGCCTCTTGACCTCCCGAACAGTGGCTCACAGTTTACGGGCTAATTCGCAACTGACCGGAGCCCGTTCGAATCCCGATTTAACGCGGTTGGGGGGCGGTAAGACAGAGAGAGAGAGAGAGAGAGAGAGAGAGAGAGAGAGAGAGAGAGAGAGAGAGAGAGAGAGGATAAATTACGAGTAAAATTTCGATTCCAAACGTGCGAATATAAATTTTTGTTTGTACGTCCGTCTCTCTCTCTCTCTCTCTCTCTCTCTCTCTCTCTCTCTCTCTCTCTCTCTCTCTCTCTCTCTCTCTCTCTCTGACACACACACACACACACACACACACCGCACCCCTATTTACACGACCAATTGTCCTCCTCGTCTCTCCCTCTCCCTCTCCTTTTCTCTCCAGGGCAGCAATCGCTCTTTGTGTCCCTTTAAAGTGTGACAGAGAAACGAGACAAATTTCTGTTTACTCTTGAAAATCTGGAGGCATGTTTGGCGAGTGCTGGAATCTGGCTGGAGAGAGAGAGAGAGAGAGAGAGAGAGAGAGAGAGAGAGAGAGAGAGAGAGAGAGACTTGGGGACACTGACAGCAAAGGACAGACGGGGAGTGTTTGTGCACGTGGTTGGGGACGAAAATTGGGAGGAAAAGACGGTAAATACTTGTAGCAATGGGAGGAATTGTTTGGATGTGAGAGATAAGATTGGAAGGTAAGATGCGATGTTTCGTAAAGAGATATATGATACGAGATGGTGTGTGTGTGGGGGGGGAGAGGGGGGTGAGAGGTGTATGTATGTCTGTGTGTATGTGCAAGATTTTGAAGGTAAGATACGATGTTATGTAAAGAGATATACGATACGGGATGGTGTATGTGTGTGTGTGTGTGTGGGAGGGGTGTATGTATGTGTGTGTATGTATAGGAATTCTAGTGAAATCTGCAAAGTGAATTGAAATAGATTAGCCTGAGTATAGAAATATGTATGTCTGCATGTATGTACGTATGTGTGAAGGTTCGTTATTCTATTAATGTAATGTCTTCGTTAGAGGAAAACTAGTAATTCCTACACACGAGTTTTAAAGGAAATGTAAGTCAAATTTCTTGAGATATAGAGATTTTAGGGAACTGGAAAGACTCGCATGACACAAAGTAATTATAAAAGAAAGAAGTTCCCAAGAAAGTAGCAACAGAAAACTCTCTCTCTCTCTCTCTCTCTCTCTCTCTCTCTCTCTCTCTCTCTCTCTCTCTCTCTCTCTCTCTCTCTCTCTCTCTCTCTCTCTCTCTCTCTCTCTCTCTCTCTACAGTGGTCCATTAATTATTAGAGTTACTTGTTGCATCTGCTAAAGGGAAGCTCAGAATTTCACTCCCAGGAAAAAAATGTACTCCAGTTACCTAGAAATCTACTCATTAATTGCCTCATTAGTGAAGTGGGTCTATTTTATGAGCGCGTGAGGGGACGGAGAGGAGGAGAATGAAGGCTGAAATGCTGGAGAAACAGGAGACCGAAGAGGAGGAGGACGAGCAATACAAAGGAATATACAAAGGAATTCCAAACAGCAACAGACCCTGAGGTCCTTACGAGGCTGTTTGAGTTACTATTCTACTCTTAATGGGAGAGACAGGGTAGCACAGGAAAAGGCTCCTCCCACCCTCCTCCCCCTCCATCTCTCCAACCAAAAATGGCAGGAAAAAATTCATTGGTACCGTGTTGTACAGAATTAACATGGAATTTGAGAGGAAAGTAAGAGATGATGTCTACTTCTACCACATATAATCTACATACAATCCTAATAATTGTGTCATCTGATGAGGCGCTTCCTTTACCTTAAATTTGGTTGAGTGAGATACATTTTTATTAGACGACTATAATGATGGGTTAGTTGCTCTGCAAGGACTCGATTCCTTTTACCAATACTGTTACAGGTCGGCAGTAAGTCGCCGAGGAACCTAGCCATCACAAAGGTCTCTTTAATCCGACTAATTTTCTTTGTTGTAAGGTAGTTGTTTTTCTTCCTTAATGAAATATTCCCACCATTAGATGACAGATAATGTGGAGTGAATGTGTTCGTTATTCAGACATGAACAATGACAACTGGGGATTAGTTTCTAGATACCTGTCAAGACGGGTTATAAATGAATCCACAGTATTTGAGTTAACGACGCTTAATGAAAGACAATTTCAGTTATTTATTACACGATTAAAAAAAAAAAAATTATTGGCTTCATTTCTTTGAAATGGCTTCCTTTTTGTTTTGAAGCCATTGTTTCTTGTAACATTTGTTTTGTTTGGTTGAATGTTAAGTAGAGTTCAGGACTCATAATTGTGAAACCCCTAACAATTTTGTAAAGCAAAGTACGAGGAGGAGGAGGAGGAGGAGGAGGAGGAGGAGGAGGAGGAGGAGGAGGAGGAGGAGGAGGAGGAGGAGGAGGAGGAGGAGGAGGAGGAGGAGGAGGAGGAGGAATACAAAGAAATACAAAGGAAAGCTAAACAGTAACAGACCTTTTGGTCCTTGCAAGGCTGTTTGGTAACTACTTCTAACTAGCTACTGGGAAGAGAGACGGGACAGCACAGCAGAAGGCTCCTCCCCACCCACCATTCCCTCCAGCTTGAGCTGGCGTGGAAATAGTTAGGAAAAGTAACATGCAATATGGAAAAACTGACATGGGATTTTCATAGAAAATTATGAAAGGATGTCCTACTATTCACTCTTCAGTGAAATCTTTATGCCTATATGAACACATTAATAACAAAATCGATTGTCTGTAATATATATATATATATATATATATATATATATATATATATATATATATATATATATATATATATATATATATATATATATATATATATATATATATATATATATATATATATATATATATATATATATATATATATATATATATATATATATATATATATATATACTGTATATATATATATTAATAAATGCAGAAGTTATAGTTGTGTGTAATTATTCGGACAAGAATAGAGCTTGTTGGGGATTAGCTTTCAAGTGTTTGTCTATTTTGTTTTTTTTAATGATTCAATAGAATTCCTGTTTACTATTTCTGAAGAAAGTTTATTCCAGATATTTACTGTGCGATTAAAAAAAAAAAGCTTGGCCTCAAGGGATTTAAAGCATTTGGGTATAATCTTGAATCCATTATTTCTTGTTAGGTTAGAATGATCAATGGTAAAATATTTATTAGCGTCAAGGTTACTATATCCTTTAAAATTTTTGAATACTTCAGTTAGGCCTCCTCTTATCCTGCGCTTCGTTAAGCTAAAAAGTTTTAGTTCTTCCAGTCGTTCTTCATACGGCTTATTACGCAATTTTGAAATAACTTTAATGACTCCGCTGTATCTTTTCTAGTTTTTCAATGTCTTTTTTGTAATACGGTCACTAGAACTGCACACAGTATTCCAGATGAGGGCGCACCAGTGAGTTATATAAAGCAAATATAACTTTTCTGATATAAATTCAAAGGCTCTTCCAATGAACCCTACTAATTTATTTGCCGTCTCTACTGTTTCTGTGTTGACTCGGCTTTAGATCTTTTGACACGACAACACCAAGATCTTTTTTCTTTTTCAACGCTTGACAGTGGCATATTATTCATTACATATCTCGCTTGAACATTATTCTTCCCGATGTGTAGAACGTTAGACTTTTCTATATTGAATCTCATCTGCCATTTTCTGCCCAGCTTGTTAGCTTATTGAGGCTACATTGTAGTTCCTGCCAGTGTGACGTTGACGTTACTTTACTCGTTATTTTGGTGTCGTCTGCGAATTTACTTATTTTGCAATTGATTCCTTCATCAATATCATTAATTAATATTATGAAAAGTACCGGTCCTAATACAGACAAAATCTTTAGGAAGGAGAAGGAGGAGGAGGAGAAGAAGGAAAGAAGAAGAAGAAGAAGAAGGTGAAGAAAGACAAAAAGAAGGAAAAGGAAAAGAGAAAGAAGAATAAGACTAAAAAAGAAGTCGAAGAAAAGAAAGCGACGTAGAAAAAAGACGTAGAAAAAAAGAAAAGAAAAGGCAGAGGAAGAAGAAGAAGAAGAAATAATAACAATGATAATAATAATAGTAACAATAATAATAATAATAATAATAATAATAATAATAATAATAATAATAATAATAATAATGAAGTAAAAAAAAACTAAAGAAGTGCAAGAAAACGAGGATGTGGAGGAAGAAGAGGAGGAGGACGAGAAGCAAGGATATGAAGTGAATATTTACTCTTTACTCAGTCTTCTCTCTCACCTAACTTTCATTAGCAACACTATTCTTCACCTTCACAATAGCAGATTAAGAAACACACACACACACACACACACACACACACACACACACACACACACACACACACACACACACACACACACACACACACACACACACACACACAGCAAGGCCTTCATTCGACTTACTCTATACTTCACACACACATACACACACACAATAACATCACCAACAACTACTTTACGGGCTCCATCTGACTCACCCTTGCCTTATTGTAAAACATGAATGTATAAGCATAACACGGTCTGCATAATTTTTGGTGAATAAATGCATGTGATGTAATTCCATGCGTGTAAAGGAATAGACTGCCTGCGTAGTGTGTGCTGGCGGTGGTTTTGCAATAGTTGTGGTGGTGGTGGTGGTGGTGGTGGTGGTGGTGGTGGCGGTAGTAGTAGTAGTAGTAGTAGTAGTAGTAGTAGTAGTAGTAGTAGTAGTAGTAGTAGTAGCAGCTGTTGTTGATATTGTATTTGTAGTTGTAGTTGTAGTTGCTGTAGCAGAGAGAGAGAGAGAGAGAGAGAGAGAGAGAGAGAGAGAGAGAGAGAGAGAGAGAGAGAGAGAATCAGACAGACAGGCAAACAGTAAGACAGGAAGAGATAGAGAAAGACAAACAAACAGAGAGAGACAGTAACATAGACAAAAAAAGTAAAAAAAATAAAAACCACTATTCCCTGCACACTTAATACATATAGCACCCCATAAGAGAATCACAAAGGAACACAAAAGACCCCGCAAGTACCAGATAATACTGCGTAGTGGAGGTGATGCAGGCTGCGGTAGCCGTGGTGGTGGTGGTGGTGGTGGTGAGGTGCAGGATGAGGCAGGACTAGAGGCAGGATCGTGCAGGCTCAGTGGGTGCTAGTGGCGAGGGGAATTTTTTGTATAATACCACGTCGTTCCACTTTTGTTACCTTTATGTACCTTTTTTATATACCCTTTTTTTCTGTTCCCCTGTGATGTATTGGTTCTCCAGTATTATTTTGTCAGTGATGCAAAACCCGCTGCTCGATTCCCCCCAAATTCTGATGGTGTATATTCTCTCTCTCTCTCTCTCTCTCTCTCTCTCTCTCTCTCTCTCTCTCTCTCTCTCTCTCTCTCTCTCTCTCTCTCTCTCTCTCTCTCTCTCTCTCTCTCTCTCGTGTTCGGTAAAAATTACAAGACAGAAATTTCTCTATCATACAGCAAGACTCGTTAGCATAATGTCGATACTGCGTAGATATGTCATATATTTTTCTTCCTATTACCAGCCGGCCAATGGAGAGAGAGAGAGAGAGAGAGAGAGAGAGAGAGAGAGAGAGAGAGAGAGAGAATGTGTGTCGTGAATATGTTTACAACAACTTACTTCATTTACATTTCCATATTTTGCCTTCCCATCACCTTTGTTTGGAGTGGAGTGGAGTGGAGTGGAGAGGAGAGGAGAGGAGAGGAGAGGAGAGAGGAGGAGAGAAGAGGAGAAGAGAGGAAAGGAGAGGAGGGAGAGTGACAGGAGAGTGGAGCGAGGTGACCTGCATAAAGGCGAGGGTTGGTGAGTGAGCGCATGCATAAAGAAGGACGGGGGAAGGGTCACTGCTCAACCTGGGAAATGAGTGACTGACTGAGTGACTGAGTGAGCGAGTAGATGGATAAGTGTGGGGATGGATAAATATGAGGTGTGAATATTGATGCGGGTTTTTTTTTTTTTCCTTTCTTTCTTTCTTTCTAGTTATCTTGGTATTTTCACTGCTATACGCTTAATTCGGTGAGGTGTTTCAATCTCTCTCTGTATTTTCGCGGTTATGTTCGTCATTTGGTAATAATACTGAGCTTTATTTTCTGTTTTTCTTACCTTTTTAAGTGCTATGATCGTAATTTATTGAGCTTTTTCACATATTTTTACTATTTTTTCATTGCTTTGGTCGTCATGTTGAAAAATGTTTGTCTCTTAAAATTCTCGCTAGTTGGCTGTTGCACCCATAAGTAGGTAAAGATAGGAAGGAACAGACCCTTTGTTATCCTGTCCTTACCTACCCATGTGTACACACTTTTTTGGTGAGCTTTTTCTATTTCTTCTATTTTTCTTGGTATTTCCACTGCTATAGTCGTCATTTACGAACATAAGAACATAAGAAATAAGGGAAGCTGCAAGAAGCTATCATTCCTACACGTGGAATGTATGAATGAATGATACCTACCTATTTAAACCTATCATCTCCATTCATAAATATGTCTAATCTTCTCTTAAAGCTCCCTAATGACTTAGGACTAACAACTTGATTACTGAGTTCGTTCCATTCATCTACCACTCTATTTGCGAACCAATCTCTTCATCAAATACTGGTAGATGAATGGAACTGACTCAGTAATCAAGTTGTTAGTGGTTAGTCATCAAGGAGCTTTAAGAAATTTACTTGCATTTATAACACTATGTACAAAATATTGCCTGCATGGACACACAGAAGAGACAACAGGACATCAATTTTGTCTTTTTCTAATATACAAAGATAATTAAGAGACCACTGGACAAAATCAGTGTCTGAAAAATTTCAAAATTATAATGAAGAAAAAAATGTTAATTATAAAAAGGTTAAGCATATACTTGAACATACTCATACTCTCAACATTGATCACGAAAAATACTACAGTGTGTGGATGAGTGTAAGTAGCTCCCTCTCTCATATCTGCACTACTTTTCCCTCTCTCTAAACACACTGCATGCTTAAATAGGTCAATGACTACCAGCTAAGTGCGTGGCGGTGTGTGTGTGTGTGTGTGTGTGTGTGTGTGTGTGTGTGTGTGTGTGTGTGTGTGTGTGTGTGTGTGTGTGTGTGTGTGTGTGTGAGAAGTTAGTGTGCGTGTGTGTGTGAATTTGTGTATGGATGAGTGGAAATCCAAGCTTCCCACACATACACACCTACACACACACAAAAAAAAAAATACACACACACACACACACACACACACACACACACACACACACACACACACACACACACACACACACACACACACACACACGCCTACGTACACCTACACACTCCACTTTACCAAGCTTAGAGTTATAAATGATCGAGTCATTAGGGAGGCGACTGCGGGAGGGCTTTCACCATCATTCTAGCTAGGACAGGACACACACACACACACACACACACACACACACACACACACACACACACACACACACACACACACACACACACACACACACTCAACATTCACTTTACTGGCATTGCATTTTCACGCCGGTTTGAACATATTGCAGGCTAACTTCCCTCCTACTTCACGTCAGCAGGCAAAAGTTAGCCTGGGGAGCGGCAGCGTCCCAGTGCTGAGGTGTATTAGCCCTGCCGCTGACTTATTCCTAGCATCAGCTGTGCGCCACGTCATCACCACGCCGTAACATCAGCACTGCGTCACTTCGCGAGGTTCGGTGCTGCTCTGTAGTTGCTGACGCTTTCATGCCGCCCTTTAGTTTTGTTCTTGTCTCCCCCCGTTCCCCCCCCCCCCGTCTCTCTCGCTTTAGAATATAAAGGTAAGGTGACCTGATACTTTCCTACTTAATTTATTCATGCGTAACCTTTAAAATAATAAGATGGACTCATTTTTCGACGTTTTTCCCTCATTAAAACAAGTATATTATTAAACATTCCATATGTAATCTGTACAAAATTGTGGTATAGAGATTTCAGGGCATTTTCTCTCATTAAAAAACAATCTTATTTTAAAACCACATTTATTTAAACCTAAAATTACCATGAAACTTCATCTCATTTCCTCCCCTGCTCATGGTTTCTTAACTTCCGTGTTTAGAGAGAGAAAGTGAGCGACAGGACCTAAGAAAGAAAAAAAAGTGAGATAACTCTAAGCCTGATGGATGAGGAAGCAAGTTTCCCATAATCCCCCAAAGAGGGACGATCAGCAGACCTCATCTCCTCGATGGATAGGCGATATAATGGCTACGTGATTCCCTTGACGGCAGGATACAGGAGTTTATGAAGGGCGCACTGAGCTGTCTGGAGGCGCCGCGATGCTTTGTGAGGGAAGGTAATGCCCGGCGCGGCCACGAGCATGCAGGGTGAAGGCTGGGTGATGTGGGAAGGTTTGCTTGGATGGTTGAATAGTCGCAGAGAGAGAGTGGAAAAGAGAGAGAGAGAGAGAGAGAGAGAGAGAGAGAGAGAGAGAGAGAGAGAGAGAGAGAGAGAGAGAGAGAGAACCTATGGATGCTTTTCTGTTCAAGGATATTAGCTTTATTCCCTCAATAAAATCGGTAAGTAGAGTAAAAAATTCAAGATCTCATGGCACAAAACCTGCAAATTTTGGACTGAATTGCACTATTGCTTGGAAGTTATTAATCTGAAGAACACAAAAGAGACAATAGGAAAAAAAGTATTATTGATAAACTAATTTCGCAAAATGTAAAACTTTCTCTTTGCTTAGCTCATGAAAATATAATGAAAAAAGTGAACAAACATGAAAGTAACGTTTTTAATGATTCCGGCGCAACATTTCTGTATATAAAAAATTTCTTGATAATTTTACCTCTGTTCACATTTTTCGCATAAAATATCTCGCTAGAATTTAATCATTGTCAGAATTTACTGTGTGTGTGTGTGTGTGTGTGTGTGTGTGTGTGTGTGTGTGTGTGTGTGTGTGTGTGTGTGTGTGTGTGTGTATGTGTGTGTGTATTTGGCTCCATGAACTTTTACGAAATTTTAAAAAACTTTGTATATTTACCTTTAATTCACATATATTTGAATGTTCGTTTAATATCCTCCCGTTCAGAAAAGTCATATACATTTAATTTCCAGAGAGAGAACCGAAGTAAAATACACAAATGAAATATTAAAATACAACAATAACCTCCGACTCCATAAAATCAATACCAGATCACATCCGAAAAGAACCATCGTCTCAGTCATGCAAGAAGGCGCCATTGGGGAAGCCTTACTAGCACCTTAATGGAGAATAAAGACCATCATCCTCATAGTCCCTGCAAAGATCTATATATTCTTCCCTTAGTTTTTTCCCCTCACGGTCAATTACCCTTTTCCTTCCTCTACTTCCCAAAATCTCTCTTGGCTCTCCCTCCCTCTCTTCCTCTTCCCTTCCCTCTCCTGCATCCCCTTCTTTCCCTGATCCGTTATTGTCCGCTGTGCATCTTCCATTGGGCGTGAGAAGGAGAAGGAAAAGAGAGAGAAAGAAGAGGACTAGAACCAGTAGGAGGAAAAGGAGGAGGAGGAGGTGGAGGACGAGGAGGACGTGTAGGAGGAGAAGGGAAAGTTCTTTTTCTCAGACATCCTTTATTTTTTCCTTGTTACAATAGTTCAGAGGGGGATTGAGGGTCGGTAGGGGCGTATGGGCGGCTAGACGAGCAAGATGGGTCGCGGATGATTACACCCACCAGTTTTATGAGTCTGGTGAATTACCATGAATATCTACTGGGGTTATATACAGCGGGGTCTTGAGTCGCCTAGCAGATGGCCTGGAGTCTTGCGTGGGTCTCTTATTACGTATATGGAGTTGTATGGGAGTGTATATTGATGGGTGGTGGTGTTTCTCTTCCTTTTTTAGCAATATTGGGAGTGGTAAGGTTTTAAATATGAATGATGGTGGGTTTTTGTTTCATTACCATATTTTTTTCTCTCTCTTTTTCTCTTTTTTTCGTTTTTTATCCTCACATTTTTTCCTCCCTTTGTCAAGCGTATTTTTTCCTCATTTTTGTCGCCGCATATTCGCCTTCCTCCCTCCCTCTCTCTTCACTTTATATTTCTCCCTTCCTTCCTCTCTTTATTATATGTTTTTCTTTCCTATATTCTCTTTATGCCTTTTCTTCCCTCTCTTCACAACGTATTTCCTCGCAATCTTCAATGTATAATTTTCTGTCTCATTTTTCCAGCATTTTTTTTTTCTTCACAGCATTTTTTTCCCCCTCCAATCATTTCGTTGTATATTTTTTTCCTCCCTTTCTCTCTTCACAACATATTTTTCATCCCTCTCACGCCAACACATGAGTCAATATCCGCCAAATCCTTATAGCCACAAGTGGATAAATATGAAATCCTTGTTGGCCAGTAATTACATATAAAAAATATAAAAAATAACAAATTTATCTTTTCCACAACGTGAAGAGCCTCGCGCCTGACACTAAATTTCATAGCGTATTAAAATCTTTTATTCGGACGGTAATTTTAACGAGATTTATATTCACTAATAAGAAGTCTAACGTCCTGCATTGTCCTTTGGTAATTTACTCACCTACTGTCCCTTCCACTTTGTCTTATTTACTTTCGTTTATTCTCCTTTCGTTGCGTTTTCTCCCGCTGGACTCATATTGCCATTATATCCAATGACTTTATGGTCGTTCTGTAATTACCGCCATTTAATTTATACCAGCGAGACCAGCGAGTCCTATTATCAATATAAAAGTTTGCTTGAATTATCCCGGAGTCGTGGCCGCGGCAGGGAGTGAGAGGGGAGTGTGACTGGGCCAGCGATGCACACACGCGCGTACTAACTTTGCTATCAGTTCCCTTACTATTTACAATTTTACTACCTGGCTATTACCTACCAGTTACAACTTCCAGACATGAATATTTGCTACTCTCTCTCATTTACTAACTTTGTGGATCTTATTTTTTTTTTTTCTTCTTCTTTCCTTTCTTTACGTGTTAAGGAGTCTGGTTAAAAGAACAGAAATCTTGCTCAACACAGTCCTCTCAAAAGGGTAATTGAAAAGGTTAAAAAAAATGCCAAGAATATTCATTGTCAGTTTTTTTTTATATGCGTAAAGGAGTTTCGTTAAGAGAGCAAAAAATTCTGAAAAAAAAAAAAATCGCTCAATATACCGCTCTCAGAAAGGGAATTATTAAAGGCTGCAAAAAGATGCCTCGAATATTGTCAGTTTCCTACATCCACACTTCCTACATGGTGTTTCGTGCACGGGTCTCTTGTCCAGGCGCTGGGTACGAGGTCAGAAATTTACTGAAAAGCCTCACATTAAGGTCAGGTTACCGGGTGGCCCAAACTTTCGCAAATAATAAGTCTAGAACAAGTTGCGTCCTCGGCCACCCAGCTGCGAGCCCCTACCCACCACCCTCTGCCTCCCCTTGCCCCCACCCCCTACCTTACCCACTCCCCTGTACTCACTTGCACTCGTGAACCCCTCAGCTTCCTAGCGGCGCAGGTTTCGACTACCGTGTTATGTATTTAAAAGGGTTATAAAAGGTTCGGCGAGAAACGTGAGATACAGGACGAGTCGACGGACAGTTTCCAGTTACCAGGATTTCAC
The DNA here is from genome assembly GCF_035594125.1 of Scylla paramamosain. Lineage (NCBI taxonomy): Eukaryota > Metazoa > Arthropoda > Malacostraca > Decapoda > Portunidae > Scylla > Scylla paramamosain. The sequence goes on from NC_087163.1 coordinate 19,454,081, forward strand.
GGCGTCAGAATCTGATTTCCGATATTTTAAGTTGCGATGTGAAAAACGGGAACTGAAAACGGCGACGGGTGACTTGAACAATTTCAAAGCGAATAGGTCTCCACTCTTAATGGAAGAAAAATACCCTATTGAAAACATAATTTAGAACGAATTTCCATATACGTAGCATAAATTTTGATTACAGCAGATGGACAGAATGAAATTTTCCTATTATGCACTCACATTTTTACTCATCAGTTGTTCCATGTTTTCTCTGATAGATCGCCACAACAGTCACGCCGTCCTGTGGCCTTGTCTTAGCGGCCAGATAGTCTTACGTGATTCCTTGTTTCCGGTCTCCAGACTTTCAACTTTTCACTTTTCAGCTTCGTACCTGAGCCCGACGGTGTCCTCGTGTCCTCGTTCCCTTCCCCTTTCACCTCCTCGCCTCACTTTATTGGCTTCTCGTAGACCTGCTGTATACAATAAACTTTAAGCCTTATCACAGCTGTCGGTTGAATTTTACTTTAAAATGAAGCAAGATCTCCTGCGCTCACCTACATGCAGCCTTATTGATTTTTTTATTAAGTGCGTACCTGTACAGCACGCTTTGATGGACGTAATAGATATACAGTGAGCTAAGTATTAAAAGTGTACCTTGAAAAGCAAGTACACACACACACACACACACACACACACACACACACACACACACACACACACACACACACACACACACACACACACACACACACACACACACACACACACAAAAGCATTATTGCATCCTCAATTGCACAAGAACATTAAGAAAAGGAAAGGAAATTAATGGAGAACGTGAAAAGGATAGGCGTATTGAGTAATGAAATGCGGCCTTTTTGAACAGTAGACTTTCACATATTGGATTTTTCAGACTGCGAGGAAACAAAGAGACACGAGAAAAAACAAGTAACAGTGACATTTTACCCCTATGGATATTAATGATGCTTTCGACTATATATGAACTTGTCTATAGTATTTCTTGAAGTGGTTGAATAATTCTATCATTGCAGCTAAATCTTCGCATCTGTGGAGTGTTATTCATGAGTTGCCACGTGAGGAGTCTCTATAGTGGGACTTGTAAGGCGCCTCACTTATAACATGAGTGCTGGGAGAGATCAAGACGCTGAGGAAAGAAAAATCTATACATACTGAATACAGAAAAATAAACCGAGTGACGTACAAAAGACGGACCATTAGAAAGTGAAGCTGGTCTGCTAAACTTGTGGTATTGGTAAATATTAATAAATGCAAATATGTTTTGAAAGTAAGAATATTTATGCATGATATCCGAGAAGAAGCATAATGGAGAAGAAGAGAAAGTCACACCACTTTTAAAAGATAAGAGTCAGTTCACTTGAAATAGAAATAAATATGAAAGAATGAAAGGAATAGAATCTTTTCTCTCAGCGGCGGAGAACTGTGAGGAAAACCACAAAAAATCCTAAGATGAAAGAGCGACGAGGCACGACCACGTAAACTGTTTTCCTAGAATGTAATTAGCTGATTACGTTTCACACACACACACACACACTCTCTCTCTCTCTCTCTCTCTCTCTCTCTCTCTCTCTCTCTCTCTCTCTCTCTCTCTCTCTCTCTCTCTCTCTCTCTCTCTCTCTCTCTCTCTCTCTCTCTCTCTCTCTCTCTCTGGAAAGGATAAAAGATAATAATCACAAAATCCTCAACGTTCTTCTCTTGCAAAATTAAGCGAAATTAAATCAACACCTTGAGAGAAAGAGAGAGAAAAAAAGACACGAAATAGCACTTAAAATGTCATTATACTTTGGGGTTATGACATTATTTTTTGTATTCTTAATCTCTCTCTCTCTCTCTCTCTCTCTCTCTCTCTCTCTCTCTCTCTCTCTCTCTCTCTCTCTCTCTCTCTCTCTCTCTCTCTCTCTCTCTCTCTCTCTCTCTCTCTCTCTCTCTCTCTCTCTCTGTCTTGCTCCCTGTGTAATCGTGTGCGTGTATATGCGTGCGTGTGCGTGCGTGTGTGTGCGTGCCTGCCGTCAAGGAGGCCGCGAGGATTTCACAAACGGGCCTCGTATGTAAACACAGAGGAACAAAACTGCCCTAAGAATGTGCGCCAAGGCGACACACTCCCTCGTTTACATAATCGCCATATATAAGAGTCAGAGATGAACGAGATAAGAGGATAAGGGTTGATGAAGAAAAGTTATTATGCACAGAGATGGGAATGGCTGGGATGAGAGGCAGAGAGAGAGAGAGAGAGAGAGAGAGAGAGAGAGAGAGAGAGAGAGAGAGAGAGAGAGAGAGAGAGAGAGAGAGTCTGGTCTAATTCTACACGAGTGCTGGATGTTGGTTGAAGAGGCTTGTGGCTTCAAGTTTTAATTGATCTCTTAAATAGACGAGTAAATATTGGAGCAGAAGAAGAAGAAAGAAAGGAGAAGCGAAGGAGTTATGGAGTTAGAAATTTGCCAGACATATTTGGCTTTAAAGAAATGACAGTACAAAATGGAGAGAAAATGTACCTATTCAGAGAGAGAGAGAGAGAGAGAGAGAGAGAGTGGGGGGGTGGGGCATTACAGTCAGCGGTACTAGTGTCTCACTTACTCGCCTCCAAAGTGACGGAGGAACTATTGCTCAAAATCCTCATCCAATTTTTTTCATATCATCGGTTATGACAGGTAATTTTGTGTGCCCCTTCTGCTTCCCTGCCAAGGACGCGGCTCTCCTATGAGGGTGCTGAAGGGTGCGTGTGCAGGAAGGCAAGGAGGAGCAGGAGGAGGACGACGAGAAGGAGGAGGAGGAGGAGGAGGAGGGGAGGAAAAATGATAAGCGACATATAATCAAGCACGCAAGAAGAGTGAGATTATTGAAAAATACAAAAAAAAAAAAAGCTATTTCTTATGTAAAATTTTAAGATATTCAGCAGATAAACTAAAAGAAACAGAAGAACTTTTTTTTTCATAACCAGCACTTAGAGAAATGCAAATATGAAAACAAAAAAGAAAATTATATTTGTTCTTATGGAAATGCGAACTTTTTTCTTTTCTTTTTTTTTAGGTCAGGATGGGGGCGGGAGAGGGAAACTTTATATTGATATGTATTAGGATAAGCAAAACTTCGAACAGAAACTAAAGGCAAGTTATTCGATATTCCAGTGAGTGGATTCCAGTGTATGTACGCAACCTCCAGATGAAACCAAACTTTAACTTGGAGGACAAAAATAATACAGGCATTGAAGAGGAGGAGGAGGACGAGGAGGAGGAGGAGGAGGAGGAGGAGGAGGAGGAGGAGGAGGAGGAGGAGGAGGAGGAGGAGGAGGAGGACGAGGAGGAGGACGACGACGAGGAGGAGGAGGAGGAGAAGGACGACGAGGAGGAGGAGGAGGAAGAGGAGGAGGAGGAGAACGAGGAGGACGAGGACGAGGACGAGGACAAAAAGGAGGAGGAGGAGGAGGAGGAGGAAGTAATGAAGAAGAAATCATGCTTTTCTCAAACAGTTCAGACTACTATGGATACTATTTTAAGAGAGAGAGAGAGAGAGAGAGAGAGAGAGAGAGAGAGAGAGAGAGAGAGAGAGAGAGAGAGAGAGAGAGAGAGAGAGAGAGAGAGTCATCAAGCTCACCAGAATCATTAAAACCACCACCCGTGTCACTGATTTGTTTGGGTTTGGGTGCTGATCCCCTCAATAAGGGCCACGTGCTGGTGCTCTTCCTCCTCCTCCTCCTCCTCCTCCTCCTCCTCCTCCTCCTCCTCCTCCTCCTCCTCCTAAATGGCCTCGACCTAGTGATTAGTTCGCAGGCCTACTGGAAGAGGAAGAGGAAGAGGAGGAGTAAAGGAATACAAAGGGATACAAAGGAATACAAAGGAAAGCCAAACAGCAACAAACCTTTTGGTCCTTGCAAGGCTGTTTGGTAACTACTTCTAACTAGCTACAGTGAAGAGAGACAGGACAGCATAGCAGAAGGCTCCTCCCCACCCACCACTCCCTCCAGCTTGCGCTGGCATGGAAATAGTTGGGAAAAGTACCATGCAGTATGGAAAAACTGACATGGAAATTTTCATAGGAAAGGATGAAAGGAAGTTCTACTATTCACCCTACGGTGAACTCTATACGCCTATCTGAAAGTTAATACAAGTTATATTAAAACTGTTGAATAAGAGTTTAAATAGTGAATTTAGTAATTATTCGGACAAGAAGAGAGCTTGTTGGGGATTTGCTTTTAAATATTTGTCTATTTTATTTTTGAATGATTCAATAGTACTGCTGTTTACAATTTCGGCAGGAAGTTTATTCCATATATTTACTATACGATTAAAGAAGAAATGTTTGGCCTCGTGGGATTTAAAACGTTTGGGTATAATCTTGAATCCATTATTTCTTGTTAGGTTAGAATGATCAATGGTAAAATAATTATGTGCATCAATGTTACTATATCCTTTGAAAATTTTGAACACTTCAATTAGGTCTCCTCTTATCCTGCGCTTTGTTAAACTAAATAGGTTTAGTTCTTCCAGTCGTTCCTCATACGGCTTATTGCGCAATCTTGGAATCATCTTTGTGACTCTGCGCTGTATCTTTTCTAGTTTTTCAATGTCTTTTTTGTAGTATGGTGACCAGAACTGTACACAGTATTCTAGATGAGGGCGCACCAGTGAGTTATATAAGGCAAGTATAACCTTTTCTGATTTAAATTCAAAGGTTCTTCCAATGAACCCTACTAATTTATTTGCCGTCTTTACTGTTTCTGTGCAGTGTTGACTCGGCTTTAGGTCGTTTGACACAACGACACCAAGATCTTTTTCTTTATCAGCACTTGACAGTGGCATGTTATTCATTACATATCTCGCCTGAACATTGTTGCTTCCGATATGTAGAATTTTACACTTTTCTATATTGAATCTCATCTGCCATTTTTCTGCCCAGCTTGTTAGTTTATTGAGGTCACACTGCAGTTCCTGCCATTGTGACACAGACGTAACTCTACTTGTTATTTTGGTGTCGTCTGCAAATTTACTTATTTTGCAGTTTATCCCTTCATCAATATCATTTATGTACATTATGAAGAGTACTGGTCCTAATACAGAGCCTTGAGGAACGCCGCTATTTACCTTATGCCACTCTGACTCTTTTCCATTTATTACAACACGCTGTTTTCTGTCAGAGAGCCAGTCTCTCAGCCATTTCAGGGTGTTTCCGGCAATGCCGTGAGCTTTTACTTTACTGATGAGTCTCTTATGAGGAACAGTGTCGAAAGCTTTCTGGAAATCAAGGTAGATAATATCAACAGCTTTTGTCTCGTCATACGAGTTAAATACTTCATAAAAGAAGTCTAGTAAGTTTGTTAAGCAGGAGCGCTTGGTTCTGAAACCGTGTTGCGAATCCTTTATGATTTTATTTTCTTCTAAATATTTAACAATAGTTAAATATTTAGAAAATTTAACAATTTTCTTCTAAATATTTAACAGTAGGAGGAGAAGGAGGAGGAGGAGAGAAGGATGGATTAATGGAGAGGATAGTGTATATGCAGATGTTTGAGTATATAACATAGTGTGAGTGTAGTTATTGATAGCAAAGGGATTCTCTCTCTCTCTCTCTCTCTCTCTCTCTCTCTCTCTCTCTCTCTCTCTCTCTCTCTCTCTCTCTCTCTCTCTCTCTCTCTCTGTCTCTCTGTCTCTCTGTCTCTCTGTCTCCCTCATTTCCTCCACCCTGCTCGTCTTCCCTTCACCACCACAGCTGCGTCTCATGTCCTGCCTCCAGCCCAGCTATCGAGGCAGGCTGATAGCTGGCTTTCATTACGTATCCCGCTAGAGGGCCTGACGGAGCTCCCACCTACCCTCGCTCCCTCCGTGCCTGCCTACCTGCCCCCCCTCCTCCCCTCCACCCTCACTCTCTCTCTCTCTCTCTCTCTCTCTCTCTCTCTCTCTCTCTCTCTCTCTCTCTCTCTCTCTCTCTCTCTCTCTCTGTACCTGGTGCACCTCTAATGCTCTAATAAGACTCCGCTGCTGGCTGTATATTCCATTCAAATTGTAGCGTGTTTACAAGAGTAGGAAAGATTAATTGAGGTTTTTATATATACAGGATTGGCGTTTGTGATTAAAAAGGAGTTATTGGGAAATGAATTGAAGCTGAATGAATAAAATGGTAGTTTTTTTTATGTGAAGTTGATAGAGTTGATTATGTCTTGTTAATTTCCTCGCCTCTGCCTCTTCATCCTTTTCTCCTTCCTCCTCCTCTTCCTTCTTGATATCCTTGTTCTCTTTCTCACCTTATACTCCTCGTCCTTGACCTCTTCCTTACCCAATCCTCCTCCTCCTCCTCCTCCTCCTCCTCCTCTTCCTCGTCGACATCCTTGTTCTCTTCCTCACCCTTCTCTTTCTCGTCCTTGCCCTCTTCCTTACCCAATCCTCCTCCTCCTCCTCTTCCTTCTTGATATCCTTGTTCTCTTTCTCACCCTTATACTCCTCGTCCTTGCCCTCTTCCTTACCCAATCCTCCTCCTCCTCCTCCTCCTCCTCCTCCTCCTCCTCCTCCTCCTCTTCCTCGTCGACATCCTTGTTCTCTTCCTCACCCTTCTCTTTCTCGTCCTTGCCCTCTTCCTTACCCAATCCTCCTCCTCCTCCTCCTCCTCCTCCTTCTCTTGTGCCTTCCATTCCACCTGCATGAGAGTTTAAGTCGAAGAGAGAAAGAGTATTGAAGGCGAACTGTTGCAGAGTTTTCCTTGGTTGACTTTACGAGTATGAAAGAACGAAAGAAATTGAGGTGCCGGTCAATTCCTTTCATTGTGGTAGTTTTGCTTTTAGTGTTCGTGTTTGCATTTTTTTTTTTTTTTTATTCCTTTCCTTTCGTGCGTGTATTTCGTTGTTTATCGTTTGTTTGTGTTCGTAACTTCAACGTTGATGTGTGAGCGAGGAATGACCGATAAATGTGATGGCTTTGAAAGAGTTGCGGGAAATGATGATCCGTTCCTAGTATTTCTCTCTCTCTCTCTCTCCCTCTCCCTCTCTCTCTCTCTCTCTCTCTCTCTCTCTCTCTCTCTCTCTCTCTCTCTCTCTCTCTCTCTCTCTCTCTCTCTCTCTCTCGTATGTACTTTAATCTCATACATGATGGCTTAGTTTAGGGTTACTATGTTAAATGCTATGTATCGAGTTTATCTTAATTACTGAACTCCTAAGTCTTTAATCTGACCGTGTACGGTTTAACTATATACAAATAAAGTAAAAACAGGTTTGTAATAAAGCTTCGGCTCAAAAGACTTGATCCTCGCAATACCACGTTATGTATTATGTAGTTGGAAGTATGAAGCCAATAAATGTATCGTACCTCTCTCTCTCTCTCTCTCTCTCTCTCTCTCTCTCTCTCTCTCTCTCTCTCTCTCTCTCTCTCTCTCTCTCTCTCTCTCTCTCTCTCTCTCTCTCTCTCTCTCTCTCTCCACGGTCAAACAGTCAGTGAAGCAAATCTTAGAAGCAGCATCACTTTCACGCTCCACAAATATAATCGAAGTGGTGTTTCCCCGCACCCAAGATATTAATACTGCGTGCTGTGGCGGGGAAACTTTAAACATGTTGTATCCTGTTTCCTCGTCGCGCCGCCTTGCCAGAAACCTCTATTTTCTGCGGATTTTTAGACGTTATGTCCCTCCCTCCTGACCTGATCCACTCGTCTCTCCTGCTGGTGGAGGATGTGGAGATGTGGTTGTTAGTCTTATTACATGCTTGTTTTCTCTCTTTCTCCATTTTTTCGTGTTTTTTTTTTTTTTAAAGGTGATTTTGTGGATCTTGTCTTGATAATAGCACATTTTTCGTTTTTTTTTTCTTCCGACTACTCGTCCGTTTTCGTTTTTATTTCTACGGGTGAATCTGTGGTTTTTGTCTTGGTAATAGCTTTTTTTTATTTTTCTAATTGCTCATCCTTTTTCCTCTTTTTTTGGGGGGGGTATTTTCCTGAGTCTTTTCTTATAGTTTTCCTGTAGGGTTGATTTACTTTGTTTTGCTACATTAGAAAGGTTTGATTTTATTTATTTATTTTATTTATTTATTTTACTTATTTTCTTTTTTCCTTCATTCTACTTGTCCATTTTTCATGAATTTCTTCCATCGTTTCACTCTTCCCATGAATTTTATTATTGTTTTTATTATTATTATTATTATTATTATTATTATTATTACTATTATTATTATTATTATTATTATTGTTATTATTATCGTGTATGTTCATTTAAAATGCCGTCACAATGGAAAAGTCAATTTGTGAGTCTCACTAATTCACTTTCCTTCAATTTGTTCCTTGTATATTCAGCGTATCATTAAACAGTGCGATATTTTTTCCACCTTCCCGTTGCGGAGAGAGAGAGAGAGAGAGAGAGAGAGAGAGAGAGAGAGAGAGAGAGAGAGAGAGAGAGAGAGAGATTGATTGATTGATATCCTCTCATTAATTTTGGTCCATATTTCGTTCATCATCCGTCACCCCATATCTCTTCCTCTCTCCCTGTGTCTGCCTGTCCCTTGATCTACATCCGGTACTGTATTTATTCAGTCACATTTATTTCCTTCACTCCAGAGAGCATATCATCAGTATCTTTTCCCTTCTAGTACATTATGTTGCCTTGTATCTTTTGTCCTCGGGTTGTGTTGTCGTATGGTATCACCTTTCTACCTTTCCTGGATGAGTATAGATACCTTTTCTCTTCTAGTTTCCATATTTCCTATCTATTTACCGCGACAAGACTTATAGGAGGAGTCTGATGGTCTGATGCGTCTGATAGCGTCCTTCCTCTAATGTTACTTGGTATTTATTATATCGAAGCATATCTGTGGAAAGAGCAAATTTATAGACAAGCGAAGCGTTGGAGAGAGAGAGAGAGAGAGAGAGAGAGAGAGAGAGAGAGAGAGAGAGAGAGAGAGAGAGAGAGAGAGAGAGAGAGAGAGAGCAGTCACAGCCAGACAAAGCCGTCCCCGCTACCACCGCCGCCACCAGCACTGCCGCCGCCACGCTCTCAGCTGTTAAAGGCTTGCAGGACCCCAGGGCCGGGAAGGACTTCAAGCTGTAGGACCTGTAGGAGCCGGCCCGTCCTCACCCGGCTGCCGCTGTTCCTTCTTCAGCCCCCCAGCGTGCGGTTCTTGATCACTCTCCCTCTCGTGTTCCGTTCCCGCGGGTATTGATCAGTGCAGGCGACTCTCGGGCATCGGGTCGCTGAGGGCGTGTCGAGTAAGCACGGAGTATTAATAAATCCAAGGCGTGATGTGCGTCAGTGCTTCCCAGGGGAGGCTGAGGGAATTACGGCAGGTTATGACGGATCAGGGGGTTATGGAGGGTCATGGATGTTGTGATTGCCAGGTAAGGGATTGTAAAGGATTGGGTCTCACTTTTTTTTCGATTCAGGTTTCTCCCGGAATCGTGCATCACAGCACCGCCAATCACAGGGCGAGAAATAGACGTGAATGAGTGTTCGGCTGCCTTGATTGGTTGTGTGGGATCGCAAACGCGTTGTGATTGGTGGTTACGGCGCACAAAGAGCATCAGATCAGCGGCGCTTCACGACGTTTTCCCTTCAGGTGGTGATGGTGATGCTATAAAGGAGTCGTCACCGCTCTGGCAGCGCTGCACTGATTCCTCCTATTGGTCTCCTGCAAATGAAGGGTAGACAGAGTAGATTTGTTGCAAAGGGTGATGTCATGGCACGTTTTCTCTTTTGTAGGACGTTGCCTAATACCAGATGAGGCTTTCCATTCCTCCTTTACTTACATCTATAGTTTTCCAGGAAGACAGACAGCTAAAGGGTAGATCTTTCACAGGGGATACTATGTTGCATTTATCTTTTTATATTATAGGCTGGATCCCTGACGGTGATTTCTAAACCTGGTTGACTCAAAGGACTAGACGGGTAAAAACAAAGCGACAGGTTTTACATGGATCAGTATGTGATATCATAACACATTACCGTTTTCTATGGTAATGTATGATACCTAAAGATGCCTCCAATACCTGAGTGATTTATGTTACTGACAGAAAGGGTTTATACAAGTGACAGGGGATGGAGTTGATGAGACAGAGAGGATGACTGAAATATTGAATCACTGCCATGCCTTTGATACAAGATACAGCTACAGAAAGGGCTTACACAAATAACAGAAGCTAGAGGAGATGAGACAGAGGATTTTTGGAAGATTGGGTCACTGTCTTGCCTTCGATACCAGACACAGTTACAGAAGGTCCTCGTAGATGTGACAGATGAGTTGATGAGAGACACAGGATGACTGGAATGTTGGGTCACTGTCATGCTTTGAAGTGCGATATGCAACCATTCACAACACTAAAAACGATATATGGAATGTTTATAAATATCTACAAGAAAGAAGGGGACTAAAAAGAATACATTTTGCAATTTCTAGGCAGTACAATGCTTGGAGGTGGCTATAGAGCAAGAAAGGAGGTCTCAATGCGGTGTAATAATTAAGGAAGGATGTGCCAAATAGCAATGAAAAGGTTAATACCAGATACACTTACATAAAGGGCTTAGGCAGGTGACAGATAGTGGAGTTGATGAGCCAGACAAGGCGACTGCAAGATTGGGTCACGGCAGCGCGGACTGAGCGAGGAGAACGGTCGGGAGTTGACTAATGGATTGAATTCGGCGCATTAACGTTTTATTACTCTTCCGATGGTCCACCCGGAAAGTAAAATGGTTTTGGCTGTAATTCTGTTAGCGGCTCGGCCTCCATTTATTGCCCAGTTATAATTATTCGGCGCAACTTTTATATGTTTTACCTTTTTTGGGAGGTTCATTATAACTTTGGGTATTTGTCGCAACACATTTATGGTTTTTATGTGATGGGGAGGTGTGCTTCTGTTTTTGTTTTGTTTATTTTACTTCGTTTGTTTTAAGAATGTAGTAGAAAGACGAACTCGTAATCCTGTGTTTTGTCTCTTGTCGTCTCGTCTTGTTTAAGTGTTAGTCGTGGTGTTTCACTGTCTCTTTTAGGAATGCAGAGAAAAGACGTGGTTTTGATACTTCTCAAATGCCTCTTTTTGATGATATATAAGGGGTGCAAAAAAAATACTTCGTTTTTTTTTCGGTTTTTAATGGATAAATTTTAGTATCATTTCAAAGTATACAGAAAGAGGACCTGATATTCCAACTTTTTTTTTTACCTGTTTTCCTTTCTTTTAATTTCGTTTTTAAATATTCTTATTGTTTTTTAAGGGATCGATTTTAGTTCCAATTAAAAGTATACGAAAAAAAAACAACATAATACTTAAACTTTTTATCCCTTATTTTATTTATTTATCTTTTTTTTTATTCTATTCATTTATAGATATTAGTGTTTATTTCAGGAGGGCGCGTTCTTTTCACTTTTTCACTTTATTTTTTTTAACGAGTGCATCGGAGCGGCACGGAAGCAGCAGCAGCAGCAGATGGCGGAAAGTCTGGTCTGCATTCGACACCTGGTGAAGGCGAGATGCTAGAGCGACCGTCACCACCCGGCACTGGATCTTAAATCGAATCTGTCTCACTCGATTTGTAACTTACACACACACACACACACACACACACACACACACACACACACACACACACACACACACACACACACAGAGAGAGAGAGAGAGAGAGAGAGAGAGAGAGAGAGAGAGAGAGAGAGAGAGAGAGAGAGATTAAATTACTCCAAGCCCCTCAGTTTTTTTTTCTTTTTTTTCCCACAGTTATTAGTTTCAGCACACCAGTAAATCTCTGTCTTGCATTTCATCTGTGTTATTGCTGCTCACCTTCCCTCCCTCTTTTTTTTTTTCAGGTGAGTAAAAGTCTTCGTCATGCTTCCTGTGACCTTTCTTCTTTCGTAAATGTTGCTAGAGTTTCTTACGGTTTTTAATATTTTTCTATACCGTTTATGTATTTTTTTTTTTTCGTGGTGGTGGTTAGTGAGTTTTTTTTTCTTTTAGTAACTGTTCGTAAAATTTGTTTGTTTTTATTTCTTTTTGAGTGGTATTTCTCTGACTATTGTTGTTGGTCTCTGAGTTTTTTTGTTTTTTTTTCGGTAAAGGCTCGAAAATTTGCTTGTTCATTTTTTCTTTAGTAAGATTTTTTATCATTACTTTCTGTAAGGACTCCTAAAATTTATGTGTCGTTCTTGATTTACATTTCCATATACGATTTTTTTCCCATTAGTATTTTTGCATGTATTCGTTAAACTCCTCTTATTTCTCCTCTTTCGTGTGGAATTTATTCGTAAAATTCCCCCTATTCATTTCCTTCTATTTTGTGTGGGGATTTATTTTTTTATTTCATTTACCTTTCCCGAGGCGTTGGTGCGGCGAGGTAATTCTGAGCCGAGTGTGATGGGAGCAATGAGCCGCTGAACCCACCACCACCACCACGGCCACCGCCACCGCCACGACCACCGCCACCCAACACTAATAAAACTTTATGCCAAACATTTTCAGCGGGATTTTTAAGGAGAAAAGTTTTGTTTACGTGCAGGGAAAACGTCTGTCCCTTGCACCTACTGACGGACATACAGAAGGAGATTGTGCTGGTGCTTGTGCTGGTGATGGTGCTCGTGATGGTGATGGTGATGAAGGAGAAGAGAAAGGACTTGGTAGTAAAATATAAGAGAAAGGACTTGGTAGTAAAATATATTACGAGGAAATGAAGACGAGGTTCCATGACAGAAATTTCCAGTCCGTGGTGCACGTGCTTCCAGGAATAGTGGGGAGGAAGTACGTGTTTCCAGGGATACGTGCTGGTGATGATGCGTGATACGAAGTCATGGAGTGGTGTCAACATCAGCATCTTTTTCTCCGGGGACCTTTACGTAGTGGCGGTGGTGGTGGTGTCAAGGCGCCTCATGAATACACGCACTGGCTCGACAATGAACACTAGACTCTCTCAGTATCCTGGACCTCGCTTCTTTATACATTATAGTGAAGCAACCTGAGTAACACGTGTTAATTGATTGGTCAAACAATTAAAAATAGGGATTTATATTACCAGAGGTCTTACAAGATTTTGAATACCCAATTATGTACATCTTACAATGACGAAACGTGATTATTTGTTATTTGAGTGAAGTCAAGCAATTAAAGTGAGCATACGTATAACTTTAGGTTCTAGAATGTAAAGGATTTCAAACATTCAGTTATGTATATCTTAGTGATTCAACGTAGCTGTTACTTGTTATTTGAATGAAGACGGGCAGTTATGATGAACATGAATAACGATATTCCTAGAGGATTTAAAGTACTCAGTTATATATTCCTTTTGTTGTTAAGATCTTTAGCAGTTAGGCACAAAACTTGCACCATACCAACCATACCATTTCATGTAAATCCAGACAACTGTAGTGAGCATAAATACAACTATAGACCTTAGAAGGTTTTACATACCTATTTATGTTTTTCTTTTATTATTAGGATCTTTGAAAAATTGTACTCTGAACTTACACTAGATCATTTTATTTAGTTGGAGAACACCTGACAATTAAAGGGTTAAAAGTTATCACAATTATCACACGAAAACCGCAATGAAAATTAAACTGAAACGTTTACAGTAACTTATTTTTGAAGTTAAATATCTCTACATCAGATGACAGAAACATAATGAACTTTTTTTTATTATCAAATACACGGTGGCAGCTCCTGATACTTTGTAAAATCACCGCCAGATGCCAATGCAGTCGCTATCCGAAATTTAAAAGCTTGTCAACAGATTCACATTTTCGACCGCAAAATGACAGCTCCTAATACTTGATAAAATTACCCACAAATAGCAATGTAGGCGCTATACCAAATCAAAAAGTTTCCCAATACATTCACATTCGATTGTAGCGAATAAATATATCGTTAATGATTGAAACTAAAGTAACATCTCTGCATAGGAATTAAGCTGATGTGCGGTGCAAGTGGCGCTGTGTGAGTCTCCTCTTTTCCCGCCGCTAAGGGCCAAGCAGTTACTACTTTCCTCGTTAATGCCGCCAGCAGGTACACCCCACGCCAATATCGGACCGGGCGGCGGATTAAGCACTTAACTTTTTTTATAACTGAGAATAGAAGTAATTTTAGTATCTTTTTAAAACCTCGTAATCTCTTGGAGCAGAGAGAGAGAGAGAGAGAGAGAGAGAGAGAGAGAGAGAGAGAGAGAGAGAGAGAGAGAGAGAGAGAGAGAGAGGGGTGGGAATAATAACCTGATGGAGGGGCGAGAGGAGGGAGGGACGAGCAAGGGTGGCGCTTCTCCTTAACGTATGAGGTCATTTAGCGGACAGTAGGCAGAGGCTGATTAACCGGCAAAGTCCGCCTCGTTAATCAGCAAGATGTGACCTCTATTTATGCTGCCGCCACATCCCCATCAAGGGTTAACGAGAACATCATTTAACCCCCCCAGCCCCTCCAACCCCCGCGACACCCTCCCTCCCTCATGCTGTGGCGGGAGGCTGTGTTCTTTTGTTCTTTGGGGTTTTCTGTATCCCTTGTTCTGTCTGTTCGTCTGTGTCTCTGTCTGTCTGGCTGGATGTCTTTTGCTTGTATGTGTTAGAGTGTCTGTGTTTATTCTGCCAATCTCTCTCTCTCTCTCTCTCTCTCTCTCTCTCTCTCTCTCTCTCTCTCTCTCTCTCTCTCTCTCTCTCTCTCTCTCTCTCTCTCTCTCTCTCTCCAACTACTACATCGCTTCCTTCCCGCACCAAAAAATCACGACTCATGTTCTTTTATAATCAAGGAACGTCTCCCGATATAACTGAAGGCGTTCTCTCTCATAACGTTCCGCCATCCTACCTCCATTAATATCGACATCTCTTTTACCTCGAGACTTCCTGAATAAGCAGCCGTTCTCTTGATATTAATAGCCACCCCTCACTCCCCTCACATCTCTCACTCTCGCCTTGCATGTTACTTATTATGCCTTTCAGTAGGGTGCAGTTTAATTTCGACAAAGGTGCAGTTAATTCAAGATGCAATGTTATATTCTACTGAGGGTTTTCAGTACTTTTTGTGGCGTGACTTCTTGCGTCCAGTGTTTTTATTAAGGAGACAATATTGAAGTAAACTATTTTCTAAGTTAATGTTTGCGGATGCATGAAAGGGACATAGTTGGATAAGGACGTAGTGATAAAAGTAATAGAAATTATATTAAACTAAGGTGCTTTTGAATGCATACGAAATTAATGTAAAAGAAAAAAGTTTTAACGAAAGAATAGGATGAAAAACTGAATTATCGTGAATCAATGAAGATTAAAATACATTATTTAGTAACAATTAAAGATAAATAGATAGGAAAAATAATTACAGATGTCTTGATATCACTACATGAATGCAAAGGAAAGACATGTTAATACAAGAAAAAAAAAGAACACACGAAAACACAAAAGAAGTAGAGAAATAAGACCGTGAAAGAAAAAAAAACACGAAAACACGATAAAAATGAGTGAACACATGCAACATAAAAAAGAAACGGGTAAACAAAGAAATAACACTATTGGGAAGAAACTCAGCGGAAGGGTAATCACAGTTGAATTAGTGGCGGTAAATGAATATAAAGGAAAAGACTATTACGGCAAGATTGTCGACACGGGGGAGAAAGTGGCAGATTTCACGCCGCTCTGCCTCACAGCACCTCCTCCTCACCCCTGGCCGCCCCACGTTCCTTCCTGCCTCCTCCTCCTCCTCCTCCTTCCACCCTCCTACTACCCTCTCTTCCGCCGCCTTAAGCACCATTACCAGCCTCTCTCAACGTGGCGTCAAATATTCTCTCTCTCTCTCTCTCTCTCTCTCTCTCTCTCTCTCTCTCTCTCTCTCTCTCTCTCTCTCTCTCTCTCTCTCTCTCTCTCTCTCTCTCTACTACTACTACTACTACTACTACTACTACTACTACTTCTACCACCATCACTACTACTACTACTACTACTACTACTAGTACTACTACTACTACTACTACTACTACTACTACTACTACTACTACTACTACTATTTCTACCACCACTACTATTACTACTACTACTACTTTTACCACCGCTATACTATAAACATGTTACTGGTTCATATCACACACACACACACACACACACACACACACACACACACACACACACACACACACACACACGCGCGGTCGTCTCTCAGGAAAAGCTGGACATTGTTATCACCTCTGTGGCCATATTGATAGGCTCTCTCTCTCTCTCTCTCTCTCTCTCTCTCTCTCTCTCTCTCTCTCTCTCTCTCTCTCTCTCTCTCTCTCTCTCTCTCTCTCTCTCTCTCTTATCCTTCCATTTGACTTACTACTGTTTTCCACATCAGTTTTTTTTTCTTTATTTTTTCTTGTGTTTCCCCTTTTATCTTTCCTTCTCCGGCTTCACGTTTTCTGTTCTCGTTCGACTGTTTTCTTTTAATTCCGGTAAATTAGGTTTTCTTTCCCTTCCTTTGCTTACCTCTTCTTCCTCCTCCTCCACTTCCTCCTCCCCCTACTCCTCCTCCTACTCCCTCTCCTTCTCTTCTTCCTCTCCCTCCTCCTCCATTCATTTACTTTCCAGACGGTTATTTATCTTGCATAATTTGTCTGTGTTTATCTTTTTACTTCCTTTCCAGTGATTAGACGAGATTGTTGCCTGCTCGATCCTCCCTCTCTCTCTCTCTCTCTCTCTCTCTCTCTCTCTCTCTCTCTCTCTCTCTCTCTCTCTCTCTCTCTCTCTCTCTCTCCAGCTCGCTTTCTCTCACACGCATCGTTCCGTGAAGCCCTGAATGACATCGCAGTGTTCAGCTACTGTGTCTCACGCGTCTATAGTTTTAATATCACCGCTGGAATGAAATGCTGAAGGGATGAAAATAGTAGGAATAGTGAAAATTGTTTGGTAAATCGATGGATGAATGGATGAATGGATGGTAGCTAATGTTGACAACAGGATCACTTGATGGAAGTGCATAGGAGCGGACGTCTGTGCTTATGTGTGTGGTATTTTAGAACTGAATGATGTTTTGAAGGGTTTAGGGTAAGGTGAGGCTAGAGAGAGAGAGAGAGAGAGAGAGAGAGAGAGAGAGAGAGAGAGAGAGAGAGAGAGACGTATTTTCTTTTCTCATTTCGTGGATCTGGGCACAAAGCAGAGAGGGAGGTCCGGGCCTTTCTATCTGTCTTTCTCTGTCTCTGTGTCTGTTCCTCCCCCTGCCTGCCTGTCGCACGCTCCTTCGTCGGGATTCAGGCAAAGACAAACACGCCTCTTGCCTCGATATATGAGCCCGACTGACAGGGTGAGGAAGCAGAGAGAGAGAGAGAGAGAGAGAGAGAGAGAGAGAGAGAGAGACGAGGAAGGGAAACAACGAAGGAAAGAGCAAAGACTGTAATGAAGGATAGAAATGTAACAAGAAAGCAAATAAGATGGATAGAGATAAGAGGGAAAAAGCTATTAAGTAGGATAAAAAGGGAAAAAAAATGAGAAAATGGGCAGAGAGGGAAGAGGAATGGAGGCAGCGAAGGAAAGAGTTCAGACATGCTGCTGTAATGAAGGACAGAAATGTAACAAAAAATTAAGTAAAAAAGATAGATACAAGTAAGAAGGAAAAGGTAATAAAAAGGAAAATAAAAACAGGAGATAAAGAGACCGAGAAAGAAGAGGAATGGAAGGAGCAAAGGAAAGAATTTAGACATGTTACTGTAATGAAAGATGGAAATGTAACAGGAAATTAAACAATAAGATGGATAGAGGTAAGAAGAAAAAGCTAATAAGAAGGAAAATAAAACTAAGAGACAAAGAGACAGAGAGAGAAGATGAATGGAGGGAGCGAAGGAAAGAATAGGAATGTATCAAGAAATTAAATGAAAAAGATAGAGACTAAAGAGAGGCTAAAGAGAGAAAGAAAATAGAAATACCAGACAGAGAGAGGAGGAGAAGGAACGGAGGCAACAAAGGAAGGAATAAAGAGATGCTACTGTAATGAATGATAGAAATATAAACAGAAAGTAAATGAAAAGACAGAGGTAAAGAGGAAACGGTAATGAGAAGGAAAACTGAAAAAAAAATGAGAGAGAGAGAGAGAGAGAGAGAGAGAGAGAGAGAGAGAGAGAGAGAGAGAGAGAGAGAGAGAGAGAGAGAGAGAGAGAGAGAAAGGGAATAAAAGACACATGGGAAAGAGTTTAAACATCCTACCTTAATAAATGTCCTACCTTAACAAATGAGAGAAATGCAGCACGAAAATAAATGAAAAGATAGAAAGCAATAAAAACGAAAAACCGAATGAGACGGAAAATAAAAACAAGACAAAACAACCTTCTCAAATAAACCCAATTCTCGTTTTCTTTAAATACGGGGGCGTAGAAAACGAGGGATCGAGTGCTGGAAACTCCGACAGTGATAAGAACTATAAACAGGAAGAAATAAATTAGTAAAGAAGCGAAGGATACCAGTGGCAGGATCCTATGGGGGTCTAGGGGAAGGGAAGGGGGGAGGAAGGGAAGGATGGTCTGAAAGGCGAGGGAATCACTCTATGGAAGGAGGGAGAGTCTGTAGAGGAGAAGAAATGAGGAAACTAGGAAGGGGAAAGAGAAGGGACATTGTATGGAGGAGGAGGAGGAAGAGAGGGATGTCTGAATAGAGGGAATGGGAGAAGAAGGAGAGCTATGGAAGAGGAAAATGGAGGGAAGAGAAACATTGTACGGAGGAAAGAAGGGAGGAAGGAGTGAGTAAAATGGAAGGAGAAGAGGAGGAAAATAGAAGTAATCGTTAGATCGCTCCGTGAGAAAAATTGTTGAAGTTATGACACTTTATGTTCTTTTGGTGGTGATAATAGTAGTAGTAGTAGTAGTAGTAGTAGTAGTAGTAGTAGAAGGAGGAGGAGGAGGAGGAGGAGGAGGAGGAGGAGGAGTAGGAGGAGTAGGAGGAGGAGGGGAAAGAAGAGGAGGAGGAATGGTTGTGGTAGTGGTGCTTGTAGTAGTAGTAGTAGTAGTAGTAGCAGTAGTAGTAGTAGTAGTAGTAGTAGTAGTAGTAGCAACGGTGGTGATGATGGTGGTGGTGGTAATAGCAAAGATATTACCACCACCACCACCACCACCGCCACCACCACCAAGAAAGCACACAACAATACCACAGTTACTAATCACACAAGTTTCCCTTCAGTTCTTGCCAGGTATGCACGTATTACCGGCGGCATTGTCAGAAATAATAACAATAACAATGACGACAATTCAGCACTACTTGAACTCGCAAATATCACCCCCCCCTACCGCCCACGCAATGCACGTAGTATTTATTCCTGCCTGGCGTCAATAACAGTATGATAAAGGAGAAAAACTGCCAATTTCCCCCGCTGTCTGGTATGCGAAATTAACTATCATTCCCACAAGACAGCACTTAATTGATTTCATATTCGCATAGAGACACATTAATGTTTTTATTTAATTAACTTGTCGATTCTTTGACACTACAAACTTGTTGTCTGTAGCCTTTCATTCCTCTGTTCCTCTCACTCTCTCGGTTCTTTCCTCGTTCTTCTCTCAGCCTCACTCTCCCTCTTTCGCTCTCCCAGTTCTTTCGTTCTCCCTTTCTCTCTCTCTCTCTCTCTCTCTCTCTCTCTCTCTCTCTCTCTCTCTCTCTCTCTCTCTCTCTCTCTCTCTCTCTCTCTCTCACCATGTGTCAAAACAGAGCCACAATCGTCTTATCTTTCCGAGTGACTGACCCCTCCCTTCCACCTCTCTCTCTCTCTCTCTCTCTCTCTCTCTCTCTCTCTCTCTCTCTCTCTCTCTCTCTCTCTCTCTCTCTCTCATTCACACATTTTTGTCACTATCCCAAAATCAGCTTTAATATCGCTGATTTCTTTCTCTCTCTCTCTCTCTCTCTCTCTCTCTCTCTCTCTCTCTCTCTCTCTCTCTCTCTCTCTCTCTCTCTCTCTCTCTCTCTCTCTCTCTCTCTCTCTTTATCTTTATTTTCTCCTCATTCTGCTTATCTCTTCCTCCATTCTTCCCTTTCACTTCGCATGTATTCTAATCAGTTTATTCCAGTCATTAATTTTCTGTGTCTTTTTTTTTTTTCTCTCTTTTCTATGTCTGTCTATATGTCTGTCAGTGCGTCTGTTTCAGCTTCTCTACACACGGATAGGATTATTTGTGTGTGCCTGACTCTCTCTCTCTCTCTCTCTCTCTCTCTCTCTCTCTCTCTCTCTCTCTCTCTCTCTCTCTCTCTCTCTCGGCACAGTTCTTGGTATTGTCTCTTCATCATGTTTTTTTAGACATAGTGAGTTGAGTCGAGTCTTGATTTCCACATTTTTCAGCCCGATAAGAGGGAGTGGCGGGGCTTTCTATGTGTTGAGGGCGAAATATTATCGTAGAGGGAAAGAGAGGGAGGGAGACGGGGTGGTGGGAGAGGGAGAAACAGAGAGAAATAACATTATCTGATTTATCACATATCATCTTTATCTTTCCTCCTCCTCCTCCTCCTCCTATTTAAAAAAAAGGGCTACAGCAGCTTAGACGAGAGGGAAAAATACTCTTCAAAGTCCCTTCACGTCACTGATTAAGTTGAAAAAAAAAAAGATATAGGCCCAACTTTTTCT